>NC_143015.1:54392191-54692191 GCF_055824585.1 Amblyomma mixtum
GCCTAGTGAAAAGAAGGCCTCCCTACGGCGGCACAGTAGGTCTCTCTACGGGCGGTGTCGTGAGGTGTGCTGCACGCGATTCATATCCTCGTCTGCCACGGCACTCACAGCGTTGTCTTCCTTACATAAACCGCCTGCATATATAATTCAATATAAAACAGTCTCAGCCAGTTGTTGCTGAAGATTGAGCGACGAAACCACGGAAATGCTTCGTCTGCCGGTGCAGCTAAACTAGCTACCCGAGCAGAGGCTCAGCGCCGCCCACGCAAGAATTCAGAGGTGTGCGCTGCCGCCGGGAGGACCGCGCCATTCGCACCGCCAAAGCACAAGCTCTCGTCACCGCCGACATGATCCAGGAGTTTGCGATGGTGAAGTATAGGCTAGGCGGCACTTTGGAGAGGACCCTGCCATTCGCGCCGCCAATGCAGATATAGCTGCGCTCAGATTTTGGATGAGAAAGTGTCGTAACCGTCCTTAGAATTTTATGAAGCCACTACCGGAAGCCAAATCTGCCAGTAGTCTCCTGCCGATTAGCTTATAGAGAGTGCCAGGCAGACGCCAAGCAAGAGCGCAGAGCTGTTCGGTATTTGTGTTACGATCTGGTGCCAATGAAAATCGACAGAACACGGGGATATCTTCAAAGAAAGCACTCCATTTCCTTTTTTCGTGCGTGAAACCGCACAATACAGGTGCCAGGAAACGAGGTGTTATATGTGATCAAAATCTGTAGCGGACGCTGCCATCCAGGAATTCTCGGAGCAAACCAACTCGCGGCAGGGCTCGAAACGAAGACGCGAGCGCAAGAAGTGTGCTATGAACGCCATGAAGTTTTTTTGGGGCATAAGACATGAAGTTGGTAGCACATGGCACTGAATTTGTGTTCTTTGAGGTCTTGCATCAGCCATAACCTTCCTTTCGTGTATTCATTTAGTCAATCTGTTTTAAATTATTTATAGATATCAGTCTCTGCGCTGGGAGAAAAATGAGCGTTTATTTCCGAATTAAGCAGTTTAATGGGCGAAAGGGTTAGGACACCAGGGAGACACATTTAAGACATTTAGAAGCGCATGAAATAACTCATCCGGCAAATCCTTTTAAAACATATCAGTGTTTACTAAGAGAAAAAATAAAAGGCGGGTTAATTTAAGAGTGCGATTCGTCAATGAAGGTGTTAGGGGAGTCAACAGCACTTGAGGCGAGAAAGCAGTCCATAAAATGCGAAGAAGTACTCAAGGAGATGTCAATGAAACTTCATTTCTTTAAAACAGTGTCGGAATGTGCATGACCAATTTACCGCAGAGAAAAAAACTAATTAGTTTAACAAAAGCACGGTGCTGCAAAAAAAAATTCATCTGCGCCAGCATGCTCCTGGAAAATGCTGAACAAGAGCACGTGATGACTGAAAGTGAGCAGTACGCTTCAAATCTGAAATAAGAGAGGTCATCAGTGCAACCAGCTGCATGGCCAACTTGGCGCCGCTTCCCGCTTTTATAACTTAGCTTATAGAGAGTAACTATTTACCCTTGTGCTTCGTGGAACGAAAGTACTTTAGGCCCGCCTTCAGTGCTTGAGCAATTTGCTTTGACTTGGCCAAGCAATAGTACTCTGCTTTAATCATCCCACGGGCTTCCAGGATTTCCATTGAAAGTGCATTCAAAGAAGTTGCATTTCAACAGGCACCACAAGTGTTAAACTCATCTATTTAAGGGCGCTCATGTGGCGGAAACTCTCAGCAATACATTTCATCAATAATTTTCCTCTCGGTGATTATAATTAGGAGACTTGTTCAGCTTAAATGCAGCTGCCTAAATGCCATTTCATGTTTTCATAAAAGTTACTATCTGCAAGGTGTACCACATATGATACGCGACAATATATTGCTGTAATCCAGCAAACAGACAAATTTCCTAAAAACTAATGTTGCTGGGGTCCGTCCGCCTGAAGTGGAGTTCAGAGCGAATTCCTGCAACGGAAAATGTAGCACGCGATGGGAGCCGCAGCTGTAGTCGACTAGGTGGTTGCATGGTCGAAGGTGAGCGCGCGCCCCACCCGTGGTCAACGAATCTAGCGCGAGTGCGGATTTCAAGCATTGACGCCGAGGAAGGGCGGATAACGCGCTGCCAGCGAAACGTTGCTGGAACAGCCAACGTTTTCAAACTTGCACAAAACGAAGCTGTCTAATTCGTCCCTATTACGAAGTTTGCCTAGTTATTTTATTTCTCTATCTTCCGATGCTCAAAATCCCAATTACCTCTCCTCAAGACTTGCCTGTTGTTTCGTACAGCGGTTAAACCTGCAGCATACAAATTAATGGTGCCTCAGATGCTCATTATTCTAGTTCAATTTTCAGTATTTATTACAATTTTTGCGTCAACTTCACTAACAATACATTTTTTGTGCGGGCGAGGTGTCCCTCTCCGACCTAAAACTACATCTGGTCCATCACCATGAAGCTTCTACAAAGAAAAGAAAAAATAAAGGCTTTCCAATTTATCTTCATGCGGATCCAAGCAGCCCGAAGATGCACTATATCGGAGGGCATTTACAATGAGGGTGATTTCAACAATGCCTTCTTTCGCTGACAATTCCCCAGTCACGCAGGATACGAAAATTAGCTACAGAAGCTTGCGCCTATGGACTTTGCTTTATTCCTGCGAGGAATGGGACGACTCGACAAAATTAACAAAATG
Organism: Amblyomma mixtum; assembly: GCF_055824585.1. Classification (NCBI taxonomy): domain Eukaryota; kingdom Metazoa; phylum Arthropoda; class Arachnida; order Ixodida; family Ixodidae; genus Amblyomma; species Amblyomma mixtum. The sequence goes on from NC_143015.1 coordinate 54,394,882, forward strand.
AACGGATTCCTCTGTCTTCCGTAGTTACCGTGAAAGAAATAAACGTGTTTCGGATCATATTTCATCCAAATGGCCCGAAGTGAGAGTCCTGCAGCGATGGAAACTAGGACTGCCACATCTCCTAATTCGAATGAACAGGTGACATCTGGTGCAGTAGATTTACAGGCGTTCAAAACGACAAGTAACTCTGCTTTGAGAACAAACGATACCGCAGCAATTTGCCATGCTAATGGCCGACACTAATAGGAAGGGTTTCACTAGAAGCGCTGATTTTCTTAAGGTGTACGCAGCTTAATAATGATGTTTGTAGATTTTCGTCTCCGAGGAACCACCGCATTTATACCCATCGGAATTAATTCGATTGTTGGGGAGCATGCTCACGTCGTCAGCTCAACCAAATTTGAAAATCTCTCGACAAGAATGTCCAGTTACAATCTGTTAGATAATCGTTTGGAATGATACTTAACTGCCCCACTCTTCCACCTTAATCCTCCAACTCTTGTCTATTCAGCTGTCTTAATGTACCAACTAATTCTGACTAATCCACCTACTAACCTAAATTATTCCCTTCTTTGACCTGGGCTTATTTCCAAACTTGGGATTAGGGGGATTCAAATTGAATATTTTCCGGTGGGCCAAACTCCAAATGCTATCACATTTTCTGCTTTAGGAATGTGGTTGAAAAAGACCCATGTTTTTAAAATACCTTCTGCACACAAGGCTCCCCGACCACAGCTGCCGCATTGAGATATTCTGCTCGCCTCAGCGGCTTATGCTGTGTCTGGTACAATAAAGTTATGAAAATTTTATTTTACCGTATAAGTCCAGATTGGAGGGATCAACCAGGACGTGTTTCGATACCCTTCCCTAGTGACATTTAGAATGCTGATAGAACACTCTGAACATATCGAGTTCAAAAAATGAATTATATAAAAATATATTACTTGACGTATGGAAATACGATTCGCTGAAACTTCACAATTCAAAGGTATCGTTGTCTCTTTCTTTTGAATGCAGATAAATTCCTGCGTGGAAATTGCAGAGTTTGCTGTTAAAACTTCGACTTTTCACTAAACCTTACATCATGTTTAGTTCTAGGCGGCTGACAAAAGAAATGCCGTATTGTTATGCGGGTTTAACCTAAGAACTATATATGCGAGGTGTTCATAGACGCTCAAACTCTGGATCAACGCCCACTTTTGAAGCAGCTGAGGAGCATTCCCGGGGAAAAGAAATGAGGTACGACTTGCGGCACACTCGTTCTTAAAAGGAACGGCTCAAGTTATTTTCTCACCCTACCTCATCTAATACACACCAAAGACGCAACTAACAAATAATTTATGAGCGGCGCGCAGCCTTTCGATTATACTCCAGCGGTGGTGGTGGTGAAGACATTCATTAGGCTATTCAAGGGACAGGAATTATGCTTCCATCAGCCCTAAGGAACAGCACTTGCAGTTCAATGCAGTGGCCTTGGTTCTGGAAGCACCGTACTTTTGCCTTATCTCCTTATATCGTTCGAACTGGCAGAAGAATGCAAATTCGAAATGAAGCCGACAGCTTGATTTCTTTTGCTATATTTCAATATTGTCAAGAGGTTGTGATGTATGAAATAAATTATACCTTTTTCTGTTTAGTTTGCAGCAAGTTGTGGTAGGAGCGCAGTTCTTCAGGCGTTATACAAGTGTGTTGACGACACAAAGGACGAAGAAGAGAAAATGTTCGTACAACTGGAGGGGTGCATTTGAAGGCGAACTGATTAGCTATAACACTAGAGCCGGAGTTTGTTTACATCAGTCTGTTGTGGGGCGCTACGCAGGGTACTTCTGGATGGCCTATCCGCATCTTAGCGACGCTCTACGGACGTCTGCCCTGTATTACTTTTCTAAAACAAGATTTCCGTTGCTTGCTGCGCACAGGGAAATGATGCACTCACATCTATAAATATAAAATGTTGTTGTACGCGGCATCGGGAAATATGCAATCACGTTCTTGGTACGGAGCGGCCAAAGCTCGAAACGTTATTGACATAATGGGATCGATTAGGAATTGTAATCAGACTCGGGACGAGTTGGGCCAAGCGAGCGCGAAAAATACCTTGCTGATTTCATTTCGTATCGCACTTCACATGCGCACTGGTCGCATGTTGATTAGTCCATAGCTCAGGACATTCAGACTGGTCGAAATACTTGTCTTCTGGTCGAATTTAGAAAGTTTCAGCAAGAATTGCGCCCACGGCATGAAATGCTTACAGGGGACATTTTCTCTCCAAGAAGAAAGTGATGCTTCGTCAACACACTCTATGCATGTGGCTTGACCTGAACTCTCCATTCAAGAAGACTTTTTAGCACAACACGAAAGGCAAGACATTAGCCCTGATGCCTGTGAAGGATGCCAGATAATCATTAAGAAGAAAGATTAGCAACGATAATCAAAGTGCTCATTCCATGAAACTTCTAGCTATTACATGGAACCAAAAGCAATTTATTTCTGAGCGATATCATCTTAGTTTCTTCAGGAGGCAAGTTTAGATTCCCATTTACAACTCATTGATCAGAATTGATGTGTAACTAATCTGTCGTCCCCTCACGAACTTATGTTTTAAACACTTCGCTGCTATAAGCAAGGCAATAGAAGCCAATATCATTTACAATATACGCCTCGCAGAGTTGAACTCTAGGCACATTAAAAAAGATATAGTAGAGTTTTTTTGCTTTTACTGTGTTTACTGTTTTAACTCCTGGATAGTCCATCTATATATAGGAGAACCTGGTTCATAAGGAAGCTAGGTTGCTTTGCAGGAAACAACTCCCCAAACTTTCGCGGCTGTAGTGAGATAATGGAGAAAAAATCGACAATCTTCATTGTTTATTTTTTCTTTCAAGCTTTATCACAAAGGCAACATTTAATAGAAGGATGCCTAGGACATGCAGAAAAAAGTTCCTATGTCATACGTGCTCTTGAGTACCACATATCGAGACACGACCGCACAGCGCTGGTAACTTGCAAAAGACGCTGGGACGACGAAGGCCGCTTGTTGCTTAGCCTGGTACCATGGCCTGTAACATTATGGAAACTGTCGAATGAGTACCTGCTTCAATATTTCAAGGGCAACAGGCGCATGAGTATTAAGACAAACGTCCTGTTACTAGGCCATGGCCTAAATGACTCAACGTGCCTGGAGCAGACTTTAATTTTGTCGCAGTCAACCAACTTAGTCGACTGGCTAGTGATCGATGAAAGCAGCGAAGTACGGGGCACGCTTAACCGTTTCGTGTCACAGTCCACGGTCAGAAACTTTTCTTGCAGCCATCACGAAAAAACACAAACTGCCGACAACGAGTAGGGAATGCTGCGACCTACCATAAAAACTTATTTGTCACAATACTCAAGGGGTTGTTGCGAGCATTCGGACGTCGGAGGTGCCAGTTCGCCCAAGCGCAGCGAGCTGAGAGACAGTGTCATCCGCGTCGGATGCCTTCAGGCTGAAGCCTCCGGCCCCTGTTCGCACTTTTGGAAAACGGAATTCCTGTTGAACGCTCTTCGCCTGTACAATGTCACATTGCATCGAAGCTTCTACAGCGATAGAAGAATTCACCACGAAGATCTGTTGAAAAGCTATTACGACGTTTCAGGACAACTGACCCTTGCGAACGAATGGTTAGCGTTGAGGTTCGCCGTTACGGCTAGCGTTCTAACCGGGCAAGAAAGATTTTACGTCAAAAGGAGCGGTCCTGAGCCGGTCTCTTTCTTCGGTATCCTTGTGAAGTCTAAGCTCGGGGTTTTTCTCCTTTTTGCGGCATTGCTTGCTGTCTCTGGAGTTGCAGTGGTCGCTGAGCTAGTGGAAGAAAATCATGGTCTAGCGACCACAGTCGCTGATGCTTTGATGCTCCACCTTGCCTCCTTTTACGCAACCTCGTTACAATTCCGCGGACACGAAGTTCAGTGTCGGCAAGAGGCATAGCCTTCGGCGTATGGCTAATGGCGATACTCCCCCTTTCCAGTTATTTCCGCAGCGAGCTTGTTTCAAGGCTTAGCCTACAGACATTTCCTCGCGTTATCGACACTATCCAAGAACTTGAGGAGGCGCTGGTGCGCGGAAGGATGACTCTGTGCGTCGTGGCGGGCACGTTCACACACCTTTTTCTTGGGGCGGAGACCAACACAAGCAGTTTTTACTCAAAGCTGCGGTTAGCGTATCAAGAAAAGAAAGAAAAACGCCTTTTTTTGGTTCCAGATGTAAGAGACTGTTTCTCATTGCGCTAGACAGGAGGACCATGTATGCTTCGCACTCAAGTGGCCGAGGTGCGTTGTGCTCAGATGCGGACGTGATCTGGTACAGTCGAAAGACCATTTAAGCACGAGTTGGTTTTTAACTCCGGTCCGCAAGAATTATCCCTTTTTGCGCAGATACCACTAGTTTCTGCGGAGAATAGACGAAGCCTCCCTGCTAGAATTGGCACAGATTGACCATCGAGAGTGTATTTCCGATAAGGGTGACGGTGGACATGCCGATCTTGAAGAGAACCAAACTGCCGAGTTGAAAGCTTTCTTTGTGACTTTTACGGGGTCTTTGACATTTGCTACTGCCGTTTTTTTTTTGGAGTTGATCATTAGTGCGGCTGGAAAACAGATTACAGTCACTAATTTCACACAGAATTCAAGATGTGGCCCGAATGTTTTCTGATGTTGAGAAGACGGCTGCTTGTGGACACCGAAATCATCTGAAGCTGAAATTCCTTACTGTAGCAAAAGACGTAAAATTGCACTACATAAACTGCACTATAAAGCTCAAGTATAACGACGTATAGAAAATGCAGGCTTCAGAATTTTTGATTGGTGCCCAGTCCCGCAATTTTCTTTTTCATCTTTTGTTAGTACCGTGATCTGCTGAAAAGTTCCCCTCCATATTTTGGCTGTGAACTTATAGAGATTGCGTAAGTAGCTTTCGTGTGCATAAAATGTGAACGCTTTTCGCGAAATCCTTCATCGTGAACTCCTTGAGCTGGCCGCACTATGGTATAAAAATATTTTATGGTAGCGGATTGATATTTATGAGAACACTTCTTATTTCACATTCGTCGTGTGCCTTGATGAACACGCACATCTTCGTCATGCACCAGTGTCATCTGTAATCAGGCATCTACCGCAATGAATACTAACAGTTGCTTCTGTTGACTGGCACCTAGATGAATGAACTTTAATCCCCACCATCTACCATCTATTCGGCGGTTTTTCCTGAAAATCTCAGTGTGTATGCAGTGTTTACATTTCTTGTGTGCCCAAGTGTAAATATCATTAGGCCTTGATGATACCTGGTAGCCTGAAATCACTCACTCATGTGAAAAAAATCTATTGAGCGGTGTGCAAAACTCTCTGCTCTGCTAGAATAAAAAAACCCTACTGCACTAAACTGTATATTTTTTTCATTTCACAGGAGAAAGTTGCACCCCGTATAACCCGTGCTAACTGTTTTGGAGCGCTCCGAAATGGGTTCAGAACAAATGCAACTCATTCCATAGAAACGGCTAGTAGATACAGTCGACCCCACTTATAGCGGCTTTAACTATAACTAAAACACTCGCTTATTACGAACAAGGGCGGTCCTCGTTCGGCAGCGAGACGCCAGTGAGAGTTCATCTGTGATACAACGAGCAACCGCGGTCGTGTAACTAGCTTAGAATAAGCGAACAGGCGCCGTAAATCTGGTCCCGCCGTCGAAAAACGCGCGCATCCGGAAACCGCGGAGGTTGAATTGCGCCTCCGAGCACGGTTGTCATTCGTACTCAAAGAGAGTGTGCAGGCATGAAAATGCAATAGGAAAAGAGAGAGCGTGCCAATAAAATGGCAGAGCTTTTCAAAATGTCGCCGTCAGAAACAAATTCCTTGAAAGGGGACGTCTGCGTTGGTGGAAGGCACCGCAAACCTTCGCGTTAACGGGTTTCTGTGCATGAGAATGAAAGGCGCCCGCCGGCGACTCTCCTTTGTCGTTGGCCTGCAAAATGGGTCCGTCTTTAGCGCTGTTCGAGGAGCGTGCAAAAAAGCAAAAGTTTCGCCATAGTGACTCAGGATTTTCTCTTCAAGCTGCTTTTCAGTTAAACCATATAATAGAGATATGGTATACCCTAAAGTGAAATTTGAGCGCAGCTGTGTTTGCTTCGGTGGCGCAAAAACCAGGGTCCGCACAAAAGCGCCGCCTAGCGTCTACTTTCGCACCGCGAACCCCAGGGTTTTCTCAGCCGCGATGCTTAGCTCCTGCTTATGCGGCACGTACCTCTGGATTCTGGAGTCGGCGGTGCTGAAGTCATGATCAGGCAGCTCATCCACGAGCAGCGACAGGCGAATTATTTCCACGGCGGCGTCGCTCATAATTGAGAAACAATTTTCTGAGTATTTTTTGGTCTATTATGCAAGCAGACGGCATATACTAAAAAGACAACTCTGTGAATGGCGTGGTCGATGTGGACAGTGCATTGCGTGCAGCACATTTCTCAGCTCTGCCAGCTTACGAAGCTGAGCGCGGCGGGATTGCGAGGAGGCTGCACGTGGATGTGCGTGGGCGCGTGCCGATGCAAAAAGTCGTGCCTCCCCTAGCCGCCCTATCTGCACGCATGCAGTGCCAAAGAAAGGTGGCGCACACGGATGGATGGATGGATGGATGGATAGGAGCGCCCCCTTTGAAACGGGGTGGTGGCAATTGCCACCATGCCCAGCTTTTCTTTATTTATTATTTTTTTTGGTTACTGTGTTGGCAATTCTCATTAAGATTCTCCATCACCTTTGCCTACGGTTTCCTACTATTCTAACCTTATGCCACATCTCTGCTTTTCAGCCACCAATCCTCCAATCGCTTTTTGCTGACTTCCACTGCAGATTTATTTACATGACCATTGTTATCTTTAAACCCTAGGGCCTCAGAAAGAGTGACTGTGCCTGCATCGACATCCGGATGGATACCATCACATTTGATTATGAGGTGTTCAATTGTTTCCACAGGTCTACCACACACTGCACATGTGTCATCTTTTTCGTTAAATTTCTTTTTGTAGCTGCGCGTTCTAAGACACCCTGATCTAGCTTCAAAAAGTAGGGCACTGCCTCTTGAGTTATCATAGAAAAATTCTTTCCTGATCTGCCTTTTCCAGAATCGATATAGTTCTACACTATGTTTCTTTTCCATTGAATTCATCCAATTTTTAACTTCCGCGTTTTTGACCTGTCGTTTAATGCTCTTTCTTTCTCCGTCCTCATGACCGGCATACTTACTGGTTAGTTTTCTAGTTCTTTTCCGCCACTGTGAGTCAACGCTCTTTCTGTATAAATATTTAAATACCTTAGCTGCCCATCTGTTATCGTCCAATTTCCTCAGGCGTTCTTCATATAGTATTTTACTCTTAGCTTCCCGCGCCTCGAACGATGCCCAGCCCATATCCCCTTGTACTGCCTCGTTTGTGGTTTTGCCGTGGGCACCTAGTGCTAATCTTCCAACAGCTCTCTGATTTACGTCTAATCTCGACTGAACTTCTGCCCTTAAGCACAGAACCGCATTGCCGAAAGTAAGTCCCGGCACCATTATTCCTTTCCAAATACACGGCGTGAACTATTGCGGCGCCATCTATCAGCGAGCAGCAGTAGTCCTATTGCCTCAGTTACACCGACGGCTGCAGCAGCGACGCGGCAGAATCCGCGAACGGGCGCTTATCAACTGCGCTCTAAAGCAAGAAGCGCTGCTCATCCTTCAAAATGTCGTGTAACACAAGTTGCCTTCTTTGACTGTGGTTAGAACACTCTTTGAACCACGGAATGGCAAGTGCTAGAGTCAGTCCCCGGACACGGGCGTCACGCACGCGCTCAAGATATAGCCACATCGTCGCGAGATAAAGTGCTTCGCGATAAAAACTGACCCCGCAAATGTCTGGCTAACATTCCGATATCTTTGTTCCGCGCTGCGAAAAATACTAACACCGTATGAATCGGACTGACACTGGAGAGCATAGGAAATTGCTTCCGTAGAGCATTGTTTGTGGCCGAAAAAAACGCTTGAAAACGCCGTTGAATATTCGCCAGATGGTTTGTAAGAACGTGTAATTCAAGCACATATGGCCAGACAAGATTTCACCTGGTAACGCTTCGTGAGGTAGAGATAGTTACGACTGGGCATCCCACCTTGTCTTACAGTTGGGACGGGAGCATCTTAAAATGTTGCCACGGTTGTGCACAGCTGAGCGATGAAGCGGTCGAGGCTACGGTCAGTCATACTTTTGTGTGCAGTATGTACAAAGGCATTACATAATCGGCACAATAGCCGAGAGCACAACGGGCTAGCACAAAGGGGTAGGGCGATGCCCCGGGAGATCATCTCCATGGCGCGATCTCTCGTCTGCTACCCTTCTGCTGTTCCGGATAAGCGCGGCTCCATGTATATAGGCTCCAGCGACGGTTGCAGCAGCCAAACTTTCAAACACTCCAGTCAGGATACGCCACTGGCGACCATTGGAATTGGACGAATTGACCAGAAGAGCTCGGCCGTTGAAAGTTAGCAGCTTGGGATGGGCTGCTCGCGAAGCTTCGGTTGAGTCTAGAACCGAAGCTAGCGAGGAGAGGGGAAAGGGACTACTCTGGCGAGCCTAGAAGAATCATGCGGCATGCCGCGAGATGTCCGAAATTCCGGGCTTGCTTTGCACAATGGTTTCCACGGAGGCTAGCTTAATGCGTGCTCGGGAATAACAGCACCCCCCGCGTCCGGACAATGCGCCATGAAGACGAGTTGCTTCCGTGTGGCTCGGGTGCTGGGCGCGATCGTACACCAGGCCCCAGCAAGGTTCCGTCCGATGTTTAGCCGCAGGTGGCTCCAAACTCCTTTTCGTAACAGATCCCGCTCACGAGGTGAAAATCGTTGCTCCTCCGCCTTGGCTCCCAGCTGTCTGGACCACGTTCGCTTTGTCCTTCTGAAGAGCGTGCTCCTCAGCACCGGTCGCTCACCGTTCTGCATCTTGCCAAGAACCGACCGACAACAGACAGCACCCAGCACGAGCAAGTGCCCTTTGGTACCCGTCAAAACACCAGACTTCAAGGTCATAAAAACTCTGCTAGCCTCATTTCTAATTCCTTTTTGTTGTTTCCTTTTCAGGAAGAGAGACAAGTGGGATACCAGGACTCTTAAAACAATGACTCAACTAAGCGTCCAGCGCATGCGACACACAGAATGAAATGAATGAAAAATAAAGTTTGTCCCTTGAGATCACTCGGCCAGAAAAACACTCAGCTGAGGCCGCAAATCAGGACATCAATCTCGCCCTGACTACGAGCAAACTTCATAACTGTTCGCAAACTGACAAAATGTAAGTCACGAGCAGGTATAAGAGAGCCTACCTTAGAACACACAGCTTAGTGCGTCTACATCAGCGCTTAACTCGCGTCTAACGGACGTTAAACGACCCCCCTCTACTGCGCAAGCTAATGTTTCTGCCTCTTTCACTTTGGTGGCGCTTGTCTGTCTCCCTGTGTTTGTACATCTAGTTTCGGCGAGAGGAGCCAGACGAGAACGAGTTGCTTTCTGTTACTGACAACATGAGCCTTTCTTCACGCTTCGTGCACCAGGCGCGTCTTTCCATTTCGAGTTCGTAACGCTTCAGGTGTGACATTCTATTTTTCTCTCTTCATGGTGGCAATAGAGACGTTCTACGAGCGTTTAATTTCTGGTGCACACTTCCTTTTCGCTCTGTGTGAGGTTCGACTCTATCCGACCTTCTGATTTTATGCCTACTAAATAGGGTTATCTCGACTCGGGGGTTTCTATCGCGATACCTATGCTTGGCCGAGTGCTTAAGCGGTTTCTTCTTGACTGTTATCTCGTTGCCTCTGTCACCACAGCTCCGTACCACCTGTTGCTTCATGACCCAAACCAGCGTTTTCACTAATCGCGCGTGCTGCTTTCTCTGGGCCCGCGGTTTCTCCCGCGATTGCATGTGGAAAGTGACAGCCTTTATGAGAGTACATGCTTTTGCGCGTCCTTCTTCCTGTGTACTGGCGGCCAGGTTCACCCTTGTACCGCTCCATATTTTTCTCCTCTCGGGCAGCGCTCTTTGTTTATATCAGTTTTCTCCCATGATACTCTTTCCCGTGCGAATGCTTGCATATCTTCTGTTTGCAGTTTATCGTATGGCCCAGATCCATGCGCCTCGGCACGCTGATGCGCTTCGTATTGCTCGATGGCGATGCCTCCCAGATTCCTTTAATTCCGTTCCTGAACGTAGTTTCAGGGCTGACAACGTGAATGACGTTGCTCCTGTAATGTGGCGGTGAAGCTGATGTTTTCAATGGCCGCTACTCATTTTCGTGCGCTTGCCCTTTCTCTGTTTTCGACGGCAACACTCTTTCTCTTGCTTGCCTTTCATCTTTCGGTGCCTATTCACTTGCTGAGCTGACGGCTCATTTCCTTCCGGTTGGAGCTTTCTTTCGTGTGCTTTCCTTTCATTTTCTCCTGTGGAAGCACATGCTGCTTCCGTTGCCTAGGCCGCCTAAGTTCCTGTTCTCTGGCAATATCATTCTTCTTACCAGCCAGTTTACCTGTCCTACCTGGTTCAGGCTTGTTTTGATGCTTTTCTTGACATCCTCCAAACCGCGTTCTTACTCCTCGGAATCTCTGAGTGCACACTCGTCGTCATCGTTCTCGGACGGACTGACATCTACAGACCTCTGCTGTCTGGAAGGCTCTGTAGTCCACTGTCGTACAGTACCTTAGCTTCTTCAGGAGCAGACGAAAAAGTGCTCTCTTCTGATGTCAATGCTTAGTCATTCACGCCGATTGCAGATAAGGATGCGCCTTACACTCAGCTGTGTTGTTTCTGCTAGTGCAGCTGCTTTCTGGACTGTGACTGAGCCCACTAGCGTACAACTCAGCGTCCTCAAACTGTATATACGTCCGCTTCCATTGATCGAAGACTGGTTTCTGCAATTCTGCTGAATGTTATGCACAACACAGTGTGTCATCCTCCTTGACTTGGCTTGTGTTGGCACTGGCTTTTCCTGAATGTCCAGCCGAACATTCTCTCTGCCATGCTCTGCAACTTCTGCTTTTTAAAAGCTGGGAGATCCACTTTCCGAAAACGCCGCTCCAGTGTTAATGGGCGAGACCGCTGCAATTGCATCGTCCGATGCTGTGGCTGCCTTATCTGAAGGTAGAAAGGCTTTCGCAATTGGCGAATGCCGGGCATCTTCCACTGTTAAAGCAGCAGGTAAGTCTGCTAAGTGCTTCGCTGTATCATCGATGATCACGAAGGTCCGCAGCCTGTCCCTCAACTGCCGACTGTTAGTCTCACGAACGGGTAATTTTTTATCCCTCTCGAAGCGCATATGAAGCACTTCAAACTCCATGTCCATCAGTTTCATTACTGGAGCAAGCTGTTTTATCGCAAGCTGCTTCTGTTTTTCAGTCTCTTGGCGCCGAAGGCGTTATTGCAGCTTTCGCTTTGCGCCCTCAAGGCTTTCTTTGTCCTCAACGCACCCAAAGCGTTCTTTTATCTGAGCCCAGGCCTCATTGGCTTCTTCAGGCCTTACGCCCTCAGTCCGCATGATTTTAAGAATCGCATGCTTTCGTTTTTTGGGGCCCAAAGCAATGCCCAACTCCTCACAAATTTTGATGAGTTCCTTCACTCTGAAGTTCTCTATCGCGCACAGTATCCTCTTGAAGTTTGGCCTTTCTTAGAACTCCCTTGCCGTTCACTACTATAAAGCTATTTATGTGACATGTGTAAGCAATTTTTTCCAACAATTCCTTGTTTACTCCCTCTCCACCAGTTTTGGTTTCAAAACAGTCCTACTAGGCTCAGAACAGGAAAGCTCTCTCCATTGCTACACACAACCCTACTCTAGACTACAATCACGTGTGCTAGAGCAGTCTGGCAAATTGAGGGCAAAACATCATGCACTTACCGCTCCGAGGTAGCTGACGCCGGTCAATCCCGCCGCTGCAATGCCTGTTAGGGCTGGGAATCCCACCGCTTCCCCCACTGTTACGACTGGGCACCCGAGCCTGGTCACCACTGTTAGGACCGGTGCACCTAAGCCTGCTGCTACTGTTGCGCAGAGCTGAGCGATGAAACGTTCAAGGCGACGGTGAGTCAAAGAAATATTTATATGCACCATGTACAAGGGCTTTAAATAATCGGCACAATGGCCGAGAGTAAACTGGGCTAGCGCAAAAGTAGTAGGACGATGGCCCTGGAGAGTATCTCTCTGACGCGATGTGTCGTGTGCTGCTCCGGCAAGCGCAGCTGCGTTTTTGTAGCCTCCGGCGACAGTTGCAGCAGCCAGCCGTTCGAACACTCCAATCAGGTCACACCACTGGCCGCCTTTTGAACAGGACGAGTTTACGAGAAGAGCTCGGCCGTTGAAAGTTGCCAGCTTGGAAACTGCTGCCGGACAACCTTCGGGTGTGTCTCGAGCCCAAGCTAGCAAGGAGAGCGGCAAGGGACTGTTCGGGCCAGCCAGGGTGAACCATGCTTCAAGGCGCGACGTGTCCGAGAGTCGGGGCTCACGGCGCTGCTTTCCACGGAGGCCAGCGGAATGCGTCCTCGGGCATAACAGGAGAATGACGCCTGCTTTGCAAAGTGATACACTGAAGAAATAGTACATACGAAGTACGCAGAAGCACTACCCTGCTACGAAGAAGCTGACGACAAGGTCACCGACCTGCCGCCCGTTGGTGTGATTAGTTCAACCGTGTTCTTAACGCTGCGTGTTGCTTGGCCTCAGCGAGAAATATATGCATGACCGCTTTACGAAACTTGCAAAGCGCCGTTATATATGCTCCATCGAACAAGCCGATGCGCATTATGACCCTTTTTAAGGAACAAACGCCAGTTTCATGGGACTTCGCATTTCTCACTGCACAATGAAAAGACTACTTAATACGAAACTCTGATACAACCAACACATCCCAAGCGACTTTTGGGCTAGTTATAAGTGGACATGACGATAAGCACTTGTACACAGGTACTAATCGAGGGAGAACGCATTCGACAAAAAGAAAAAACTACCGAGTGGAACGGTTTTTAGATACATAAAGGTCAACTAAAGCTTACAGAAGCCTTAGAGAAATTCAATCTTGCAGAGAAAAAAAAACGCAGTCAACTCCAAAATCATTTGTTTCTGTGTCCTGATCTTACACTTAGTATTCGAGCGAGAGCTTTACTCCTGAGGGTAAAGCATCGATTTCAATATAGAAGAGACAATAACCTTCAATGACTCATAAGGTGAAACCGAGCTTAACTGCGTGTTGGTATGGCTCAAACTATGTTAGTATGACCACGTGATCATAAGACTATGACCATTGGGTACCTGGCCTTGAGCTTGAAATTTGATTTGAGACGGTGCAGACCACGTGTTACAGAGCTTTCTTTCGTATAACTATGTTTACGCCATATTGAACTAAGGCCGTTTTTGTAAAACGGTGGACTATAATGTAAAAAATGTGCGCATATTTTGCGATGAATGCATTTCCTGAAATGTGAAGGTTACTTGTCGTGTTCACCTGAAGTATTGATTTCTTTTGTTTATGGATGGACTGTTTGATATTCTTGTTTGCCTATACGTGATACCACTCAAATGTGTACTCATGGCGTGAAGAAATAAAGTCATATATCACATTATCTCCTGTTATTTTAATGGCCTGTCTGACGAAGCATATCATTTGTACTGTTTGCCTTTGCTACGGGGTCGTATATGGAAGCTACTATTGGACGATGCTAATAAAGAGCCAAACATCTGCAGCACACTTTCCTTAGTGTTTTATTGAAAGTGAAGCGTTCAGCTTTCTTAGGTGTGATATGCTCCCCATCCGCCAAGGACCATTCTAATCCGCCCTAATTTTTTAAGGAATGCCCAGCTGGTTATATTTCATGATATATTTTTTTCTACAAATACTACAGGCCAGTTCTGCCGGTGTAGGAGCGGCCTATCAACCCAAGAACATAGCTAACCGATTGTTGCATCAGATACGATGCCAAAAACCAAAGAAGCAAATTTATGGAATACATTGAGAAAACCACGGCAAAATTGTCCATTTTTATTGTCGGATTTTACAAAATTCATTTGTGAAAGCAATGCGGGAATATTGCTCGAAATAGCAGATCATCGTCTGCGATCTTTAATATGTTAGTTGACATCGGTAAGTGCACTTGAAATTGAGCGCAGTGTTCCCAGATACTAGCGCAGCAGCTCATCCCATAGGCCACTCCACTTGAAGGATGACGAAGCAGCCACTATCCCAGCCTGGTGGGTGGGCCAGTTCCAAGTTTGCTCTGAAGGTTTGTTTGTTTTTACTGTCATGGACATGAAAGGAGATGTTGCTGCCTGATTGTGGCGAAGGCTACTCCTTTGCTACTGTAACTTATTGCGTTATTTTATTCACCGAAGCAATGGCTTTTCTCTTTTATTGCGAAGCAATACTACTTTAGCTACCTACAACCTCAGCCCGTTGCAGTGCGAGGCGGTGGTACACACTACTTGACCTTTGGCATGACCTTTGGCATGACGTCATACCATCTGTGTAAAAACGGGGCCCCAACTCGCTCCGTCGCAGCGCGAGGCTGGTAGGCGCCAACGGCAGCCTAACTCCCGCTCCTATCACCAGGGGCGACAGCGGCCTAACTCCCGCTCCTCTCACCAGGGGCGCCGCGCGCGGAGTGCCTTCATACCCTCTGTGTTAAAAAAACGGGGCCCCATCTCGCGCCGTCACAGCGCGAGGCTGCTAGGTGCCGACGCCGGTTCGCTCCTCTCGTCAAGCCTGCCAGATGCCGCCTCAAGCAAGCAAGACACTTCGGCAGAATGCAAAGAGGAAGCAACAGCGAGCTACGGAGACGGCAGAAGAACGAGAAGAACGACTTTCCAAGCGGCGTGCTAAATATGCAGCCCGACGAAAACGGTCAACGTCTATGCGTCATTAGCCGTGTCAGTACATGGGAAACCAACAAAATAGCGGAACCTATCGTATTGCTTCGCAATTACCAGGCTTAACCAAGCTAAGCCACAGCCAGTTTTTGTTTTTTTCATTAGAAAGGAAATGCGTAGCATCTGTCTCGCATATTTCGGTGGACACCTGAGCCGCGCAATAAGGGAAAGGAGGAAGTCTGGAGTGAAAGAAGGAAGATAGAAAGAGTTTTAGTTCTATTGTAGCGTTAAGACTACATGGAAGTTTTCATCAACTGCACAACCTCAGCAGCCTTAGAACAATTCTTCGGTTCTTTCTACAACCACTATTTGGCGCACACCTTTTTCCTGCTGCAACCCAGCTTTTTCTGAAATTATACTTGATGGTGGAACCAGTTTTTACATTCGGAACCACAGGCAAATTCCGTGGCTAAATTACATATCAAAGTGCGTTACCGTAATAGCTTGCTTTGTGAGCGATATTTCCATTTAAAAAGGCAAATAGAGACTGGAGAAGAATTTTTTTATGTCCGGCATCCAAAATACGCAAATTTATGTATATGCCAATAAATCAAACTAAGAGAAGTATACAAAATATACTGATATCTGCTTTGCAATGAATATTACTCCCTGTCATCATCATCATCAGCCTGACTACACCCACTGCAGGGCAAAGGCCTCTCCCATGTCTCTCCAAATAACCCTGTCCTTTGCTAGTTGCCGCCACTGTATCCCCGCAAACTTCTTAATCTCATCCGCCCACCTACCTTTCTGCCGTCCCCTGCTACGTTTGCTTTCTCTTGGAATCCACTCCATTACCCTTAAGGACCAGCGGTTATCTTGCCTTCGCATTACATGCCCTACCCAAGCCCACTTCTTCCTCTTGATTTCAACTAGGATGTCATTAACCCGCGTTTGTTCCCTCACCCACTCCGCCCTCTTCCGATCTCTTAACGTTACACCTATCATTTTCCTTTCCATAGCTCGCTGCGTTGTTCTTAACTTAAGCTGAACCCTCTTTGTTAGCCTCCACGTTTCTGCCCCATAGGTGAGTACCGGTAGGATACAGCTGTTATATATATACTCCCTGTCACCGGCAAGCAATTTCAGTCTGTGACGATTGTGCTTCCGTGCTTGCAAATTTCCAGGTATTATTGCGTGCGTGCGTGGTTATTCGCGCAGTAGGAGGCGTTATGCAATAAAGTGAATCTGTATTTAGACTTCCGTTTAAAGTTTCGCCAGTAAATAAATATTATTATGCCCATAGGGATTTTTAGAGCACGAATACCCTGCTGCTACATCAAGATTGAACGAAATCACCCCGATTTGAGATACCGCATAAAAACCGAATAGCTTTTCTATAGACTCTCCCCAATCTAGTATTACCTTTTGCAGTACGGGGTCCCGAAGTGTCGCCACACGGTCGAATTTTCTTCTAATAAATCTCTTACAAAGTCAATATTTGGTATAGCAGTCATTTTAGATTCATCTAATCAATCCAAAAGTGCTGAGCTCCAGATGTCTGGTATGTGTGCGCATGATATAAGAGT
This sequence comes from Amblyomma mixtum, assembly GCF_055824585.1. Classification (NCBI taxonomy): domain Eukaryota; kingdom Metazoa; phylum Arthropoda; class Arachnida; order Ixodida; family Ixodidae; genus Amblyomma; species Amblyomma mixtum. The sequence continues at coordinate 54,411,363 of NC_143015.1, forward strand.
GCAACTGTTTATAACACTCGATATCCATCACCGAACTATACTCATGCGAATCGTTGAATATGGTGGGCATGCTTCTTCTAGTAATCCGTGAAAGCACCTTTTTCTCCGTATTATCATCCATACCCCACTGACTGAAAATATGTCATGTTGCAAAGCATGATAAATTCTACTTGGTGTGGCTTAAAAAACAACGGAATCTTCCACGAACAGTCTGATGGACATATTAATTTGCATAGCATCGTCGAATTTATTAAATATTAATTGTAAAATAAAAGAGGCCGTAACGCCCTGGGGACACCACGAGTAACATATTTTGCAGCTCAAGAAGTACCTTTGATGACAGCCTACATATTTCTAGTGTTATCCACTGAATTAAACTTCATGATGGTCGTATCCTAAGTTAGAGACCACTCAAGCACCACTTAGTCGAATGCTTTTTCATAATTTATGGACACAGGTAACTTCTCAGCATAACTCACTGAGATCGCTACCGAGCCAAGATTTTTTCCACTCAACTCTACCTCGGCGAGCCTTTTACCAGCGCGGGCCACCCTATCCCTGAAATTTCCTACCTTCGAGCTCTGAGTGTACAATCTGCTGTCCCCTGCTACCTTCTCCTTTACCGAAAATCTTCGATGTTACTCTAATGCAGCATCAGTTGTATAACCACGCGAAACAAGTCCTCTCAAAGGTCCAGTGACTGTTGTTCGTTTCCACGAAAGGACAAACATGGTTGTCAGTCAATTGTAGCTGAACTCGTACTCTATGTTGGTTGCTGCTGACGAAATACAAACGCGATCAGTTTCGTTTCATCCTTGGGAACTGCACCTACAACGCAGTATATTACGACACACTAATATTCGGTCACTTATGCCGCCGCAATTCAATCCTTTACTGATTTAGTATAGTGAAAAAAATTTCTGCGTGAAAACGAAGTTGTTCTGCGTTAGACGTTTTCTTGTTAGATATGCTGAAAGCTAACTAAAACAATTATCAGCGCAATATATTTGACGTTGGTGGCTTTTTTTTATTCAAATATTTAAATGCTCCATATTATACTCCTGAAAATTACTGCAAGAATAGTAACTACAAGAATACACCATACTTCACGCAATCGAACAACTGCTCTACTTTTACATAGAGTCCAGTCTAGGCCAAAGCTTTTGTTACGGCCGTTCAGAGCAAGGCTTCTGCGAAAGGCGGATGTAATCGCAACTCGGTCGTGTATTATGGCGGAGCCTTTAATGCCTCATCGTTGTAAGCAGAAGTTGTCGACAGAAATGTCACGCTTTTCAATTGGTCGAAACGGTCGTGACGTCACAGTGCTCGAATTTCAAACGGGGCCAATTGTACTTTGGCCCCGTTGCAACCAATTAAAGGGATCGTATAGTGATGCTCCAAGTTAGTGGGACTTACTTAACCAATTAGCCTAATTAACCTATCTAGTCAGACCAGATAAATAAATAAAACTGAGTAGGAAATTGGCCGAGCTCGAGAATCGAATCCCGGTCTCATCGTTGTAAGCAGCAGTTGTCGACAGAAATGTGACGCTTTTCAATTGGTCGAAACGGCCGTGACGTCACAGTGCGCGAATTTCAAACGGGGCCAATTGTACTTTGGGTAATAACCATGCAACCATTTCAAGGGATCGTATAGTGATGCTCCGGGTAAGTGGGACTGAGTTTAGTTAATTGCTTAATTGCCGAATTAGCCTACTTAACTTCTCTAGCCAGACCATATAAATAAATAAAACCGAGTAGGAAATTAGTCGAGCTCGGGAATCGAACCCCGCTCTTCGGCATGCGAGACGAACATCCTATCCACTCCGCCGTGCCAGCTCGATGGTATAGAATGAACAAGGGTGCCTCTAGTGAATATGGTGTCTTCGTTCACTCCCGTCTTCCTCCCTTCCCGTTACGGCGAGGTTTAGGTGTCCACCGAGATATGAGAGACAGATGCATTTCCTTTCCTAAAAAACCAATTTACCGACGAGCAAGGCGTAGAACCTTTCCTCAAAAAGCGTTGCATTGAAAGGGCAACGCATCGCGCCGAACGGCTGGTGGCGTTCCGTGGACTGCCTGGCAGCGCTACAACACGCAGTCGCGTTCCACTCCTAAAGGCAAAGATTAAGCGTCATTAATTGGCAGTTAATTTATGCACCAACAGAATGTAAAGTGAACAATCGCGTAGCAGAATGCCGCACTCAGGCTTTCGCCTTTCACCACTTTAGCCGCTAAAGTTCCTCGTAATTTTTTTCAGATTACTGGGAAGAGATGCCCCATACGAACGGTGGGACACACCTGTACATTTCTATTCCTTGCCTCGGACTGGGCACAAATTGGAGGCTGATTCTGTTGCGCTGCTGCAGTGTTCAGTTTTGTGATAGAAATGTTTATGGCTACCATGCCTCCTAAAGCAGAAATCTTGTGGTTACGAGTCATTTTAACGCTGAATAAAAACTTTCGGCAGCCGACAATACGAAATTTAAGTTCCAACAACAATGTTTTCTGACTTACTAATGAAACAAGGGTTATTGTGAGACCAAATCTTTATTGGTTCCGACCGCCAGAATTATACGATTAGCGTTGGAGGTTAGCTCCTGCCGTCTTTAGTAGTCAGCATGCTACTGCAACGAGAGGCCAATCGTGCGTATCTCTGCCTTAATTTTCATCCGGTAGAACAAGGCACTCGGCAACGATCGTAGTTCGCAATGCGAGCAACCCGTATAGTGGGGCGCTGTGTGACGAATTCCCGGAACGGCTCCAGAAAAACATCCTTGAAGTCCTCACCTCTGCCATTTAAGCTATCAATTGCACTTCAGCAATAGTCACGTCTGCTAGCTTCTGCGTGGACGTTAAAAACGAGCAATGCGTCTTTGATGTTGCATCATCTTCATAAGCAAGCATTTTGCTGACTGCAAGCCTTAGACTATACAAGAGTGCGATGAACGATATTTTGTTAATGTGTCACAAGCATGGTCTTCATCGTCTTCAGCATCGTCTTCAGTGTGGGCATGCTGACCGCTTTTGCACTTCACAGTGAAGGTAAATTTTTTTGTGGTGGTGAGTCCATCGAGACAGCCGTCCGCTGGGGTGTCGGGCATCCATCCACCTGCCAGCATATCTATTGACGGTCTCTGACGACAATGAATGTATTTCCATACAGATAGAAAAAAAACCTTTAACTGCAAAGGAAACTGCGAGCAACTCTTGTTGGGTAGCTGTGTAGTTGCAATCTGATTTGTTGAACGAACGACTCCTTTAATGAATCTCCTGCTGGTCGCCTTCATGGCGCAGTGTGAGCACAGCGCCAATTCCGACACAGATGGTGTCGTAGAGTACTGCAATCGAAGCTAAGGGGCGGAAGTGACAGAAGAAAGGGCCCTAAATAAAACAAAATCTGTCACCAGAAAGCAAAGTCAGAGTAAGAGATCCACTAGAATGGTCCGCTTTTGTATGGAGCCACGAGAGGAGGTAGACGAAATTGCAACCCTCGGAGTAAATCGGCTGAAATGGGAGCGAAGTCCTACAAATACCTGAAGTTCGTTCACTGAATGCGGCGTGCTGAATTTGTTTACAGGCTCTATCTTCGGAAGATCAATCTGGACCTGGTCCTTATCAACTAAGTGATCAAGAACGATTGTCGGGTGGTCACCAATCTCACACTTATTCCAGTCATGTATTAAGCCTGTTGTTCCAGTGCTGTCAAAAACGATGGCGAGGCGCCTCTCATGCTGGCGGAATATCTTGCAAAAGATCACAGCAGCGCTAAAATAACAGAAGCAAATCTGCTAGTTCTGAACTCGCAAAACTGTGTCCATGAATCTTTAAGCGTGGCAGGCGCATACTGCAAATTCTGAAGATCCTAACGTTAAAAATCATAAAGTCGGGCGGTTGTTCTGAATGTCGCCTTTTTTGTTGGTCGGTTTCAGTGATATGTAACCGTAACCTGATATGAAATAAATTGAGGAAAAGCATTACGGTGAGTGTAAGCATTGCATTGTATCGTCTCTGCATCGTGGCGGGCACACAACTGTTGTTCATCCACCTATTAGACCTCCATAGTCTACAGAGAAGGTCGTGGTGTTATCTTTCTTTTTAACAAGAGTAACTGCAGCCGAACAAGGCCTTGAAATTTTTTAATGAGGCCGCAGCGCAGCATTTACCAACTTATTTGTAAGTTAGCTTACGCTACGCCGTGAATACGCGGTACCGCTCATGTCACATGGGAGGAGAGGATCCTCTATCGATCACATAATAAATACGAAAAGCTTTAAGCTGTGCTCGACGGTTCCTGGGCAGGACGATAAAGCACATGTTATGAAACAGTAAGAGTGAAAGAGAAGGACGGGAATGCAGGGAGCTTAAACAGGTGATGCCCATTAGGCTACCCTACACATGGGGAGGGGAACAATGGAGACAAATGGAAAAAGAGTGGCAACGAAATGAGTTTTTCAATTGTCCGCCAACCACTATGACAAGGTGACAGAGGGCGCCCAATTAAAGCTTGAAGGTTCTAAAGGGGAAAACAGCGCCGATTCCTTTAAGAACCTGAACAGCCTTTTCACCGTTTTCCCTTGCGAGGAAGGTTGTGTCCAAGGTCCTAGTATGTTGGATGCTGTTAGAAGACGCGAGTCCAAGCGGCGGAGAGTAGCAGCCAGGAAGGCGCACTCTCGCTCAAAACAAGGGCAGTCCCAGAGGAGGTGCCCGATCCTTTCATCACAACCACACTTCTCACACGCTGGAGTCTAGCTTTGCGATTAGATTGGAATAGGCGTTTGTGAGCTCCACTCCCAGCCACCTGCGGCACAACAGCGTATAGTATCACAGCGGGGGAGGCCGAATGATATTTTATGTTGAAGCAAGGTTACGAAGTGGTGCGAGGGGGGTGTCGAACCTCCAGGGATAGGCCACAACTGTACAGTCACGTTTCGCGCGAGCAGTTGAAGGTGCCTTGCTGCGTCAGCTCTTGTTAGTGGTATGCGAACGTTGGCTGTATCGTGAGTCAATCGGGCATTATCGGGCAGCTAAGGCGGGCCAGGGATGCCACTATGGCCTGGTGCCCTCTGCAAGATAATTTGGTGACCCGGTCGATTGCCTGCATACGTCGTACCTTCGTTACAAGTTGCTCATGGTCGCTATGGCTCAAGGCAGATTGAAGACTTTGTAGGGCAGCTTTAAAATCACAGAACACAGTACATTTTTAAGGTAATTGCTGAGAGATGTACACCCCCGCAATAAGTGTTACGAGTTCAGCTCTAGTAGAGGTAGTCCGATGCGTAATATCTTGGTGAATATCAAGTCTGTCTCGGAGGAACGACCACGGCGGAAGCACAACTAGTAGAGATTACCGAGCAAACCGTATAGGCATGAGTACGTCCCAATATTCAAAGCGTAGCATGGACAGGGTGAGTTGCTTAATTGCTGGCGTTGATAAATTTGATTTCTTCGCTATCACCGGAACATCACGGCGCACACTCGGGAGCCGCAGTCACCACAGTGTAAAAGGAGGTCGTGTTGCCGGTGTGAACTGTTTCGGGATGGACGACTTTTCCACTGATATTGTCACGAATATTACACGGCACACCGTTAGATACACAAGAACTGTTCCAGTCTGCCGAGCGGTCACCAGCCAGAGGGCGAAGCACTTCTTCTTCCTCCACTTCTAAGCTGTATAATTGCTCCCTCCTCAGCAGCATCGCCTCGATGCGGGCCGCTTTCATAGAGGGGAAAATGGGTTGGACACGGAAAGTTAAACACAGCTATCACGACACAGAACCGGCGGCACTCAGCGTCAAGTACAATCAGCAGGACGGTCGTGGTACGGCTTCATACGAACGACGTGCACAACATCCGGATGCGGTGGTCTGCGCGATGGGCGACCTGGGGTTGCCGGTGAAACTTCGTACGTCACGTCGCTAATGCGGCGGAGAACTCGGTAAGGTCCGAAGTATCGGAGCAGTAATTTTTCGGACAACCCACGGCGACGAACTGGTGTCCAAACCCTCACATGGTCGCCTGGTTCGTACGTAACAAATCGCCGTCCGAGATTGTAGCGGTCAGCGTCGACGTGCTGTTGACGGTGTATTCGCTGCCTGGCCAGTTGACGTGCTTCTTCAGCCCACTGAACGAAAGTGGCTACGTCAAGATCTGGCTCTAGGTCACACTGAGGGTCGACGGGCAACATGGCATCCAAAGAAGTAATAACTGGACGACCGAAGACAAGCTGGAAGGGCGTGAGTCGCGTTGTCTCCTGCAGGGCCGTATTGTAAGCGAACGTTATGTATGGGAGAATTTGGTCCCATGTTTTATGCTCCACATCCACATACATGGAGAGCATGTCGGCCAGGGTTCTGTTAAGGCGCTCCACCAAACCATTTGTCTGTGGGTGGTACGTTGTTGTACGCCTATGGCTGGTGTGGGTCAGATCTAGGACTGCCTGAGTCAAGCGGGCCGTGAAAGCAGCTCCACGGTCAGTAATGATAACCGCCGGAGCCCCATGAAGCAGCACGATGTTGTGTACAAAAAACGTAGCTACTTCGACAGCAGTTCCGTTTGCAAGCGCCGTTGCCTCAGCGTACCGCGTCAAATGATCCGTCGCGACAGCAATCCAACGTTTTCTAGTGGATGACTTCGGGAAAGGGCCGAGTAGATCCATTCCTACTTGTTGGAAAGGCGTCTTCGGGGGCGCTATGGGATGAAGAAATCCTGCGGGTTTGAAGGGAGGAGACTTACGGCGCTGGCAGTCGCGACAGGTTTTGACGTAGGTCCGCACTGATGGAAGTAATCTGGGCCAGTAGTACCTATGCCGAATCCTCGCTAAGGTACGACTGACCCCCAGGTGGCCGGCAGATGGTTCGTAGTGGCAAGCGCTCAAGATATGAGGTCGCAACTGGGATGGGACTACGAGCAGAAATGTTGCGGTGTTGCTCTCAAAGTTGCGCTTGTAGAGGACGCCGTTCTGCAGAGTGAAAGAAAAACACGAGGAACGCGGGGACCATCGCAGCCTTCCAGGTACGCGATGAGCGGCGCTAACTCTCTGTCCTCTCTTTGAAGCTGCGCCATATCGGTTGCGCTGACAGCACCAAGGAAAGAGAAGTCTTCAGTGATTTCCGGGGAAGCCAGGTCCACAGGCGCGCGTGATAAACAATCCGTATCTTGGTGCTTCCGCCCCGACTTGTACACGACCGTTACGTCGTACTCCTGCAAACGGAGGCTCCACCTCGCCAACCGCCCAGATGGATCTTTTAGGCTGGCCAGCCAGCATAACGAGTGGTGATCGCTGACAACGCGAAAGGCTCTCCCGTATAGGTATGGGCGGAACTTGCTGATGGCCCAGACTACCGCAAGACATTCTTTCTCAGTCGTTGAATAGTTGCATTCCGAGCGCGAAAGTGTACGGCTTGCGTAAGCGATGACTCGTTCGTCGCCATCCTGCCACTGGACCAGGACCGCCCCAAGGCCTACGTTGCTAGCATCAGTGTGTATGTCGGTTGCTGCGGCGTCATCGAAATGGGCGAGTATCGGTGGGCGTTGCAGGCGGTGGCGGAGCTCCACAAAAGCATCCTCTTGGTCGCTTCCCCACAAGAAGAGTGTGTCGTCTCTGGTCAGCGCTGTTAAGCGTTCAGCTATTCTGGAGAAATCTTAGACGAATCGTCGATAGTAAGAGCAGAGCCCCAAAACACGTCGAAGAGTCTTTTTGTCAGTGGGACGCGGGAAAGTGGAGACAGGAGCGGTCTTGTCGGGATCTGGAAGAACACCGCGCGCGCTGACAACATGGCCGAGGAAACGAAGCTCCTCAAAACCGAAATAGCATTTCTCAGGCTTGATCGTAAGTTGCGCACATTGGAGCGCCCGGAGCACTGTGCGCAGCCGCTCCAAGTGTTGCTCGAAGGTGGGCGTGAAAATGACGACATCGTCCAGGTATACGAGGCACGTCTGCCACTTGAGCCCAGACAAGACAGTGTCCATCATGCGCTGGAAAGTGGCCGGCGCTGAGCACAGTCCAAACGGGAGCACCTTAAATTCGTATAGACCATCAGGCGTCACAAAAGCAGTTTTCTCGCGGCCTCGCTCGTCCACCTCTATCTGCCAGTAGCCGCTTTTGAGATCTAAGGAGGGAAAGAACCTGGCATCACGTAGTCTGTCGAGTGCATCATCAATCCTGTGGAGCGGGTAAACGTACTTTTTGGTCACGTTGTTCACTTTGCGGTAGTCGACACAAAATCTCAAGGTGTTGTTTTTCTTTTTCACGAGGACCACCGGAGATGCCCATGGGCTTGTCGACTGTTGTATGACATCGTCGGCGAGCATTTCGTCCACTTGCCTTTTAATGGCTTCGCGCTCCATCGAAGAAACGCGGTATGGGCACTGGCATACAGGTGATGTAGTCTCGAAGGTGATGATGCGATGCTTTGCGACAGGCGTACGACCGACCCTGGAACTTGTGGCAAAACAACCCGCGAAGTCGGTTATAAGCGCCGAGAGGACAGCCTTCTGCTCAGGCGCCAAATCCGGATTGATTCTGACGGACGGAAGGACAGGGCATGGTGGAGCCTAGTCTTGAGGGCTTGTCTCCAGGGCGCACACTTGAGGCACCACGGCGAAGTAATGCAGGAAGGCGACAGCCGAACCCTTGGCGAGGTGCTGCAACTCGTTGGCAAAATTTGTAAGGAGCAAACTAGCACGACCGTCTTGTTGTTGGACGAGCCCGCGAGCGACGGCTACACCCTTCTCGAGCAGCAGGGGTACGTGGCTATCAGCGACACCTTCGTAGTCGTGGAATAAATCATTCCTTACAAGAACTAGCACACTGGACCGGGGTGGCACCGTTACGTCGTCGTCAACAAGTCGCAGAGCGTTGAAGCGTGAGTCGTCTGTGTCAGTGCGCGCCACGGCCCGTTTAGTCGAGAAAGTGACCCGTGCTTCGTGCAGGTCAATTACAGCACCGTTCGTGTGGAGAAAGTCGAGACCGAGGATCAAGTCCCTCGAACACTCACGGAGGACTACAAATTCGCCGACGTACGCAAAACCACGGATATCGACACGAGCTGTGCACCTGCCGGCGGGGATAACCAGGTGACCCCCATCAGTGCGAATGCTAGGCCCCGACCACCCCGTCAATACTTTCTTCAGTTGTAAGGCAAGGGCCAGGCACATGACGGAATAGTCGGCACCAGTATCCAGCAAAGCGGTCACGTCGATTCCGTCAATTTTGACGCACAAATCGGAGGTAGCAAGTCGGATGCTGTCGCTACTCGCTTCCGGAGAAACATCGTCGCGTGGTAGTGGCGCAGGAGGATCTTGACAAGTCCCGGCATCAGCGGCCTTGCCTCCATAGGCCGCTGGAATCAGTTTTCCCGGCGTGGACTGGGAGAACGGCGTCCGGAGTAGCCTGCGGCTTGACGGGGGCTTGGAGAACTGTAGCGTCTCGGCGACGGTGATCGAACCTCCTGGTGGCCTGACGTGATGTGGTTCTGGCGCGACTACAAATTGAATGCTATCTCCTGCGGTCGTTCCCCGTTCTGAGGGCACGGGTCGTCCGGCGCGAAACCACGCAGGCCCACGCGACGGTATGGGCACGCCCTGTAGAGGTGACCCGCCTCGCCACAGTGATAGCAGAGGGGCCGACGATCCGGGGCACGCCACACTTCACTATTTCGCGGTCGCTGGTAGGCTGGCGCAGCGTCACCACGAGGGGAGCTCGACGAGAGCACTGCTGGAGTCGCGGCAGTGACGTCGTACCCAGGGGCCTGGCGCAGGACGGACGCATACGTGGGCCTTGCATCATGCTGGCGAGGAACCTCGGAAATCTGGTGCTCTTAAGCTGCCCGGCGCACCTCGTCCCGGACGACTTCACTCAGTGGCGTGATAGATGACGTCTCGGACGGCGCACGGAAGGCCTGCAGTTCCTCTCTGACGACAGATCGGACCAGCTCGCGTAGAAAGACCGCGTCGATACCGGGAGGCATGGAGATCGGCTCAGGCCCGAAGGTGTTGACGTCGCGATTGTACTGGCGGGCTCGCTGTTCCAGCGTCTTCTCCATAGTGGCCGCCTCGGTGAGGAACTCTGCCACAGTGCTTGGTGGGCTGCGCACGAGTCCTGCGAAGAGCTCTTTGCATGACACCTCGCATGAGGTGGCGAAGCTTCTTGTCTTCCGTCATGTTGGGATCCGCGCGCTTAAAAAGGCGGGTCATGTCCTCGTAGTACATGCGTACACTCTCGTTGTGGCGCTGGTTGCGCGAGTGTAACGCAGCTTCTGCTCGCTCTCGACGGTCTGCGTTTGGAAAAGTGGCTTTTAGATTGCGGCAGAAAGCTTCCCAGGACGTAAACGAAGCTTCATGGTTTTCGAACCATGTCCGAGCCGACTCTTCAAGTGCAAAATAGACATTGTGGAGCTTACGGTTGTCACTCCAGTCGTTGTAACGGGCAACACGTTCGAAGATCTCGAGCCAATCCTCGGCGTCCTGGAACACGTCGCCATGAAACGACGGGAGTGTTCGTGGCTGATGACAGAGGATGTGCGCCGGGAGTGTGGCCTCAGTTGCCATGGCAGCTGGTGCCTCCGAAGACCGGAGTTGCGTCGCCCTGGTTGCAGCCGGAAGGAGTCCAAATTCAGGGGACGCTCCACGGAGGCGGCGGCCACGGCGCTCGTGAACTGGGGTGAGATCCGTATTGGTCGGTAGCCTACGCGGGTCTGGAAGCGTACCCCGCACCTCCACCAGATTTGTCACGAATATTACACGGCACACCGTTAGATACAAAAGAACTGTTCCAGTCTGCCGAGCGGTCACCAGCCAGAGGGCGAAGCACTTCTTCTTCCTCCACTTCTAAGCTGTATCAATATTTCCGTTGCAAATGCCGAATGTGTTCTCTGCAAAGGCACAGGCGCAAGTTGATGCTGTGGAATTCTTGAAATATGGCGTATACGCATTCGCAAGGAGCCTAGGGAGATATAAGCGGGTGCAATGCTTCCCAATGTTAATGTACTTAAGGGCCTGACCCTGTTAAGTGCCAGGCCCTTAAGGATAATGTTAAGGGCCTGACCCTGCACTGTCGGGATGCACGCATATTAGTCTTACACGTGCTTGAACGTACGGGTGTACTGTACCGCCGGAATACCCGAAATAGTGCTCTGTGCCACTCTAGCATTGATTAGACTGACAAGCTTATATGTTATGAAAGCAGTTGCACCAAAATACGGCACTCGTTTGTAGAAAGAGGGAATTTTTTTTAGCGCAACACATAAAGTGAGGAGACCGGCGCTATAAGTGTTGCACGAAATGGAGCCCACTGTAGAAGAAACTTATTTCGGCAGCGTTTGCTTGCGGGCTTGCTTGTTAATGTTTTCAAGGCGTAATTTCTAACTTGAGCTAAAAAGAATTGCGCTTTGAAAAAATGAATCAAATAGCCCACTATTAAACGTTGCTGAAATATCGCTTATAGTATGATACGTGTTGATCATAGTCTGACCGTAACTCTGCCCCGGAGTGAGTCCTCTCCTCAAAAATATGGCTACTCAGTCGCGGGGCTCAAGCTTATACATTTTCTAAACATGGACAGTTTCTTGTCACGAGGTTACATGGCTTGCTCTTTCAATTAGTTAACAGAAGACACTCCTGTGCGGCTCATGCTCACTGGAATGAACCAAAGGGGCATCAAGACACTCTTGTTAGCAAAGGTAAGTGAAGTATGTTGAGTATGTTCCACCATGGCATCGAAGGCATCGTGCACCATGCTGAAAGAAACAAGTGGAAGAAAGATGTCGGATAACACTAGAACGACTGTCTTCGGAGAAAGAAAATGCGCTGGGGTGCAGCGGCCAAAGTACGGTGAGGGCTGACCGAAGACAGTAAAATTCCTCCTCTGCGGCAGTGGAGAGTTCCACCACACTCTTGCAAAAACTCAATGCCCTGAATACCATCATGCCTACAGTGACGGAGCACCGCGAATTCAGCCTCGAACAAGTCTAGAGATCATTGCACTTGCTTAATAAACACCAAGCGAAAACAATGATTATACCCGGACGTTACAGATCATCAAAGAAGTACCGATTCCGAACATTATTTTGCGACCTAGAAGGTTCTTTAATTCGTCACTGACACCGCTGCGCGAGTTTCCATAGAGGCCATAACAAAAATACTCTGCACTAACACTTCAGGTGGTTATTTAACATAACTACGGGAAAAAGCATTGGCAATATCGCTCACCCTGGCACTGCGCATATATCGGCGGCACCCGTTAGATTGCCTGTGGCGGGGGCTACGGCTGCTTATCTGTTTCTTCAGCCAGCGTTCGGTCTGGAGGACGCGGTTGTTGCGACACTCGTCTTTTCTCTTTTTCTTTTTCATCTTATCTTTCAACTCTCTTCTATCTGCACGTGGCAGCGGTGGTGGCTCGGCCTGAGCCGGTCGGCAGGCCCGTGCGCATTCCTTTTCATCCTTCTCTCACTCGCAACCAACCAACCCAACCTACCTGTAACGGTGAACTAGGTCAGGGAGAAGGAAAACATTTGGAGCGTTCATTGATGCGATCCAGGCTGTGGTCAGAAGAAGGGGAGTCAGTCCATCAACGTGCTTAGCGGCACCGGCCATGATGTGATATAAACGTAGCACCTCAACCTTCCGCATAGAAACTTGGACGATGGTTCGGAAATTTTCGCTAGTAGTGTGAAGTCGAGTAACGGCGGCGGCAAAGGCGTTACATGTGTACGGTCATACCACAGCGGTAACACAGTGGTGAGTCGCGAGCAAGGAGACGTTAAGGCCTATTGGAGAGAGTTGAAGCCTCCATACTAGTCAGGGCAGTGACGGGGTTGCGGAGGACCTGGTGCGCTTGCGTAGGAACATGTGGTCCCAGCATTGTCCAGGGTTTCGGAAGTATGGAACACAAAGGATAGAAGCTCTGCGCCGGAGCTGCTTGTGCGCCGCAACGAAGCATGGTAATTGCGGCACACGAGATCTTTATTACGGGAGTGTTCGTCACCGACCATTCGATGAAAGACGTCAAGCAAATTATCATCAAAGCTTCATTGAAAAAAGGGAACAGCGATGGTGGTGACATTAGACACTTGCCTGAACTTCGTGGGTGATGCGACGTAGCTTTGGAGCTTCAAATGTGCAACAATCTTTGGTGGCATACATTTCAGAGCCCAAGTTGACTTTGCTGATCAGAAAACTGCGCACATCCTCTTCAATGCGAATGCTAAGACTGAGAACTGTTTTGTTCCGGCATCCGAGGATTTACTACTTTCTAGTGTCAAGAGCTCGTCGAAGTGTGTCATCTTCGTCTCGCCAGACACTTGAGATCGGCTCAGAGCATTTCCTTTTTGTCATGGTATCTGCGAATCTGTTTCGAATCCCTTCCACGAAGCGGCCCCAACTCGTTAAAGACGCTTCGTGGTTGTCAAACACTGTCAGCGTTGTATGAACACAAAATAAAACAGCATTGGCCAGCTTAAACGTTTCTTTCCCAATGTTTTAAAGTAACAAGAAATGAATCTCGGGTCTTAATTTCTGTTGATAGTGTGCCTGGAGCAAATTCTTTTCTTTTCACATACATTATGGCAATTTTAGAAAAAAAGCAGAAATATAATAATTATTTTCGAGTTATTAAAACACTCAAATATTTGTTCTCAATGGACACATTTTAGGTCTCGTTACAACCAAGTATTTTCAGTGTGCTTTCAGGGGAAAAAAATAGAAATTGACAAAACGCTGAAGGACATACGTAACCTATCCTTTCTGGGAAAAGCATTGCTGAGGAAATGTTTGCATGCCGTGCCACGGCGTCTGAGACAATGAATGCCAACACACCCGCATGGTGAATGAATACAATATTCACGCATAGCGTTTTTCTCTGTAACTTTGGAAGGCATTCAAGAAAGATAAGGGGTTGCCTTCTGTACGAATACTCTGCATATTAGAAATGCAAATGTTCCAGAAATAGGGCATCGAAAAAAATATGCTTAGTATTTGCAAATGTGGCTACGTTCTCTCACGGCTGCTTCATAAACTGTATGATAATTTTCATCTTTCAAAGCTTGCTTCATCGCGCGAGGTTTAATAGGTTATTGGTGGCATCCATGCGCTTATAGTTACTCAACCCGCTGGTAGCTGATGGGTCCTGCATCCATGTTTTAACATGATAGCGCTAAAGGCTCCGTGTCGCAGAAAAGCTGAAATCGTCGTCAGCGTCGTCGGCCGTGAGCGAAAAATCCCAGAAGCATTAATAAATAAATTCGAGTAGGAAATTGGTCGATTTGGGAGATGGAACCAGCGCCGCCGGAGTGCGAGACGCGCACGCTAACCACTCCGTCACGCCAGTTGGATGGTTTGGAATGAACAACGGACCGTCTAGTGAATGCGGTGTTGTGTTAGAAGGGTGGTTTAGAGACATGTACTGTGCTGTATATTAGTAATTATGAGCATGGAAATTACAGAAGTCGCAGTTAAGCGAGTAGCAAAGTATGTTTCCGCTACTCTTCTTCCTCACTTGGCGCGCACGTAGCGCATAAGCAGACAGCGCGCCACCGCAGCGCCTCCCGCTCGTCTCGTTCGGGCGCAGTGGGGCTGTGCGGGGCCGCAGGAATCACGCGGTGAGCGACGAACAACGCAGCGCACATCCAATGCGCATTCACCACGAAGATTGCGCCTTCCTGCCTCTTAGTTGGGCGCGGAAGGTACGCAGGCGTTCGTGGATCGGGTTTGTCGAGAACAATGTGCCGATTAACTTCTAGGTAAAAATGAGAGATAAAAGGATTCAGAAGAGGAAAAAGGAGGAGGACGCGCTATCGCGTCTACGCTTAAGGCTAAGCTTAATCATCCTCCTAATTTTTCGTATGTTATCCAAAAAAAACAATGTGCTAGGAGTTCGGTGGTGTTTCGAAGAGGACGCTGCCGCTCCTGGCTGCCCTGTGTCGCCTTCTTGAATCATTCTCAGAGCCCACGGTGTAACCTTGTTCAGCTTAAAGTGGTGTTTAATGGCCAAGTCCGTTTCGCAGACAAAACCCTTTTTGCAGAGATTCCCCTGTTCATTTTCATGTTTTAATTCTTTTCCGCAGATAAACTTCTCATATCAAGCGGCGGAATGGATTATAAACACAACACATGCGATTTATTCCACCAGTTCAATGCCATAAAAGTATCTGAAATGTATAATGTTAGGCTAGCTGAAAGATACAAGAAGGACATAAAACAAAATATGAATTATTTGCGTGACACGGCACACCTTTCACTAAATGTACAAGTTTATCCTAGCAGACACAGCGAACTTCTGTCTGCCGAAAGTTTTTATTCAGCGTTAAAATGACTCGTAACCACGAGATTTCTGCTTTAGGAGGCATGGTAGCCATAAACATTTCTATCACAAAACTGAACACTGCAGCAGCGCAACAGAATCAGCCTCCAATTTGTGTCCAGTCCGAGGCAAGGAATAGAAATGTACAGGTGTGTCCCACCGTTCGTATGGGACATCTCTTCCCACTAATCTGAAAAAAACTACGAGGAACTTTAGCGGCTAAAGTGGTGAAAGGCGAAAGCCTGAGTGCGGCATTCTGCTACGCGATTGTTCACTTTACATTCTGTTGGTGCATAAATTAACTGCCAATTAATGACGCTTAATCTTTGCCTTTAGGAGTGGAACGCGACTGCGTGTTGTACCGCTGCCAGGCAGTCCACGGAACGCCACCAGCCGTTCGGCTACCTGGGGCCACCAGGTGGCCCCAGGTAGCATCAGAAGACAAAGAGGTGAGGGCTGGCTCATGCGCCCTGACAGCTGGTTCTTGAAACGCTTCTGGCGAACGGCGTCCCCTTCTTTGGTTCCGTGTTAATATTGAACATCGATACAGAGTGTGGAAAACGACGGAGGGCATAGAACGTTTCGTACGTGTACGTCAATGCGGGGGAAATGAATGTGTGGGCAGTGTTGTATTCTATCGCAACGCAAATTTCCATTATGACATCAATATTTCCTCCACCTAGATCTCTATTTAAGTTGGATAAACTGTCGTATGCTCGCATTGCGATTGTCACTTTCAGGGCGAGAAGTGTACATTTAATCACCCGTAATTCTTTTCCGCAACAAGGATTCGGACCCACCCCAAACTTTCACCATAGAACGCTATTCGCATCAATTGATTCTTTAACAACGGTTTCCCGCACATCTTTGAGTAAATCGGCCCAGACATCATTGAAAACTCATCAGAATCAAGTGAAGCGGCTGACCTGTGAGGTCTCTTTACTGCTTCCTTTTCGATTATAGCGAAACGTACGCGTTTTTGTGGAGCACCAGAGAAGTGTTTTCCTCGAGACAGTTCTAACGCGCGTTCCACGGTGGGGACGTTTATGTTGCTTCCAGCACAAAATATCCAGTCAACCAGACAATTCGTGAGCGGATCTTTATGGGTAGCCTGAAGGCAAGACAAAGCGTTTCGGGTAATTACTAATACAAAAACTTTCGTCCTGATGCTGCAGTACGTGTTTCGTACTATCATGCGGTGGACACCTGGGTTCGGCAACGTCTAACGACTAGATTGACATTCGATACACGGCAAGGAGTCATTGACGAACAGATGCCGTTCGCATGTGATTATAGCTACACCCTTACAAAAACTTTTAGTAACATTATTTAGAAAGTCTTTCGACAATTGTTAATAGAACCTATCAACATTGAATAGAAAGCCTTTTAAACGCCTGTGTACTTTGTAGTAACAACCTATCAACCGTCTTCCGACAATTGACCACCGATATCCAAAAGACTCAAGTACATAGAAAGTCTTTATACTTCCTATCATCCCCTTATCGAGTTTCTATACACTTCCTACTGACCCCTTACCGACAATGTCTACCAACACCCTATTAACGGTCTTCCGACAATTGGCCACCGTTATCCAAAAGACTCAAGTACATAGAAAGTCTTTACACTTCTTATCAACCACATACCGACAATGTCTACCAACACCCTATTAACGGTCTTCCGACAATTGGCCACCGTTATCCAAAAGACTCAAGTACATAGAAAGTCTTTACACTTCTTATCA
Source organism: Amblyomma mixtum (assembly GCF_055824585.1). Lineage (NCBI taxonomy): Eukaryota > Metazoa > Arthropoda > Arachnida > Ixodida > Ixodidae > Amblyomma > Amblyomma mixtum. The sequence continues at coordinate 54,428,401 of NC_143015.1, forward strand.
ACCACATACCGACAATGTCTACCAACACCCTATCAACAGTCTTCCGACAATTGGCCACCGTCATTCAAAAGACTCAAGTACGAAGAAAGTATAATTCCTACATCAACTTTTGGAAAAGTGTGTGTTAACTACAGAGTACAACACTTTTACCAACATAGTTTTATCACTTCAAAATCATTTTGTGAACACTATCCTGGAGTGCTTAAATAATAATAGAAGCAAAATGCAAATTATTACATTTATTGTGCACAAGTGTAGTACATACGCGCTACAACACATGCATGATGCATCAAAACATTTTATGGAGAACAATAGAGGAACAGAATATTGCCTTCGGCGCACTTCCCCTCAGTTCCCTCTTAGTGACAATGACTGACACACAGAAATTGAAAAACATAACAGGTTTTAATTCACGATGTTGCGGCTGGAGGACCAGCCTTTTTCGAGTATAGTATAGCATTCGAAACAAAAGCTGTGTGCTTCAAATGCTGTAGTACACTTGAAAACGGCTGGCCCTCCAACCAAAACGTCGTCAATTAAATCCCGTTAGGTTTTTCTTACATATATACGAGGTGTTTCAGGGAAGACTAAGTAATTTTCAAAAAACAGGTATTTTGAGATGAATGTATGGCTTTTTCAGCATAGTATTACCAGTGCTGGCAGGCACCAGAAAACATGTGAAGAGTCTTACGTAGTAAGCTGGTTAGCTAATTTTTATTAATGAACCTTTTCACTATCAGAAACTTTGTTAAAACACTAAGTTGGGCTAGTTGGTAACGGCTTGAAGGAATCATATTCTTAGTGGTAAGAACACACACAACACCAAGACACACACACACAGGACACCCACTAGACTTCAACTATCGTTACTGGACACTTTTATGACATAAATATGTATCACTGAGCGCACGCAGGTGCCTCGTCATCGGCAACAGGTCTAACTACGCCCTCCCCTCTCCTCCAAGGCATACGGTTGCGCCGATAAACAATAACTTTTTCTGCCAATGCCATGGAGGGAGTGCTTACACACATGTCACCCGCCTCTTGAATACGAAAGGCCTGGGAGCCGAGAAAAAAGAAAGAGAAATTATCGAAGTCTTTCGTATTCAAGAGGCGGGTGACGTGTGTAAGCACTCCCTCCCTGGCGTTGGCAGAAAAAGAGATTGTTTATCGGTTGGCAGAAAAAGAGATTGTTTATCGGCGCAACCGTATGCCTTGCAGGAGAGGGCAGGGCGTAGTTAGACCTGTTGCGGAAGACGAGGCACCTGCGTGTGCTCAGTGATACATATTTATGTCGTACAAGTGTCCAGTAAAGATAGTTGAAGTCTAGCGGGTGTCCTGTGTGTGTGTGTGTGTGTATCTTGGTGTTGTGTCTGTTTCTTACCGCTAAGAATATGATTCCTTCACTATCAGAGTTAGGCGTCTAGTTGCCATTAGAGATTTGTAGCAGTTACATGCACTGGAGGGGTTTCTTTCCCTGTGTGCTTTCAAAAGCGCATGTATTTTCGCACGATGCAGCCAAATTTTGTCGAGCCACAGCGGCGAAAGTAATCATGTTTTGTACATTCCAAAAACTGATATGGCTACTGCGAACAACTGGCTAAAAGTCTCTAACTGCAACCAGTTGCAAACCTGTGTTAGTTAAAAAGTTAATTATCAGAAATTAGTTAACCAGCTTACTAAATACACCTCACCAGCTTTTTGGTGTCTGCTAACACTGGTAATATTATGCAGCAAAAGCCATATTTTTGAAAACTACTTATTCTTCCCTGAAACACCTGGTGCATATAAATACTGCTCACTTTCCTGTACAACACAGAAATGAAATAATTTCTTCTGTAACATGAAGGTTCCATGAGCCACATAACAAACCCGTGGAAAAAAACTGCATGCATACACACATATCTCTCCAAAACAGCTAAAAAATCCCACACAGTGAAACAATGCTTACACTGTCTTAAGACCAACATTAAAGGCTGCAAACACTAGTGAATTAAAAGTCAAAGAGATGCCAAACATATGCTAAATGTCCCCATGGATGTAGATATCAAGCTATGAGCTGATTTTAATAAAAATGCATCAGCACGGAAATGCTTAAGCGACTTTGTTGGTGCACTATCCTGACACTTGTCCTCAATATCAGGCAGCCTGCTTGTTGTTCATCATCATCATCAGCCTGACTATGCCCACTGCAGGGCAAATGCCTCTCCCATGCCTCTCCAATTAACCCTGTCGTTACTTGTCTGCATCACCAGCGGAAGAGGTAGCGTCCTAGTGATGAGACGTGTGCACGAACAGGTAGCCTCCTCCATGGCAGAATGCAGCAGCAAGAGAACTGCACAAGAAAACATTCAAAGTATACAGTTATAGTAACTTCTAATAGAATCAAACACGGAGAAGCAACAATCAGTTAAATGTGCACTAAAATGCAGCACTCCGAGTGAGTTTGGTAAGGCTGCTGAGTAATAGCATAAGCAGCAGTCACAAGACTAGAACTAAATGTAATGCGTCCTTGAACAGGAAAAAGCTATAACATGCTGTTGTGTTCAATTCTGCCCCCACATTCGAAGACTGAATGATATTCACAGGAACTGACATTAACGTGTTACACCTAATTAGGCTACCACAAAGCCATTCCAGTCATATGAAGATAACATGCAGGCCATCAAATATGAAAATTATTTTGTGTTTCTGACTTGTCTGCACAAAAATTCAGGCAGCTTTTGTTTTCAAAAGTGATGGCACAAAGACATTGCAATATAATGCACATGTTGCTGTAGATAATGTATCATTTGGAGCTATACCAGGTGTTAGGGGAAAATGTATGAACAAAGAGTACAAAGGTGAGCAAGTTCGTCAGGGCAAGAGCGGCACACTCTAAAGCAAATGAATCAAAATATTAAGGCACATACTGCGTCAGATACAATACTTGTAAGTAAAGCTGCATAGAACTACAAGCGATAAAAGCCTCAGAAACGTGCCCCTAAGGGAGCAGCTGGACTGGTAGTTTTTTTATTTGACCCGCAGCACATCCCTCCAGTGCTGAGGCCTGCTCATATCTGTTTAAGTTAAGAATACAAGGGAAACAAGCAAACAAGTGTTCCAAAGAAGATAAAAATGTGTACTTAGGTTGTTCTTTAGGAAATTACCTGTCACTAATTGCAGCAATAAATATCTCGAGAAAGTGAATAGTGTTATTTACACAGCTTGTTACAAACCTTGATGGCACGAGAGAAAGGCAACATCAAATGCATCGGTTCAAGTAAAGCCAGGGGTCTTGTTAAGGTCATAGCAATATTTGTTGACTTAGGCTCAGCTAGTGTAATGCAATCAGTAACTGAACGTCGGCATGAATAAAAATAACAATGCACCAATACTCAATTCCAAATGCATTTCAACTGTACAGTGCAGTCAGTTGTGACAAAGGGAGTGTGAAAGAAAACCTCAGCAATGCTCATGACATATCGAATAAATGCCTTTCTTCTGTACAGCTAAAATATAAGCTTTACAGGGTTTCACGTAATGCAAGGATAACCTGGTAAGGTAGCAATTATTGATGCTAGCAACACCTATGCTTCTAAAGCAGAGTGCTCCACTTGAACGTCAATATTCAATTATGCATTGCCCGTTAGGCCATGCCTATCACACCACTGGTTCACTTCAAACATGCCATACCTTGTAAGAGGTAGGTACTGCTGAAGTAAACCTATAAAATTTATTTGCTGCTTTTAGACTGCTGTATAAAGGTCATGAAGCAGATAATTGTTTTAATTTGGTCTATACTTTGGTCAAGATTTCCAAGCACGAGAGGCATGAGGGAAAAAACTATAAAAAGCATTTCACACTATAACACAATGCACTTGACTAGGGGAGTGCTTTCATGATGCCCGCAATATCTTTTCCCTTTCTCTTGGTCCTCTTTTAAAAGAAAAAAAAACGAAAGAGAGAGGGAGCCTGGACCAGAAGATTTTTGGCAGGCTAAAAAAGACAAGGAAAATATACCCACTTGTCTACCTATCCTTTTACAAGTGGCACATGCTTGATATCCAGTGTCAATGGCTGATAGGCTGAACCAGCAGGTCTTGATGTCATTTGCTTCTGGTTGAGGTAGCATTGGCTCGATGACAGATGAAAGCTGGTGCAAAAGTAGCGTGATGATACCGGTGGAGCAGCTGTACAGGGCTTGACTGCGGGTGCATTTGAATAAAGGCTGCATTAGAGCCATGCTTTCATAAACATCATCACAGAAGCCACATCCCATTACAACCTCTAGCTGTTCAGTCCAATATGTTCATGAGTGGAGGCTAATGATTAATTAACTATGCCTCCAATAGTTAGCAAAAAAATGGTTTACAAAGCTTGTCACTTTTCTTAAAACTATTATTCGCGAATCACGTTATACTTTTATCGCTTCAGACTGAAAATGGGGGAATGACATAAATGTAGTGAACGTAAAAAAATAAAATGACAACAAACCTTCCATTGTGCGATTACCTCAGCTGCACTGCAATGGAATGGTTCTGCTATTTTTAATCGTCGTTTCGTTGACCAGAACTATCAAGAAACACAGCACTTGATGTGTCTGCGACGTAGAACGGGCAATGCTCCTTATCCAGTAAACACTCAGGCAGCAGAATCAAAAGACGCACGCCGCTACATGCACTTTTCGTTCTTATGGTCTCCTTTTCACACGCTGCTCCTGTTCAGTCGGAATAACGAATCAAGCAGCACCCCACAGTTCTCGGCGTGCAACCAAATTCTATCACATAACTACATAACTCCTGCGCCGAGGAGCTGACGCAAAGAGCGTGAGGCGGCGGGTTAAAAGTTGCATAGTTGGCAAGCGAGCATGTCAGAACACCTTCTCTCAGCAAAGGATCGCGGGGTGCCCGCATTTTGCACCTCACTGCGAACAAGACGTGAATACCAACCCAAATGCATTCGCAGCCCTCAATCATACCCCCGACACATCGCAGAAGTCACTTTCCAGTTCTGTACTTACATTTGTCAACGTTCACGGCAAGCCGTTTCTTCTATCGGGCATCGGGCGCCGGCCGCTCTCGGCGTGGTTGCGTGCAGTACGTCAGAGCAGTTTTCGAGCACTGCGTGCGCGTAAGAACGTCTTCCGCAGCACTGGAGCCACCTGTCACCTTCCGAGTTTAGTCACACTACCACAACACTAACGAGGCCGCACATTTAACACAAACAAACTGAAGAAACGCACCCCTTCACAACCGTCGCACCCCGTCAACAAAGAGTCGTTTCAGCGTCCTAAAAAAGGTAGTGTCGCGCGCGGCCAACATGAGACTCGCAATCCGCCGCCAGCGAACGGAAAGATGGCGCTAATGTCGCCTAACTTTACACGCGTTAAAAAAAGAATTGATAAAGCCCTTTTTGCCACAAACTTGTTGCATTAAACGACAAAATATTTTGTTTCAATTACAAAGTCAGCAAATTGGAATGATTGAGGTGAAAAAATGCGACTACTCACAACCATCTGTTTCTGGCGGCGCTGCGAACGAAAGCTTGGAAAACCGGGCAGCATGCCGGGAAGCTACATGCGACGCATCTGGGGCCAGGAAAGCCGCAGCCGCTGCACGGCTGCACTGTCTGCCTAGTTCTAAGGCTATAACTCAGCTCCCCGTAACTGCGTCGCAGAATAAGGAATGATGATGATGTTGCCAAACGCTACTGGTTTCGGTTTTTATTTTCGCATATTGTGTGGCTTAGCGTACTCTACACAGCTTGGCTCATGTGATTTAGTGTACGTGTGTGTACCTAGGGAACACGAGTGTTCGCACGCCGCTCTAGCGTGACGCGCGAAACTTTCAAGGCCGCGCTGCAGCATCGCCTCTGTTTTGTGTGTGTTTATATCACGTCATTGGACACCTTGCACGCTCTTTGCTCGAGCGAGCCCCGCCGACAGTCGCGCTACCGTAGTCTTTTTGTGTGCTTCCTTGATTGATTTTTGCCTCTGCCTTACGCGGTCCTCGGCTCGGCCTCACGTCCGCTGATGGCAGTAAGAAAAGGCGAAGAATGAACGCATGCTTTCGTGCGTCTACTCCGTATGACTACGTTAAAACCCAACACTTTATTCCAGGATTCCTTAGTCATTGCATTACGGGAAGATAGAAAATACAGCTATCACCACGTTTTCCCTCGCCACAGCTTCGTACCGTGTTTGCGTTGAAGGAGATGCAAGTGAAGATGCGGAAGAGGCACTGCGCCTGTGCTTTAGCGGTGCTCAAAGTGGGGGCTGCTCTCACCCTAGCTTTTTCCATACTGGAAGCTCCTATGTGGCTCAGTACTAGTGAAAAATGTAACAAGTCAAGAATGAGGGCTTATAGTGCTCCAATTGCTGTGCACCTTCCTCATGCAAAGCCCTTGTAACCGCAGTTGAGTAAAGCGGGCCGCTGTTACCTGTTTTGTTTCTCTATACTTCTCTTTATAGTATCGGCCGCCAAACATGAATAAAAATTAATATTGCCTTGCCTGAAATTTCGCATGTACAGTCGCTGAGGAACGAAGCAACTTGAGTTCTCGAAGCTGTAAGCCTGCACACGTTACACATAATTTACTCAGAGCGCTAAGCGGTGCGGCCCTTTTCGCGCGGGGTTTTCAGTCCCGTGCGATCAGCCATTGCTGGTCGCTCGAGTAGGAGGGTAGTGCGAGAGTTTAAATTGGGCGCTCCCACGTGGAGTGGCATAAAGTGTACCGGGCACTTTTGCATGGCGGGCAGTGTGCAGGGAAAGTGCGCTTGCGGTGGAGGTTCAGGAAGCTGGTGATATAATTTGGGCGCCTTTTGAGCTAGCGAGAACGTGTCATTCAATGAGTGTGGAAACACATCGGTGCAATGCTAAACTTGAATTTTTTTGTAGCTCGCAACAATAATCCCTCTGAAACCTCAGAGTGAAACGCTCTTAACGCTAGTGTGTTTTAGCACCGTCGTACGGTACATCACTGTTCAACTGCACGTTAAAATATGACCTATCAAGAATTACAACAATAGCATCACCAACGTGTTTCGAATTGGTAGAGTTGTTGTACAGCTCTGCTGAAATTCTTTGTTAGTTCTGAAATGTTAAATCTGTTTATTGATTGCCTGAGTACAGAATTTAAGGCCGAATACGCAGCAGAAAGCATTGTTTTCGTGTAGAATGAGCCATCAGCGAAACTGATTCGCTGTAACGAAGTCATCATTGCGCTTATGTAACACAATATGTCACTAACTCCTACTTTTTTCTTAAAGTTCTTTTAATTTCCTTGAAGTGCGAGGCAATAATACTTGAGTATTCTATGAATTCATTCACTTTGTACCAAAATTATTTCGTTTGCTGGTAGCTTTTTTCGTACACTTCATACAATCAAAAATTGACACTAAATGTCTTCAATTCAAGGCACGTTTCTGAATTTCGGGATAAATGTTCTGTTATGAACTTTGCCCTTTTCCCCGCACTCGAAAATGCGAAAGCAGTAAAGCCAGTATTGAGAAAATTGAGCTGAAATTTCTAAAAAACCACAGCATGCTCGGCTATGGGAATGTTATTGCAAATTTTTGTTTCGTCTTCAAGGTTAGTTAAGTTGCCGCTTTGAAGTTGTCGGCTACAGTACTTGATTATTTTAGGCTTTTATTTGTTTATTCGCATCAGCAAAATGCTTTCTCTGTTCGTAGTATATTTCTATTGACAGCAGTATATAAGCAGTAAGAAAATTGTATGAACTTTCTATCAACCAATGTTGATAAAATATGCCCTAAGAAAATATGACTGCAAATGTTTGTTTCGTGTTCAAGGTTGCTTTAGTTGCATTGACATGTTAGGCTAGAGTACTTAATTAATTTAGGCGTTTATTCTCACTATAAAACGTTCTTTCAGTGTCTAGTATGTTTCTACTGACAGCAGTACATAGAAGGCAGTAAGGAAATTGTATGAACTTCCTATCAACGAATGTTAATAGAATATGCTCGGCTAAGGGAATGTGAGTGTAATGTTTGTTTCGTGTTCAAGGTCGTTTTAATAGCTTTGAAGTGTTCGCCTATATGATTTGAGGCATCTATTCGCATGACCAAAAATGTTTTGTCACTTTCTAGAGTATTTCTGCTCACAGCAGTCCGTAAAGTACATAAAGTATTAAAATGGAATATATCTTCTGTTTTAAAACGTTTTCCCATATCCTGATTACATTCCAAACGCATTTGCTGCGAATAATGTTGGTCGCTTTTCGATATAGTGAAATTGTTGACTAGCTGCAACAGATTCCACCATGCAATCAGGTAAGATGTCGTCACGATTATGCGAACAAGATAGTGTTAATCACCTGGAACACCATGCAGTTTGTTCATTTACTTCTCTCAACGTGTCAAACTGCACCCAAATTTTCTAGTAACTTTCTATTGACAGGAGTAAATACAAAGAAGTAACAGTCTACCAACTTTGTATTGACAAAGGTGCATAGAATGTAAAAAATATTTTCTAGTAACTTTCTATTGACAGGAGTACATACAAAGAAGTAACTTCTACCAACGTTGTATGAACAATTGTTGATAGAATGTAAAAGTTACTGCAAGGTTACTAGAGTCAATACAATGTTAATACAAATTCTAAAGAAAGTTGATATCCATTTTTGTAAGGGCAGCGGCCTGATCGCGTTCCTCGATCTGCCTGCAGAGTGCATAGTGAGTACTTCTGCTGACGATGTCAGCGAGAAGGTATAGCTCAGGAACCGAAAACGTGAACGTTAATTTCGCAATCATAGACATTAAAAACCTCAGAGAAGGCAGGAAAGCCCGTCTTGTTTCGGCGTCACCTGTGCTCTATAGGAAGAAATATTTTGGAACACATCAAAAGAAAGAAGGTAACGTGACAACGTAAGAGGAAGAAGAGGTCGACAGACATGAATGTGCTCACCTGGTGATTAAAAAGAATGCAGCGGCAGAACAGTGCTAACCATCCTGCGAGAAGAGAAGGGCCTTTCGCCTTATTGTTATAAAAAGGTGGATATGGGCTTTAAAAAAAATTCAGCTGATCGGGCTTACGATTATGAGCGGTACCGCTCAGCGCCGTGCTCGCATTCGCAATTTCAAGCATTAGCCTACATACTGAGGCTGTTGTACGGTTCACTCTGTTTCGACACCAAAATTCCAGTATAGCATGGAAAAAAATCGACGATTACGGCAGGATACTAATCTTCAGTCGGTTTTGGCACCTGCACCACAGTTACGATTCGACTGGGACACACTGACCCAGAGAAGATATTCAGAGGTTCAGTTGAAGAAGTATAATGCAGCAAAAGATGTATTCTAAGGAGGGAACAAACTGTGTTGTTTCAATTAGTGTACTATTCCGGCGAGGCCCTACATATTTTTGATCGTGAAATTCGGTCGCACCGAGCCTGTGCTCGGTTGATATTTTTTTCTCAAAGTGTCTAGTTTCAAGGGCTCTATTTTGTTGTCCGAATCAGATATACAGAGATTTTGTGCTTGGGCGAGTGTAAATGTCTTGGGATGGTAAGTAGATGGGTTTTGTCTTTTTCAAAAAATTATGGTGACAGCAAACAAACATATTGATGTTTCCGTGACAACGACTGAGAAATCGTAGCCTATTGTACTGGGTACCGACATGTTTTCAGGATATTTTCAGCACACGTGAGGTACGGAAATTGTTGGCATGTACATGGCTAGGCAATCTCAGCGGCAAAACAAAGACGATAAGCTTATTGAATATTTTCTGCGTTAGTTTATCTATGGTTCTGAAAATCTTATGCATATCATGTTCCTTCCGACGTTTGTAAGCCTCTGGCAAATAGCACTTACCGGAAAGTAGACGTGTGCCCTCGCGTGCGGTCGTCTTTCAAAAACTGCCTGAGGCAGCCGAAAAAATAGGATTCCTGGACTGAGGAACCAACGGGCCTCACCTACCAAATTCTCACTAAGTGCTTTCAATCAATAAATTAGTCGGGCGAAAGAAGAGGTTTCAGTTGTTTTTTTTCATTCAGATATTTTCTCGGAAGAGAACTTAGCAGTTTTATCTTTAACTGAAAGGAACCGTACAGCTTTATTCTTATTTATTTATTTATATGTGCTTTCTGCACAGTCGCGAAGGCGTAAGTGCACACTGGAACATACATACGCAAGTCGAACACACGATAGGGACTAACTATTTCTGGCACATACAAATGGCACAATCAAAGAGAGCGTCAGCTGTGCACGCACACCCGTAACAGTTGCAACAAAAAAAAACGAAATAGATTATACTGGTACTTTGTGTTGTAGTTTTGTGTTTGCTAAAATAGTGCTGTAGTTTGAATGTCATTTTGTCCGCGTCTGTCGTGGGCGTGTTTTTGTTTCTGCATCGTTGTTTTTTGTGTCTATTTTTGTGTTTGCTAAAAGAGTGCTGTATTTTAAATGTCGTTTTCTTCGCGTCTGTCTCGGGCGTGTTTTTGTTTCTGCAACGTTCGTTTCATTTTTGCCCTTACTCCTATGGTCCATGGGTTTTCTCAGTATTTTGCATCATTTGCCTCAATTACTGTGTTTTATCTGTTGTTTTTTTATGTTTCCCCCCTACAGCAATGCCCCAGTGGGGGCGCTGTAGGTATTGTGCATAAAAAAATAAATAAATAAATAAAAGGCACGGACGGCCTCTGTCTTCCGTAGTTAGAGTGAAAGAAATAAACACGTTTCGAAACAGATTTGATCTAAATGGCGCGAAGTGAGAGTCCTGCAGCGATCGAAACAAGGACAGCCACATCTCCCAATCCGAATGAAAAGATGTCATCTGGCGCAGTAGATTTACAGGTGTTCAGAATAACAAGTAATTGTGTTCTGAGAACAAACGATACCGCAGCAATATGCCATGCTCATGGCCAACACTAACAGCAAGGGTTTCACTAGAAGCTCTGATTTTCTTTAATCGTATACGCTGCTTAATAATGATGTATGTAGATTGTCGTCTTCGAGGAGCCACCGCGTTTATGCGTATCGGATTTTTTCAATTGTTGGAGAAGATGTTCACATCGTCAGCTCAGCCAAATTTGCAAATCTCTCGCCTAGAACACCCAATTACCTTCTATTAGATTATCGTAAGGAATAATACTTAACTGCCCCACTCTTCCACCTTAATCCTCCACCTCTTGCCTATTAATCTGTCTTAATGCACCCAGTAATTCTTAATAATCCCCCTACTAATCTAAATTATTCCCTTCTCTTACGTTGCCTTATTTCCAAATTTGGGGGGATCCTTATAGAATATTTTCGGGTGTCCCAATTCCAAATGCTGTCGCATTTTCTTCTTTAGGAATGTGGTTGAAAAAGACTCAAGTTTTAAAATACCTTCTGCACACATGGTTGCCCGACCACAGCTGCCGCATTGAGATATTCTGCTCGCCTCAAAGGTCGGCTTACGCTTTGTCTGGTACAATAAAGTTAGGAAAATTGTACTTTACCCTATAAAACATGATTGGAGGGATCAACCAGGACGTGCTTGGATACCCATCCGTAGCGACACTTCGAATGGCGCTAGAGCACTTTGAACATTTCGAGTTCAAAAAATGAATTATGTAAAGTATATTTCTTAACATGCGGAAAAACGATTTGCTGGAAACTCCACAATTCAAAGGTATCTTTGTCTTCTTTTTTTTTAATGCAGATAAATTATTGCGTGGAAATGCAGAGTTTGTTGTCAAAATTTCGACTTTTCACTAAACCTTAGATCACATTTTGTTTCAGATGGCTGGCAAGAGAATTGCCGTATATTTATGTGCGTTCAACCTAAGAACTGTACATGAGATGTGTTCATATACGCTCAAGCTGTGACTCAACGCCCGCTGTTGCAGCAGCCGATGAGCGTTCGGGGGAAAAGAAATGAGGTACGACTTGCGGCACGCTCGTTCTTAAAAGGAACGGCTCAAGTTATTTTCTCATCCTACCTCATCTAATACACAGAAAAGACGCAAATAAGGCATAATTTAAGAAGGGAAGGCAGTCTTTCGATTAGAATCCGGTGGTGGCGGTGGTGAAGACATTCATTAGGCTATACAAAGGACCGGTAGTATGCTTGGCTCAGCCATAAAGAACCGCTTTTTACAGGCACTAGGCGATGGCCTTCGTTCGAGAAGCAGCGTGCTGTTGCCTGATCTCCTTTTAACTATCTAACTGGCAGGGGAATTCAATTTCGAAATGAAGCCGATAGCTTGATTTGATTTTCTATATTTCAATATTGTCGAGAGGTTGTAATGTGTGAAATAAAATAATATCTTTTGTGTTTAGTGTGCAGCGAGGCGTGGCAGGAGCTCAGTTCTTCAGGTGCTGTACAAGTTGGTTGACGACACAAAGTAGGAAGAAGAGAAAATGTTCGTATAACTGGAGTGGTGCATTTGAAGATGAACTGATTACCTATAACACTGGAACCAGACTTTCTTTACTTCAGTTTGTTTTCAATGCATTGTAAAGCGCTACGCAGGCTACTTTTGCAAGGCCTCTGCACAGCGTAGCGACGCTAACTCAGGGCGTCTCTCCTGTATTAATTTTCAAAAACAAGGTTTCCTTTCCAAGGAAATGATGCACTCGCATCTATAAATATAAAATATTTTTGTACGCGGCATCGGAGGAGATGTGCAATCGTGCTCTTGGTAAGGAGGGGCCAGAGGTCGAAACATTACCCCCATTACGGGATCGATTGGGATAAGTAATGAGGGTCGGTACGAGTTGCGCCGAGCGAGCGCGAAAAATACCTTGTTGATGTCATTTCGTAACGCACTTCACAAGCGGAGTGGACGCATGTTTACTACTCCATAGCTGAGGACATTCATACTGGTCGAAATACTTGTCTTCTGGTGGAATTAAGAAAGTTCAGCTAGAATTGCGCCCACAGCTTGAAATGCTTACAGGGTACATTTTCTCTGCGAGAAGAACGTGGCATCTTCGTCAACTCACTCTACGCATGCGGCTTCACTTGAAATATCCATTCAAGAGGACTTTTTAGCACGACACGAAAGGCAAGACATTAGCCCTGATGCCTGTGAAGGATGCCAGATAATTATTAAGAAGAAAGATTAGGAACGATAATCAAAGTGCTCATTCCATGGAACTGTTCTAGCTATTACATGCAACCAAAAAATTCAATTCATTTCTGAGCAATATCATCTTAGATTCCTTTAGGACGCCAGTTTAGATTCCCATTTACAACTCATTGATCCGAAATGATGTGTAACTTATCTGTCGTCCCCTCACGAACTGATGTTTTAAACACTTCGCTGCAATAAGCAAGGCAATAGCAGCCAATATCATTTACAAAATACGCGTCGCAGAGTTGAACTCCAGGCTCATTAAAAAAGATATAGTAGAGTTTTTTTCTTTTACTCTGTTTACTGTTTTAGCTCCTGGATAGTCTATCTATATATAGGTGAACCTGGTTCATAAGGAAGCTAGGTTGCTTGCAGGAAAGCACTCAACAAACTTTCGCGGCTGTAGTGAGATAATGGAGAAAAAATCGACAATCTTCATTGTTTATTTTTTCTTTCAACGTTTATTACAAAGGCAACATTTAATAGAAGGATGCCTAGGAGAGGCAGAAAAATGTTCCCATGTCGTACGTGCTCTTGAGTCACACATATCGAGAGACGACCGCACGGCGCTGGTAACTTGGAAAAGACGCTGGGACGACGAAGACCGCTTGTTGCTTAGCCTGGTACCATGACCTGTAACATTATGGAAACTGCCGAATGAGTACCTGCTTCGATATTTCAAGGGCAACAGGCGCATGAGTATTAAGACAAACGTCCTGTTACTAGGCCACGGCCTAAATGACTCAACGTGCCTGTAGCAGACTAATTTTGTCGCAGTCAACCAACTTAGTTGACTGGCTAGTGATCGATGAGAGCAGCGAAGTACGGGACACGCTTAACCGTTTCGTGTCACAGTCAACGGTCAGAAACTTTTCTTGCAGCCATCACGAAATAACACAAACTGCCCCAAACGAGCACGGAACGCTGCGACCTAGCATAAAAACTTATGTGACACAATACTCAAGAGGTTGTTCCGAGCGTTCGGACGTCGGAGGTGCCAGTTCGCCCAAGCGCAGCGAGCTGAGAGACAGTGTCGTCCGCGTCGGACGCCTTCAGCATGAAGCCGCCGGCCGCTGTTTGCACTTTTGGAAAACGGAATTCCTGTTGAACGCTCTTCACCTGTACAATGTCACATTGCATCGAAGCTTCTACAGCGAAAGAAGAATTCACCACGAAGATCTGCTGAAAAGCTATTACGATATTTCCGGACAACTGACCATTGCGAACGAATGGTTAGCGATGAGGTTCGCAGTTCCGGCTAGCGTTCTAACCGGGCAAGAAACATTTTACGTCAAAAGCAGCCGTCCTGACCCGGTCTCTTTCTTTCGTATCCTTGCGAAGTCTAAGATCGGGCTTTTTCTCCTTTTTGCGGCATTGCTTGCTGCCTCTGCAGTTGCCATAGTCGCTGAGCTAGTGGAAGAAAATCATGGTCTGGCGACCACAGTCGCTGATGCTTTGATGCTCCATCTTGCCTCCTTTTGCGCAACGTCGTTACCAATTCCGCGGACACGAAGTTCAGTGTCGGCAAGAGGCATAGCCTTCGGCGTATGGCTAATGGCGATACTCCCCCTTTCGAGTTATTTCCGCAGCGAGCTTGTTTCAAGGCTTAGTCTACAGACATTTCCTCGCGTTCCCGGCCTGCGTGCCACCGTGCACGCAGGCCGGGATCGTTTTCTTGTACGCACGCACAAGAGTCACTTCAGAGTTACAATGCACGTATCGCGGCACGACATTCCCCACGAAGGTGAGCGCCTCGACGTCTTATTTCCCACGGTTGCGGATATTGAAAAGCTCTCCAGCACGCCACTAGATCTTGTTTTGGAGGGACTCACTGCTCTCGTCCTTGGCCACGGTGATGACGCCGCGGCACATGTCGACAGTGAGTTTCAACTGGCTGTACTTGCAGAGCCGGTCCTTCGATGATGTTAGTCCAAAGTCCCGCAGCAGCTTGTCCGTGACGTGCGGCTCTCGGGTGTCTGCGACGATCAGGTTTTCTCCCATGTGGGGAGCAGGCTGACAGAAGCTGCGGCCATGGCACCCAGGTAGGCCATGAAAGCTGCTCTCAGCTCGCCATGTTTGCACACATCTTGAGAGGTACGGTCACTCGGGGCTTCAGGATGATGACTATGTCTTCAGGATGAAGCCGCGGAAGCGGCTTTGGTTTCCAAGTGGGCCCGGTCTTATATTGGGGTCTACCGTCAAGCGCTGCAGCGCGCGCAGCAGCGTTGTGCTGTGTCAGCTGCCAGCCGACGTGGCGTCAGTTTTCTTGGAGGTGGCCTTCCGCTGGCGGTAGCGCCACTCCACTAGCTTGAATAGCCTCAAGTTCTGATTGGGCGCCGAATCCGGCCTATCAGGCGTTGGACTTGCAGGAACTTCAGACCAGGCGAGGCGGTCGGGGTGGTAGCCACGTTGTACCTTTTGGACAGCCAGCTTGACGCGGGTGGGCGACTCTCTCACGGCCGGGCGCCGGCGTAGGCGTTAGGCCTAGCGCCACTGCCACGATACGCAAGTGAAGATCAGCCCTAAAAAGGTCTAAATATAGTCCCACCTGTGTGCGAGTGGTATTCACAGGTAGCTGTGAACTTCACGAAGACCGACGCAGCTGTGTTGATGAGGTACCGGTCGAAATTCCATGGCTCCAGCCAAAGTTGGTGGAGCCGATGCACTGCACGTCCTCTCGCTCCGCGCTCAGAGTGCCTCCCGTCGCCGACGCCGTTGCCCTCACCGTCGCCATCGCCGTTGTCCGTTGTAACCAGCAGTGGACGCCTTAGTCGCACTTTAAGCTGCGAAACCAATGAAACGGGAGCTTGTAAAGCGAGGGAAGGCGCATAACTGCCCTCTTGGAACCGTGAACACTTCAATCCTGCTTTAAGTTACGTGGCGGTAGTGAGACATGTGTGCTGCATGCGCTGGCACTAACAAGGTTGGGCCATTTTAAGGAAAGGAAGAGCGCATCACTGGCTCCCTGGGCCAACGGACGCCTCAATCTCGCTTATAGGTACGTGTGGGAGGGGGTGGGGATGAGAGAGAGGTTTGGACTGCAGGCGTTAGCGCTGACAACGGTGAGCGAACTCTGGCGATCAACCATAAACTGCCACCTGCCAGGGTGGCAGGGTGGGTGCTGAATTTATGTACAATAAAGACAAACAGGAATTTCTTAAGACTTAAACGGAACAACGCACGGTTCCTCTCGCTCGTAACGCCTCCCACGGCTGTTACAAGCTCGCGACACACTTGCACAGTCCTCTTCTTTGAGAACCAGGCTTTGGTGCAGCAAGCCGAGCCTATATCCATCTAGTTCTCCGACCACAAATCTTCCTTAATGACAATCAAGAGCTGTTAGTGGAGTGTTTCTTGCAGGAGAAAAATGTGTGAAAAATAACAAGTGGTCTGTAATTGTACACACATGTCTTACTGGAATTAATTTGCCTCAATCTATCAAAAAGCTGGAACAGCTGATGAGCTGCGCTCAAATTTCGCATTAGCAAGTAACGTAGGTGGTGGTGAAAATGTTTTATTGAAATAGTTTAGGAGGTTGTAGCGGCAGTTGGAGCTCTCAGTCCGGAACCCCATTGGCGTAGGCTGCTGTCCGGGCTCTTTCGATGAGCGGCTTTTCACTCATTTCGTCCGAGCTGGTCAGCGCTGCCTCCCATCTTTCCTGCTTTGGCTGGTTATTAAAAGTGCTCGCCTGATGTCGTTGACAGGCTCATACCATACGGTAAAGGTCCGCCTTCTCCCCGCAGAATTTGCATTGTGAGTCAAATGACTCCGGGCCTATTGCGTGTAGTCTTCGTGGGTTGTTGTAAGCGTTGGTCTGTAGCTTTCGGAGGTGTAGTTCTTCCGCTTTGTCCGGTGTCTTAGCCGGCGAAGGGTAGACCCGACGGGTTACTCTTAAGTGCTGAAGTATGTCGGTGTAAGTTAGTGTGGGGTAAGAGGTTCCAGGGCATCCGTACAGGGTCCCCGGGGGAGAAATGCTCGGGCTGAAGCATGTGCGCTCTCGTTCCCTGGGATGCCGTGGTGACCTGGTACCCATAATAAGTGTTTTTGTGTGAGTTGGTAGCCACGGGTGCAGCTATCTTGCAGGAGTTTAGCTGCAAGCGGTGCGACCCTGCCCCTGAGGTAATTGCGATACGCTCTTTGTGAAGATGTGTAAATGTATTCTGAGCTAGTGTGTGTTGCAGCAAGACCAATCGCCACTTCTTTCGCAGCCAGTCTGCCCTGGCTAGCCAGTACTAGTCCGTCGACTGTTGTATTTTGGTGCACTACCGCGACGGCCGTCATTCCCTGCTCGGTACCCGCAGCATCGACATAGAACACGCCCTCGCGCCCGCCGTAGTGTCTTTTCATGGCTTCGGCTCGTGCTTGTCGTCTTGACTGGCGAAAATCAGGGTGCATATTCCTGGGTAGTGGAGCTGCCTTGAATTGTCCTCTTCATGAGGCTGGGATGTCGGTTTTCTTGTCTATCTGTCGGGGGCAATTGATGTTTAAATCACTGAGGACTTGTCGGCCAGTCCGAGTAGTGGAGAGCCGCACCACCTGCGCTGTGAGGTGTGCCTCTATCAGTTCGTCTGTCGCGTTGTGCACACTAAGTCGTGAGAGCCGGTCAGTCGATGTCGCAAGAGGGAGCCCCAGGGCCTTCTTGTAGGCTATTCTGATTATGACGTCTAGGTTTTTGATGTCACGCTGGCGATCATCCTCTAGCGACCAGCTCGCGCACGAGCCGTAGTTTCTTTATGGTAAGGAGGTTGCCGTTGTTCTTTATTTACAGACCCAGTTAGTATCTTAAGGGTCTGAGTTGTCAACGCATGTGTCGATGGTCTCCTGATTCTTGCGTTGACAGAAGACTATGAGTTCAGATTGTTCGGGTGAGCACGTCAGTCCACACGACCGTGCATAATTTTGAACTGTTGTCGCCACTGTTTGTAGTTTTTTTTTCAATCATTCCCATACTCCCCGTGGTTGTCCAGATGGTTATAACAGCAGCGTACAGGGCGTGGCGTATGCCCTGTACATGATTGAAAAGAGGTGAGAGATCTAGGAGTGCAATGTTGAAGAGAAGTGTGGATAGTACTGCCCCTTCCGGAATGCCTCTCGTGTCCATATTCACTTGCGTTGCATATTTGGAGCCGGTGCTGATGTTGACGGTTCTGTCCGTAACGAAATCGCAGATGGACGAGTAGACTCACTGGCCACAGTTCGTGGTGTCGAAGTTGTTGACGATTGTCGAATGCTTGAAATTGTCGAACGCTCCCTTAAGGTCGAGGGTTAGAAACGCTCGGTTACTGTTTGTGCATGCGGGATAAATGATTTCGCGTTTGATTTTCAGAAGCATACCATGGCTAGACAAGTTTACCCTGAATACAAACATCGTGTGTGGCGGAAGCTCGCTGTCCTCAAGATAGTTCTTGCCTGTAAAGGCGAAAAGCGAACACTTTTCGGTTGAAATCTGTAGGCCTTGTAGGTGAATGTAGGCCGCAAGTATACTCGACAACTTTTGAAGTCAAAGTCAAAGTCATTTTATTCAGGCATCAGTAATAGGTGCCTAGGAGGCAGACATAAAAGCAAATTAATGCCTGAGTCAGTGTCGGCCCCTTTCCCCCTTCCCAAACACAACACTCAACAGCAGTTACAGTGCCGTCATTGAACAAGGTTCCATCTGTAATCACCACCATAAAGGAAGATATTAAGATAGCATAGCATACATGGTTAAGTCATATTGCGAGGAAAATAATAGCTAAAATAAGTGGCTTGTAGTAATAGGCAAAGAAAACAAACAAGCAGGAACAATAAAACGTATTCATAACAAACCATCTGGTGTCTACTTAGAACCCGGAAAAAAAAGTAAATATTCAAAGTCTCGCTCGAACATGTGGGCGCGCAACTCCGGCTGCCCAGATACAGATGTCGTCCGCATAGCTGGAGAGTTGCGCCGAATGTGGTAGTATATCGACAAGTCCGACAAGTGCAAGGTTCAACAGCGTTGGGCTGAGCACTCCATCCTGCCTGACTCCACAGGGGAAGTGAAATGAGAAGGTGTTGGGCCATCCTCAGTCTGCACAAAGAGGGATCTATTGGATAAATAACTGCGTATCCAGCAGAATACGCGACCACCAACCTTGGCAGCTTCCAGAGCGTCCGAAATAGCATCGTGAGTTAGACTGTCATATGTGCCCTTTATATCCAGGAACAATGCTGTGGTCAAGTGCTTCAAATGTTTTTGGCGCTGGACGGATGACACCAGGTCGACAAAATTGTCATTGAAGAGCGTGCACGTCAAAACCCGGGCATTATAGCTGGATATATGCGGTAGCACTCCAGGTAACACTCAATATGGGTAAGTACCATCCTTTCCAGTACTTTGCCAATGCAACTAGCCAGCGCAATTGGACGGTATGATGTCAGGTCAAGAGGAGATTTCCCTGGTTTCAGGAGCGGAACTAGCCGACTCGACTTCCACTCGTGTGGAACTGTGTCCTTATTCCATGATTCGTTATAATAGTCCAAAAAGATACGCCTAGCTTCTTGTCAAAGGTTTGCAAGTGTAGTGTATGGCACACCGCGGGGTCCCGGCGAAGACGGCCGTCTGCAACAAGCCAGCGCGGCGTCATGTTCCTCCACAAAGAAGGGTAGGTTCATCCGGGAATACCGAGAAACGGGAACATAGCTGCAATATAGCGTTGCAGATGGTGTGGATGGTCCTGCTGCCCTAGCGCAGAAATCCTCAGCTACGTCGACTTCGCCACCACGTTGGAAGAGTGGAAAAGACTTGAAAGGGTGCAGCTGGTGTGGGGATGTTCGAAGGCGACGAACGCCATTCCAGATGCGTGACAAAGGTTTCCGTGGATCAAGCGTTTCACAGAAAGACCTCCAACGTTGTGCCTGTACTGCTTGAATTCTGCGCTGAATTGTCTATTGCATGCGCCTCTCATCTCTGAGGTCAAGCCTTGACGATGTGCGTCGCTATCTGCGCTCTGCCCTCCGTCGCAGTGATCGCAGGCGCTGCAATTCTATAACGAATTAAGTGTACTTTGTAATTGGGGTGAATAACCGTATCGCGTTTCCAATGGCCTCCTTAATTTTTCCATCCAAACTAGCAGATGAACCTTCTCTGCAGCCATCTTCCATAAGTGCTTGAAACACTCCAATCGATGCTTTGCATGCCTGTGGCAGAGGTGGATGTGGAAAGGCAGTAATGATCAGATATGTAAGGGATATGGTCACTTCCGCGAGTTTCAATATCCGAAAACCACCGGACATTGGTGATAAGGCATCGAGAAACGAAAGCCAAGTCAAGGCAGCTGCTCTAAGTCGTCCCTCGAATATAGGTTGTGGAGCCGTCATTTAAACACTGAAGGTCATGGTCAGAGGCAAACCACACAACTGTTCGTCCCCTAATGTTCATTCTAACTCTTCCCCAAATGGCGTGGTGAGCGTTAAAGTCGCCCATGACGATCCAAGGGCCTGGTGTAACCGCCATCAAATCACTCAATCGTGCGGCGTCAAATCAACTTGATGGCGGTATATACGCACCCACAAGTGCAGACGTGATTTTATGCCTCTTCATCGTTATGCAAACGTACTGATTGTCGTTATTAGGGGAAACTGGATGAAGCACATATGTAATTTCACGCCGAATGTAGACGATGACTTTACTGATCCCTCGGTGCGTAGGAGATGCAAACGCCTCATAGCCTGACAATCTCAACATCTTTGGTAAATTCGGCTCACAAATGACAAGGATGGGGAAATTATTGACGTAAACATATTACCGAAAATCAGAAATTCAGGATTTGAGACCGGGGGCATTTTATTGCAAAATAGAGGCTTGCTTCAGCTGCTTTACAAATGTCAATGCTGGGGAAGCATTTGTTCCTGCTACTGTAGAGCTGCTACAACTGGAGTTAGCGCATCCCATTCTTGGAGCGCATTCTGTGCTGCTGGCGTGCGCAGGCCAGCCAGCACAGCACTGATGGCATTCAGATCAGCTGTAGGGGCAGAACTTAGAGATGACATTGACTTTCCTGCCCCAGTAGACGTGCTAGATTTCGGGAGTGACGGCCAGCTAACGGCCGACGGAGCAAGTCCGGCATTATCAACCGCCGTACTCAGTTGATTTGGTACGGCAGGTGGAGGAGGAGGACAAGATGCAGCAGTGCTGGAGGCCTTCCTACCAGAAGTAACGGCTTTCTTTGAAGTCCTTCGACGACGCGAACGACGTCTTCTCACCTTAGCAGCCGCCTCTCTGTGCGTATAATGGTCTCGTATCATTTGCTTCAGCACTGCTAGCTCGTTCTCTAGGCGGAGGCCGTCTTTCGAGGAGGAATCGTGAGGGCCACGGCAGTTGGCACACTTGAGGGTATGTCACGCGGCAAACGTCGCCGCTATGTGCCTAAGAGCATCTAGGGCACACGATGGTGTTCTTTCATACGCCACTCATGTGTCCGACCCTCATGAACGTTCAGCATTGTAGTGGCTTGGGCACGAAAGGTCGAACCGGGTGGCGAAAATGCCTAACTTTCATATACGACGGTATGCAGTCGCCCTTGAATGTGAGCTTAATGCACTGAGATCTTCTAAGGCGCTGAACTTCTAATATTTAGATGCTGTTGGATGCTGGCTTGATTAAATGACGCCATTAAATGACGTGCCATCATGTGGAAGGCGTCGTCATCAATCCCCGTGATAATATGCGTGATCTTGTCGGCTTCGGACATCTGTGCGTTCACCCTCTTGCACAGGTCGACGACATCCCCCATAAAGCTCTTGAAGTTCTCTCCTACCTGCTGCTACCACGCATGCAAGCGCTGTTCAGCTCGGAGTTTTCTGACAACCTGACAGTTTTCTAAAACCTCTAAGAAGTTTGCTTTGAAAACGGACCATGATGTAATGTCCGCCTCGTGGTTCCGATACCACAGATTCGCCACGCCTGTGAGATAGAAAATAAAATTGTTCAGCTTGGTTGCCGCGTCCCACTTATTGTATGCGCTCAACCGCTCATACGATGTGAGCCAGTCCTAAACATCATGGTCAGCAGTTACACCAAAATACGACACCCGTTTGTAGACGACGGAATTCTTTTTAGCGGAACACATAAAGCGACAAAACCAGCGCTATAAGCGTTGCACGAGATGGAGTCCACTGCAGAAGGAAGGTATTTCAGCAGTGTTTGCTTGGGGGCTTCTTTATTCATGTTTTCAAGGTGAAATTTATGTCTTGCGCTAAAAAGAGTTCCACCTTGTAAATATGGAGCAACTAGCCCCCTATAAAACTTGCTGAAATGTCGTTTATAGTACAATACGTGTTAAGAATAGTCTGAACATCACTCTGCAGCGGAGTGAGTCCTCTCCTCAAGAACATGGCTACTCAGTCGCGTGGCTCAATCTTGCACATTTTCTAAACATGGACAGTTTCATGCCACAAGGTAACATGGCTTGCTCTTCCGAGCAGTTTGCTGACGACACTGCTGTGCGGTTCATCCTCACTGGAATTATCGAACGGGGCACTAGGGTACTCTTCCTAGCACAAGTAAGTGATTAGGTTTGGTTTTATTTACTGGGGTTTAACGTCCCAAAGCAACTCAGGCTCTGAGGGACGCCGTATTGAAGGGCTCCGGAAATTTCGACCACCTGGGGTTCTTTAACGTGCACTGACATCGCACAGTACACGGGCCTCTAGAATTTTGCCTTCATCGAAATTCAGCAGCCGTGGCCGGGATCGAGCCCGCGTATTTTCGGGACAGCAGCCGAGCGCAGTAACCACTGAACCACCACGGCGGGCACAAGTAAGTGAAGTATGTAATGTATGTTCCACCATGGCGTCCAAGGCACTGTAAACCATGCTGAAAGAAACAAGTGGAACGAAGATTTTAAGCAGCTCTGCAACGACTGTCTTCGGAGAGAGAAAACGCGCCGAGATACAATAGTGAGTGCTCCGTGAGGACTGACCGAAAGCAGTAAAATTCCCCCTTTGCGGAAGTCGAGAGTTCCACCACACTGTTGCAAAAAATCAATACACAGGACATTAGCATGCCTAGAGCAACGGAGCACCGCGAATTCAGTCTTGAACACGTGTCCACAAACCAGTACACTTGCGTAATAAATACGAAGCGCAAACAATGATTCTACCCGGACGTTACGGAATATCAAAGAAGGACCGATTCCGAACATTATTTTGAACCCTAGAAGATTCTTTAACTTGTCACCGACACTGCAGCGCGGGTTTCCACTGATGCCATAACGAAAATAATCTGCACTACCACTTCAAGACGGCTCTTTAACATAATAACGGGTTGGTAAAAGCACTGACAATATCGCTGACCCTGGCACTGCACATATATCGGCGGCACCCGTTAGTGTACCTGTGGCGGCGAGCGGCGTCGGGGAGAAGGAGAGCATCGGGAGCGTTCGGTGATTGGAGCCAGGCTCTAGCCAGAGGAAGGGTGGTCAGTCTATGATCGTGTTTAGGGGTACCGGCCCCGATGAGATGTAAACGTAGCATCTCAACCTTCCGCATAGAAACTCGGCCGATGATTCGGCCATTGTCGCTAGTATTGCGAAGTCGAGTAACAGTGGCGGCAAAGGCGTTATATGTGTACGGACATACCACAACGGTAACACAATGGTGAGTCGTTAGCACGGTCGTTTTAACAGCCATTGGAGGAAGCGTTGAAGCGGCCATGCTTCTCTGGCCAATGGCGTGGTAGCGGTGCGTGTTGTGCGTTTGCGTAAGAACATGTGGTTCAAGCGTTGTCCAGGGTTTCAGAAGTATGGGAAACACGATGGATAGGGGCCCTGCGCTGGAGCTGCTTCTGCGCTGCCATGAAGCATGGTAATTGCGTTTTCCAAGAGCTTAATTACGGGAGTGTTCTTCAGAGACTATTTGGTGAAAGACGTCAAGCAAATCACTATTTAAGGTTCACTGAAAAACGGGACGGCGAGGGTGGTGACATTTGATAATTTCCCGAAGTTCGTGGGTGATGCGACGTAGCTTTGGAGCTTCAAATGCGCAGCAATTCCTGGAGGCTAACACTGCACAGGCCAAGTTGTCTTTGCTGATCAGAAAACTGCGCACATCCTCTTCAATGCAATTGATAAAGATTGAGAATTGTTTTCTTCTGACATCTGTGGATACACTCCTTTGCAGTGTCAAGAGCTCGCTAAAGTATGTCGTCTTCGCCTCGCCAGGCACTGAAGATCTCAGTAGCGAGGTCTGTTCAGTGCATTTCCTTTTTGCCGCGGTATCTCCGAAGCTGTTTCCAATCGCTTCCACGAAGCGGCCCCAACTATTTAAAGACGCTTCGTGGTTGTGAAATAAGGCCAACGTTGTATCAACAAAAATAAAACAGCATTGGCAAGCTGAAACATTTATTTGCCAATATTCCAATGTTGCAAGATGTGAAACTCGAGTCTTTATTTCTGTTTATAGTGTGCCTAGAGCGAAATTTTTCGTTTGACATACATTATGACAACTTTGGAAAACAATAGAAATGTAACATTAACTGTCGATTGAATAAAACGCTGTGAAATATTGGTTCTAAAGGGACACATTCTGGTCCTTGTCACAACCAAGTATTCTGAGAGTGCTTTTGGAGGAAACCAGAATAGAAATTTACCAAACGCCGATGTACATAGCTAACCTACGTGTGCTATGAAAAGCATTGCTAAAGAAATGGTTTCATGCCCTGCCACGGCTTCTTAGGCACCGAATGCGAAAATACTAGCACGGTGAATGAAAACAATGATCCCACGAGCGGTTTTCTCCGTAATTTCCGAAGGCATTCAGGCAGATAAGAGGTTGTCTTCTGTATAAATACTACGCATATTCGAAATGGAGATGTTCTAGAAGTTTGAAAATGTGGCTACGTTTCTTTACGGTTACTTCATAAATTCCGTGTTAATGGTCATTGGACATTTTCATCTTTGAAAACTTGCTTCCTCGCACAATGTTTAATAGGTTATTGGTGGCATCCAAGCGTGTGTAGTTACTCACCCGCTGGTAGCTGGTGAGCCCTTTAAGAGCTCCTTGCCGCAGCAAGGCCAGTGTCGTCATCGGTGGTGTTGATCGTGAGGGAAAAATCCCAGAAGCATTAATCAATAAAACCGAGTGGGAAACTGGTCGAATTGGGGAATCGAACCTGGGCCGCCAGATAGATAGATAGAACTTTTAGATAGATAGAACTTTTATTCATGTCAATTGTCAGACAACATAAATCAGGCCTACCAAAGCCGCAAAGGGCTTGAGTGGCAGCGCCTGGCAGACAGCGAACATTGGCAAAACAAAGGAAAATAGAGACGTTGCAATGAACCTTGCAAAAAAAAGCAAAAGGTCAACAAACGTAGTGAAACAAATATATAGCTATTACAACATCAAGAGAGATTATAGTAATTTGAAATTAATACAGTAATATAGATGAAATAACTACGGGGCACTAAGCAACGCGGAGACATACCGCAAAGTTTTTTTCAGGGTGTATTTAGTTTTCATGCGGAGTACAGTAGGTGGCAAGCTATTCAAACAGGCAGGTACATAGTAATGACGTGTGCGCTTTCCCTACCGGGTTGAGGAGCGAGGAATGCAGTAGGGGTATTTTGGTCTTCAATCCCGTGCAGGAACATATGGAATGGTGAACTGACTGTACCAGAAGTGTACAGTCAGTCGAGTGCGAGACGAACACGGTAATAGCTCCGCCTTGACAGCTGGATGGTTTGGAATGAACAAAGGCGCGTCTAGTCAATACGATGTTGTCTTAGGAGGGTGCTTTAGAGACATGTACTGTGCTGTATATAAGTAATGATAATCAAGAGAATTACAGGAACCGCATATAAAAATACTACCAATCCACGTTTCCGCTACTTTTCCTCTTCGTTTGGTGCGCACGTAGCGCCATCAGGTGGCGCCCCCTTCTCCTCCTCGTCCTCGCTATGGATGCCACTGCCCCAACAGAGAGCGCGCAACTGCAGCGCCTCCCGCTAGTCTCGTTCTGGTGTAGTGGGGCCGTGCGGGTGCGAAGGAATCACGCGGTGGTCGGCGAACAACGCAGCGCACATCAAGGGCGCGTTCACGACGAAGCGGGAAAACCTAAATTTATCGAGAGGCCTGTGACATCACACATTGAGCAGCAGAATCTAAAACTAAATAAACATTAGTTAAATAGTGCTTCTGGGGCCGGACAAGGGCTCAAACTTGATTGCAATGTAACTGTAAATATTGAGCGCAAGAAAAAAATTAGGGTAATTAAATCGGAATGGAACGCCTCACCCTTCGTTATCGAGTCAGATACGTTACCACTGAGCCATCACAGCCCGTTCATACTAGTTGCTTAATTGGAAGACATGTGCGTCTTGTCCTATATTGTCCGGGTCCTAGAAGTGGCATGCAAAGAGCGCCCCAGACTGCTCGATGGACCTAGTAATGCTACCCAAACTAGCCCAACTTTCTGCTTTACTTAATTATACTCCATCATACCATTAACGGGGAGCTTGTGTTCCCCAAATTTTTATATTTGTTTTACAGCCGACTCTTATCAATATCACTGGAGTGTTCCTATATGGCACTGTAGTTTATTAGTATATGAGCACTAATCCGATGGGTGCTAACCACCCAGGGCAGTAGCACCCATCGGACTGGTGCGCCGGGGTTTTGCTCGGGTTCTAACCTCGAGCAAATTCGTCCCTTATCTGTACCGTTGGTTGTTCGCAGCTGGCCTAGCGCGAGTGCTCTGCCACGCAGTACTGCCCGCTCATCGTCTTCTACGCAGCACAAATCCCTGTTTTCGCACTGCTTCGAATGTAGAAAACATTGCCTGTATTTTTTGCCTCAACTCTTTCTTTCTAATACGTCCTTGCTGCTAATGTTCATTCATAAGTTATACCACTTGAGTATGCCTTTTGAGCATCCGACTTGTGGCTGCCGCATTGCTTGCTTTCCTATAAAGATTTCAGTCAGGCAATGAGTATTTGCATTTCGCTAGTTCGATTCTTTATGACTGGTTGTAGTTGTAGGCAATGCAAATAATCAGGCTATCCATACTGATCTCTATAGTTTAAACCATAATAAAAGCTGCGAAAGTGAACCTTCTGTGCCATTAGGGAGCTTCGTGGTCGCGATCTACTTTTGGCGCAATTGATTCAGAATCATTTCAGTTTTCACCATCTAAATTCACGCTGTAATGCACTATCGAACGCACATTTGTTTTAAAGTTATGCTTCTTCCTAAGAGTCTTTTGAAAATAAATGTTATTGCAGGCACTGGTACAATGCGGATCAAAAGGTCGAGAATGGTTGTAGTTTTTTCCCTTTAGTTTTTTCCCTTCACCGCTGAAATCATGAGAAGAACACACTAGTACAGCTAAAAATGGATCCCTATATAGAAATGTAGAGAGACAAGATAACCATGAAAAATATATACAATGGGCTCGTAGATATGTATAATGAAATAAAATTTCATTCATATATACAAGCAAGGCGTGCATAACGTTTTTTGAAATTCATGCATATATGTGCAGTGAAGCATGGTACTGTTGTTGTTGACACATGATTAAACTCAGAGAACGGGAAACAGTGAGCGGGGTTACCCATTGTTTTGCTCTAAACATATGATGAGGTTAAACAAACCACGTTGGCCTAACATAGCCCTGACATGTCTGTCCAATACGCACACGAAAGGGCATGGCCAATAGCCATGGAAGGCGGGGCCCAAGGAAGAAAAAGCTCTTATTTAAGCAAGTACAGTCGCCCCCCACGAATGCGCTCCATGATCGGAAATTGCACTCACCGGCGGCGACTCGAGGCAACAGTACTCACAGCGGTCGCACCAGAGCACGAACGCCACCAGTATTATAAACAGTCGCGCAAAGCGGCCACGAGAGCAACGACATTTTGCTGTAAGCCGGTTTATCCGATGCCACGAAAGCCCACGGACGACCACAGATTTTTTTACCACATGTCAGTTTGACTCCTGGAGCGAGCAGCTAAGGCGCCGCGCAGACCACACAACGCCGCATCGCTTCATGCGATCCCTCGTAGGCAAAACCCCCCACTGCAGGATCCACACCGATTCCCTCAGGAGCCAAGGAATAAAGGACGCTGTCATGATCAACCAAGAGACAGACTTCGACCGCCCCTTGCACTCTGGAGGCACCGATGGCATAAGTAACAAACCCAAGAAATCTGCTACACTGTCCGCAGGGATATGGAAATCTGGGCTGATGTGGTGGGCGTGCTGATGGAAAGCAACAGCAGTTGTGTATGTACAATGCAGGTTTATCTATACCCTAGGAAATTCTATTGTGCGGTACACCAGGTACTATTTACCTGAACCGCGTTCGGAGAAAATAGGAGGCGAGCGCCCGCGCTCAGCAAACGACCCCCGCAACAAATGCAGGAGAAAGCGGAGAGCTAGCAGCCGGCAGCCAACAGATGCAGAGCGGAAGGATAAGCCACCCATCGAACATGGATCCCCAAGCACCGCACCACAAAGCAGCTCCGTGCAGCCCCGCTCCTTCCCCCGAGAAAAAAAAGAAATCAGAAGAGACTGAGTAGACCGGGAAACTCGGAGAGGCGGCTGGAATACATGCCCCAAATGACATACTTGGCCGAGAAAAAAACGATTGCACAGATACCGCCGCTCTAATAAGGGCAGCTCAAAGTTACCAACCATCGGAACACTGCTGCGGACCTCCTCTAGAACCAAATTCCATATAGAAGCAGCTATTCCACGCTACTAAAGCTATATCCCAGGAATGCGGATGCTATTACAGTGCGCGATAGGCACAGCAGTGCTGAGCCACTAGTTACGTTCGTCAGTTATCAAGTATTTACATTTGACACAATTCATGACCACCTCAGACACTTTGCAGTACCTTTCGTAGAGGAGGAGACAACGTTGGAGACTCGACTCATCTCGTAAATACAGCGGATTGTCATCCACGTAAGCTGTTACCCTAAGCACCTCCCTACCAGGAAGAGAGAGGCCACGCACGTCCGGGTCTCCAACAGAAGGCCGCAAATTTGGTTGTAGGCGAACAGCAAGAAGATAGCGATATGGGACGACCGCGTCGTACTCCACGGGTAACAAGTAAATGGGTACTCTCCCCACCATCCATAGCCAGGGAGCCCTCAATGCCTTCATATATACTGCGAATAGGACAAGAGTTCGTGGGAGCTGAAAAGGCTTCTACGTCACCGAATAAGTAGCCATGCTCAAGGCGATCAAAAGCTCTTTCCTGATCTAAAGACACAACAGCATGAGACATACGTCACTGCGTATAGTCCATAATATCGCTTGTAGCATACCATAAAGTATGTATTTCTGTGCCAGGGGCTGACCACGCCTATTAGCTACCAATCGTAGCTGCGATAACACCCCTCGACCGTCGAACCACAATGTGCTGCAACAGCCTTCTAGCCAACGTTAAGTAGCGTGATCGGTTTTCAGTCCCTCGCTTGAATCGATCTGGGATCATGCTTTGGCAATAAAATTATTCGCCCTTTCCGTGTACTGGCCACAAAATCGAGTTCTTCATAGCAGCGGTGAAAGGCGGTGGTGAATGGCGGAACAGCAATATCCTAGAATCCCAGTAGAATTCCGAAGGAGCCCATCCGGCCAAAGTCCTGGTGGAAACCTGGGTTTGGCAACGTCCAACGAATATATGGACATTCGATACACGGCACAGAGTTATTGACCAACTGATGCCGTTCGCATGTCGTTATAACTGTAGCGGCCTGATCGTGTTGCTCGATCTGCCTGCAGAGTGTATAGTGAGTACTTCTGCTTTCAATGTCAGCGAGAAGGCGTAGCTGAAGAACCAAAAACGTGAACGATAATTTCGCAATCATAGCCATTAAAAATCTCAGAGAAGCCACGAAAGCCCGTCTTGCTTCACCGTCACCTGTGGCCTATAGGAAGCGATATTTTGGAACAAATAAAAACAAAGAAGGTAACGTGACAACGTAAAAGGAAGAAGAGGTCGACAGACATGAATGTGCTCACTTGGTGATTAAAAAGAATGCAGCGGCAGAACAGTGCTAACCATCCTGCGAGAACAGAAGTGCATTTCGCCTTAGGAATATAGAAAGGTGGATATGGCCGTTTAAAAAATGCAGCTGATTAGGTTTACGATTATGAGCGGTACAGCTCAACGCCTAGCCCGCATTCGCAAATTGAAGCCTTAGGCTATATACCGAGGCTGTTTTGCGGTTCACTGTTTCGACACCAAAATTCCAGTATAGCTTGAGAAAAACTCGACGATCTCGACAGGATATTAATCTTCTGTCGGTTCTGGCGCCTACACCACAATTGCGATTCGACTGCAACACACCGACACAGAGAAGATATTCAGAGGTTCTGTTGAGGAAGTATAACGCAGAAAAAAATGTATTCTTAAGGAGGGAAGAAACTGCGCTGCCTCAGTCAACTTACAATGGCTCGCACTAAGCATGTACTCGGTTGAAATTCATTCTCTAAGTGCCTTGTTTCAAAACCTCTATTTTGTTGATCGAACCAGATATGCAGAGGTTTTGTATTTGAACGAGTAAAAACCTCTTGGGATGGTAAGTAGATGGCTTCTGTCTTCGTGAAAAATTAACGGCGACAGCAAACAAACATATTGATGTTTCCGTGACAACGACTTAGAAATGGAAACATACTGTGCTGGGTACCGGCATATTTTCAGGATTTGTCAGCACATGCCATGTAGGAAAGTTGCTGGCATGTACAGTCTTTCTCAAAAGTAACCAAGCTGCACGTTTTTCTTCTGAGTAGTATATTAAAGCTATTACACAAGCCCTCAAGTTTTAAATCTCTGCATGGTAAGAAGAACCCCTGTTTTCACCTTCAAAGAACTTTTTGGTATTCAGGGAAGCCATGAGGGCTCTGTTATACGAACCAGAAGCAAACCATGGAGCCTGGTTACTTTTGACAAAGACTGTACATGGCTAGGAAATCTCAGCTGCGAAACAACGACGATAAGCGTAATGAATATTTTCATTCGTAGTTTATCTATGGTTATAAAAACGTTATGCATATCATGCTCCTTTCGACGATCGCCTCTGGCAGCTAGTACTTACCGGCAAGGAGACCTGTGCCGTCGCGTGTGGTCGTCTTACAAAAAACTGCCTCAGGCAGCCGAAGAAATAGGATTCCTGCACTGAGGAACCAACGGGCCTCACTTACCAAATTCTTGCGAAATGTTTTCAGTCAATAAATCAGTCGGTCGAAAGAAGAGGATTCAGTTTTTTTTTTCGTACAGAGATATTTGCTCGAAAGTGAAGTTAGCAGTTTTATCCTTAACGAAAAGGAACCGAACGGCTTTATTAACTTTTATTTATTTTTTTAAGTGTATTTTCTTCAGAGTCGTTAATTTGTAAGCGCAATACGCAACATACATATGCAAGTCTAACATACGATATGGACTAACTTTTCGTACAAGACAAAAAGAATAGCACAAAGAAAGATAGCGTCAGTTGTGCACGCCCGTCAAAGTTGCAACAACAAAACGAAAGAAATTAGCAGTGGACTACAACCGCGCACTCAGCATGCGACAAGTCCGACAACAGTGCTCAGAACATAGCCTCGCACATGAATTTCAGCTGGAACGTAACGGCCTCTAAATAACAAACGAGACAAAGCTTCGGTTCTTATCGTCCCCATTTAAAAAACCCGAACTGGAATCTCACGTCGAAAAGTAAAGAAAACAATAGCCTTTTCTTGGTAATTATTATTACTTCCTTGAGGCTATTTACGTCACCCGCTGAGCAAAGGGGTTTAGATTTGACACTTGGTTTTACCTATAAAGAGAGTGGTCGGCAGCTTTATCCCTTTAAACTGCCTACAGCTGGGGCACATAACCAAGAAGGCTTGTCAAACAGGCGAAAATAGAATCTTTACAGATCAGACTCTATAGACTCTACATGATTCATTTACTCTACATTTACTCTACATGAAAAAATTAGGAATACACCAGAACGTGTACATTGAATAAGTCATCTTCAGCCGTGCAACACGATCGCACCATTCGAAAAAGTTAAATCACGAAGCTGAGAAGAGATGCTTTCAAAAATTCGTATTTGCAGCGGACGGTCAGAGATTGTAACTCGCTAAATCCGGACACTGTGTAAAGTTCCTCCGTCGAGTCATTTTGCGTCATACTTAAGAGAAACTCGAATATTTAAAATATCTTTGCTCGGTGATTACCATTTTCTGCTTGTTTCCTCCACAGCGGTAATATACCAGTATCACTGATTTCCTGGTATTTTTGCGTGAGCAACCTTTGTTGAGAATAGCTTACCATGCATTTCTATTGTGTTCTGTTTGAATCTTTTGTATCGCCCACTCCTGTCTGGGGCATTAAATAAAGGCTGGAAGTAGCTTTGAAATAAACGATTTCATCCACCATATGACTTCTGGTCAAAGCTATTTTATTACTGGCACACTTTCTTCTGCACATTGCTTCAACCGCATTCCCATAGAATCAACTATACAACAGACTATCGGTTATAATTTCTCCGCCTTACATGCCATGCTCAAATACACTTTTTTTCGCGGCACCGCTTTAGGCATTGTCTTTCATATATTCTGTATTTCCAGATACAGTTGCATCCCTCCTTGGGTCGATGGAACTATACCACCAGGCCTGAGGTGTGGCCTGATCTCGGTGACTAGAACAGAAAACGCACTTCATCACCACAGCAGGATTTGGCCACCCTGGTGTAGTACGTGGCCGCAACCTTCTATGAACAAACCAAATAACCCTCGGCCCTCAGTCCGCAGCAGCTGCGGAGCAACTCACGGACTTGTAGATCCCAGCGTAGTCATATTCTTGGAGTCGTAGCGCCCAACGACCGAGGCGGCCGGTAGGATCCTTCAGAGAAGAAAGCCAGCACAGTGCGTGATGATCTGTCACAACTGTGAATGGCCTGCCATATAGGTAGGGTCGAAATTTGCCAACAGCCCAGACGACGGCTAAGCACTCTCGTTCGGTAATAGAGTAGTTCTTCTCTGAAGGGGATAGGAGGCGGCTAGCATAGGCAATTACACGATGTGTGCCGGATTAACGCTGGAAAAGGAATGTCTCGATGCCATGGCCGCTAGCATCAGTACGGACTTCCGTAGGAGCTAACACATCAAAGTGTTCCAAGACCGGTGCAGTGGTAAGCTTTTTTTATAAGGTGGGCAAAGGCTTGGTCTTGAGGGACCCCCCCCAAAAAATGACTCCTTTTTAAGAAGATCTGTGAGCGGCTGAGCAATTTCGGCAAAATCTTGAATGAATCTACGAAAGTAGGAGCAAAGACACAAAAAACTTCGGACGTCATTGCTCGAACGGGGTACCGGGAAGTCCTTTACTCCTCGGATCTTGTCAAGATCGGGACGAACCCCCGTAGCATCGACGACGTGGCCTATTATATTGAGCTGACGACGCGCGAAACGGCATTTTGAAGAGTTGAGCTGTAGACCGGCATGGCGGAAGAGGGAAAGAGCATGTGAAAGGCGGCCCATATGGGGCGAAAAAGTGGGAGAAAACACAATTACATCGTCTAGATATTGCCACGTATCATTGCAGTGTTTGTTCGTTCACGCTCAAGGCAGCAGGAAAGGGTCGTTATCACTTTTGTTCGTGGCGCGAGAAGCGGCCAGACTAATCTCGATTGTTCGCAGCCATGAAAGGCTGCATCTAGGTTTTTCCAGATTACCGTAGATGATCTTGACCTGTTATCTGGAAGTTTCCTTGCCGGCTTTAAATTGAGCGATGCCGCGAGCGGCGGACATTCGTAGTTCGACGATTGACGAGCACGCTTGTTGCCGCCCGAGCTCGTCCAGACCCAGCGAAGATTTTTCGGCGCTGGCTTGCTGAGAAGTTTTGACAAGTGCAGGCGGGCCTCGGATCCACTGCGACCCCGAGGTTCCGCAACCAGCCTCCCCGCCCAGGCGCCGTGCCTTTGCCGGTGCTCGGGCAACTACGAGACCTTCAAGCAGCAGCCCAGTCGGCCGCCCGTGACGTCATGGGAGGCCCGGGACCTGCTGCCCCTCCGGTGTTCCGTGCGCCGCCCCAAAAGGCGCACTGTTTCCAGTTGGAAGTTACTTCCGACGCGACGGCTGACGACATCGTCGACGGCATCGAGTAGGTTGTCGGCCCGAAAGGGCTAGAGAGCCTCCAACACCATTGAGGCATGAAGTTCTGCGTCGCCATGGCCTCGGCTGCGGCGGCAGAGAAGATGCTAGTGGAAGGCGCCTTCAACGTGAATGGCACTTCCGTCCCAGTAGCCTGCGTGGGACCCGCCGTGGTCCGCGTGACGGCTTTTCGTGTGCCGCTGTACGTGGGAGATGCGGCGCTGGCGGCAGCACTGTCCTCTTACGGAAAGGTGCTGGACATCACCCACCCCGTCCTCAAGGGCGATCGTCACGTCGGCAACGGGACGCGCGTGGTCCGGATCGAGATGAAGCAGGCGGTGCCGAACTTCTTGACCGTCCAGGGCCACCGCGTCATGTTTGACTACCGAGGCGCCCGGATGGTGTGTTCCCGCTGCGGGCAGGACGGCCACATCGGCGCGGCGTGTCGAACGCCGCGGTGCGCTCGCTGCGAGGTGTTCGGCCACGACACGGCAGGATGCGGAGCGGCTTGCAGGCGCTGCTGTGGAAGCCACGCCACAGCGGACTGCCTGCGGCCACGGTCGTATGCGGCGGCCGCCGCCTCGAGGAAAGCCCCGAGCAAAGACAACGTGGCCGCGGAAACACGGAGCACACCAACCCTCCGGACGCCTGTTGCCGACGTGGTCCCTACGACCAGCAGCCCGAGGGAGCCCGAGCCCACCCCCGCGACGGAGGTGCCCGTGAAGGAGCAGCTCGAGGGGTCGCCTTCAAAGGAGGTGGAGCCGTTCGGTGCTGTTTTCGCGGAACCCTTGCCGCCGCTATCCCGCACCGCTTCCTTCAACACCGAGAGCAGCAGCGGCGATGAGTCGAGCGTGGCGTCGGGCGACCTGGTGGACCTACCGGACAAAGTCACGCCGCTTCGCCTGACAGGCGACTTGACGTGCGGCCAGGTGTCAGGACCGACGACTCCTGGAGGTACGGACGACGCGCGCTTCCCGTCAGCAGCCAGCAACACCCTCCCATCGGTGACCCTGGCATCGGCTTCAGCTGCGAGCGTCGCCAAGACAACGCAGCAACCGGTGAGCGAGGCCACAAGCGCCGACGACCCCGAAAACATGGACTTTTCCCGACCAGACTTCAAACGTGCCCACCCCCAATCATCGGAATCTGAAGGGACAGTTCACGAACGTTGTAGTAAGAAAGTGCCGCGCGCGCCAAGCGCCGCCCATGGCAGCGCTCTTTAGGTTGTATTTTATGCCGTCGGTGCTCTTGGCAGTCATGGCGGTTGTGCATCTCCTCTCCCTGAATGTTCGGGGATTTCAATCCGTAGACAGACATAGAGAGGTGATGCACTTTGTCAGGGCTAGGAGCGTCGACATCCTGTTTTTACAGGAATGCAACTTCCGTACTTCACTTGATGTGCTAAATTTCACCACCCGGCTTTCTGTTTTTGCTTATTTTTCGTTGACTGATTTTCATATGTGCGGTGTTGGTGTCGTTTTTGTAAACCGATGCCTGCGCGCGGGTGCTCATTGCACTTTCGGGCTGGACGGCCGCACTCTTGCGGTCGACTTCACACTAAACCAGCGGCGGGTACGTGCGTTGGTTGTATATGCGCCAGCACGGCAGACTAGTGGTTCTGATTTTTTTGAGCGCCTCGACTCATTCCTCCTTGATCCCTACCCCACTTTCATCGTCGGTGACTTCAATTGTGTACTTAACATCGACAGTGACGTCCGCGGACAGGGTCACGGTCGCCGTTATTGCGGTGCCCCCGCGCTCCGCGATCTCGTGACTCAGTTCCGCTTGTCTGACGCGTGGGTGCAGCTTCACGGGGATGCCTTTGGAGCGACGTGGGAGAGAGCACAATCAGCGAGTCGGATAGACAAATTCTATTTTCCAACAGAGCTCGCTTTTTTTGTCATTAGGTGCGAAGTTCTCGCGTTCCCTGCAGGCACGCCGGTGATTTCCGATCACCACCCCTTGTCAGTCAGGCTCGACTTTGGTGAGGAAGCCCCACGTACTGTTACGTGGCGCATGGACACGAGCCTACTGGCGGACCCGGAAAGCGTGGCGTCGCTGCGTACGGCGTTGGCCGCATCGTGCAAGAGCTTCGTTGCGACTGATTCATGGGACACACTCAAGGCTCGTTGGCAGGCAACTCTGGTGGCAGCCGGTCAAGACCGCAGACGCCGGGTAAATCATGCACTGAATGACAACCTCAAGCGCATCCGTATAGTGCAAAGGGGAGCACTCTTAACCTTTGTCATGAGCGATTACCTGAGCCTACTCAAAGCACGTTACCACGTGTTGCTCTGCCAGTCATCACGAGCAGCTAGTCGCGCACACCAGCTCAGGCGAACTATATCAGACCCGGCTGTGCTACGACACGTACGCGCAGGCACGGCAGAGGAATTCGCTCCCGCTACTGTGCCTTTCGTGACACTCCCAGACGGCACCCAAAGCAAAACCGCGTCGGATATCTGCACGATCTTTGCAAGTCACTTGTCGAACCTGTTCTCGACGGACAGTTGGCTAAATCTTCAAGATGGTTATGACAGGCTTCTAAAAAGCTTTTTTGGAAGCTTGCCACGAGTAGCTGAAGAGCTGCATGAAAACCTTTGCGCACCAGCCACAAGCCAAGAGCTGCACGCCATCCTGCAGAGTATGAATGCAGCCTCTGCCCCCGGTCCAGACGGCATTCCAACAAGTTTTTATTCAACGTTTTTTTACCAGATCCAAGGAGCACTGCTGAAAATGGTCAACGGCTTTCTCGCGGATGGGTTACGTCCGAACTCTTTCCGCGAATGTCGCATCATACTCATTCCGAAAGCGGGCGGTGACCCCTCCGACCCGCAAGCATGGCGGCCCATAAGCCTCTTAAACACAGACTACAAAATAGTCGCATCTTTACTAAACAGAAGAATGCGGACAATCCTGCCTCACCTAATCCACCGTGCTCAAACCAGCAGCGTGCCTGACCGCTCTGTGTTTTCTGCATTGGCACTCACAAGAGACCTGTTCACGTTTGCCAGCAGGACGGGCTTCACCGGGTGTTTTGTTTCGCTCGATCAGGCGAAAGCATTCGATCGGGTGGAACACTCGTATTTGTTCGGAGTCCTCGAAGCCTTCGGATTCCCGCCGCAAATTGTCAGCAGGCTGCGCCTACTTTACGCAGACCTGAACGCTCATCTCTCCGTAAACGGCCACCAGAGCGCTCCCTTCTCAGTCACCCGGGGCATAAGGCAAGGATGCCCTCTCTCCCCAACATTCTTCGTGTTATGCCTGGATCCACTCATCCGGCGCATTAACGACAGTCCATCCATACGCGGCTTCCCTCTGCCTGGCCCGGGCCAAATCAAAGTTTCGGCCTACGCCGACGACGTGTCCCTTTTCCTCAAGGACGAGGATAGCTACGCCGCTTTTTCGCGGCTGTTTCTCGAGTACAGCTAGATATCGGGGGCCCTATTGAACAGGGGAAAAAGCAAGGCACTAAGGTTTGGCACCTTCACACCGAACCTTGCGGGCGAGGTGGAGTGGGTGCAGGGAGTGAAAGTCCTAGGAGTAGTATTCCTCGCCAGCGGAGAAGTAGATCGCGAAACCTGGACTAACCTCCGCACGAACGCTGAGAAACGCCTCTCGGTGGCGTCAACGTTCCGCCTTTCAATGGCAGAGCGCTGCTATTTAGTTAAGTCCACAATCCTAGCCGCATGTTTTTTTGTCGCCCGCGTCGCAAACCCACCGCGCACGTTTGCTCGCAGGCTAACCTCGGCCTGTGGCTCTTTCGTTTGGGCGGGCAAAACCGAACTTGTCTCACGAATGTTCATGCGCCTTCCATCGTACATGGGTGGGTGTGGTATACCTTGTATCCGCACCATGTGCAATGTGCTCGCCTTGCGAGGAGTACGAGGTCTTGTACACAACCCAGACTATCCCGGGAGAACACTCCTCACATACTTTCTGGGTACAGCGCGTAACGTGTTTTTTACACAACGCGTGGTTGGCCCTACAGCCGAGCGGCCGCCGGCATTTTTCGTTAACGTGCGTCGCACACTGGCGTCGTTGTCTGCCAGCGTGCCCGATCTGGATGTTGATGAAACCCCGCCCTCCAGGATGTGTGAAGCATTAACGGTAGCTGAGCTGACACGCGAACAACTCCAGAAAACGAGACGGGCACGCTGGCGCCAACTGACCTCAGCTGCGCTTCCTGCAGATGTCAGGGACTTCGGCTGGCTGCGAGGCTGGCGGGTCCTGCCCACAAGAGACCGCCTTGCGGCGTGGGGCGTGGCGCCCTCCGCCCGATGCCCGCAGTGCGGTCTCTTAGAAACATTCGGCACGCAATGTTCGACTGTGTAGTGGCGCGCACCTTTTGGGTACTAGTGTCACGAATGTTCGTAACCCGCCTCGAAGCGCGCACTAGTTCACGCGAACTGTTTACAGATATGCTCTTGTGTGTCGGCATGTTCGTTTTGTGGCGGCGGCGTGGAGCGGCTTCCTTAAATGGGCGTCCGCAAAGAGCAATGTTTCCCATGTTGCAGCGCCTCCGCGCGCGCCTCTTTGAGCAAGCATGCGTGGACGCACTGACAATGAGCGAGGCTGAGTTCTTGCGCAAATGGTCGAGATACTTTATCGTCCTGCGCGGCGGTCGAGTGTCGGCTTTCATACTGCCATACTGACGTGCTCAGTGCTGCGTCACTGCGCATGTGCTTGAAAGATCAGACTTCGGTTCAACTGTTTTGTTTCGTATTTTTGTTCCTTTCGAAAAAAATAAACTTCTCTTTCTATGCCCGAGCTCGTCCAGACCCAGCGAAGATTTTTCGGCGCTGGCTTGCTGAGAAGTTGGGAAGTGCAGGCGGGCCTCGGATCCACTGCGACCCCGAGGTTCCGCAACCAGCCTCCCAGCCCAGGCGCCGTGCCTTTGCCGGTGCTCGGGCAACTTCGAGACCTTCAAGCAGCAGCCCAGTCGGCCGCCCGTGACGTCATGGGAGGCCCGGGACCTGCTGCCCCTCCGGTGTTCCGTGCGCCGCCCCCAAAGGCGCACTGTTTTCAGTTTTCAGTTACTTCCGACGCGACTGCTGACGACATCGTCGACGGCATCGAGTTGGTTGTCGGCCCGAAAGGGCTAGAGAGCCTCCAACACCATGGAGGCATGAAGTTCTGCGTCGCCTTGGCCTCGGCTGCGGCGGCGGAGAAGATGCTAGTGGAAGGCGCCTTCAACGTGAACGGCACTTCCGTCCCAGTAGCCTGCGTGGGTCTCGCCGTGGTCCACGTGACGGCTTTTAGCATGCCGCTGTACGTGGGAGATGCGGCGCTGGCGGCAGCACTGTCCTCTTACGGAAAGGTGCTGGACATCACCCACCCCGTCCTCAAGGGCCGTCGTCACGTCGGCAACGGGACGCGCGTGGTCCGGATCGAGATGAAGCAGGCGGTGCCGAACTTCTTCACCGTCCAGGGCCACCGCGTCATGTTTGACTACCGAGGCGTCCGGAAGGTGTGTTCCCGCTGCGGGCAGGACGGCCACATCGGCGCGGCGTGTCGAACGCCGCGGTGCGCTCGCTGCGAGGTGTTCGGCCACGACACGGCCGGATGCGGAGCGGCTTGCAGGCGCTGCGGTGGAAGCCACGCCACAGCGGACTGCCTGCGGCCACGGTCCTATGCGGCGGCCGCCGCCTCGAGGAAGGAACCGAGTAAGGACAACGTGGCCGCAGAAACGCGGAGCCCACCAGCCGTCCGGACGCCTGTTGCCGACGCAGGCCCAAAGACCAGCCGCCTGAGCGAGCCCGAGCCCGCCCCCGCGACGGAGGTGCCCGTGAAGGAGCAGCTCGAGGGGACGCCTTCAAACGAGGTGGAGCCGTTCGGTGCTGTTTTCGCGGAACCCTTGCCGCCGCTACCCCGCACAGCTTCCTTCAACACCGAGAGCAGCAGCGGCGATGAGTCGAGCGTGGCGTCGGGCGACCTGGTGGACGTACCGGACAAAGTCACGCCGCTTCGCCTGACAGGCGACTTGACGTGCGGCCTGGTGTCAGGACCGACGACTCCTGGAGGTGCGGACGACGCGCGCTTCCCGTCACCAGCCAGCCACACCCTCCCATCGGCGACCCTGGCGTCGGCATCGGCTTCAGCTGCGAGCGTCGCCAAGACCACGCAGCAACCGGTGAGCGAAGCCACAAGCGCCGATGACACCGAAAAAATTGACTTCTCAAGACCCGACTACAAACGTGCCCACCCCCAATCATCGGAATCCGAAGGGACTGTTAACGAACGCTCTAGCAAAAAAGTGCCGCGCGCGCCAAGCGCCGCCCATGGCAGCGCTCTTTAGGTTGTATGCTATGCCGTCGGTGCTCTTGGCAGTCATGGCGGTTGTGCATCTCCTCTCCCTGAATTTTCGGGGATTTCAATCCGTAGACAGACAGAGAGAGGTGATGCACTTTGCCAGGGCTAGGGGCGTCGACATCCTG
Source organism: Amblyomma mixtum (assembly GCF_055824585.1). Taxonomy (NCBI): domain Eukaryota; kingdom Metazoa; phylum Arthropoda; class Arachnida; order Ixodida; family Ixodidae; genus Amblyomma; species Amblyomma mixtum. The sequence continues at coordinate 54,469,002 of NC_143015.1, forward strand.
TTTTTACAGGAATGCAACTTCCGTACTTCACTTGATGTGCTAAATTTCACCACCCGGTTTTCTGTTTTTGCTTACTTTTCGTTGACTGATTCTCATATGTGCGGTGTTGGCGTCATTTTTGTAAACCCCTGCCTGCGCGCGGGTGCTCATTGCACTTTCGGGCTGGACGGCCGCACTCTTGCGGTCGACTTCACACTAAACCAGCGGCGGGTACGTGCGTTGGTTGTATACGCGCCAGCACGGCAGACTAGTAGTTCTGATTTTTTTGAGCGCCTCGACTCATTCCTCCTTGATCCCTACCCCACTTTCATCGTCGGTGACTTCAATTGTGTACTTACCATCGACCGTGACGTCCGCGGACGGGGTCACGGTCGCCGTTATTGCGGTGCCCCCGCGCTCCTCGATCTCCTGACTCAGTTCCGCTTGTCTGACGCGTGGGTGCAGCTTCACGGGGATGCCTTTGGAGCGACGTTTGAGAGAGCACAGTCAGCGAGTCGGATAGACAAATTCTATTTTCCACCAGAGCTCGCTTCTTTTGTCCTTAGCTGCGAAGTTCTCGCGTTCCTTGCAGGCACGCCGGTGATTTCCGATCACCACCCCTTGTCAGTCAGGCTCGACTTTGGTGAGGACACCCCACGTACTGTTACGTGGCGCATGGACACGAGCCTACTGGCGGACCCGGAAAGCATGGCGTCACTGCGTACGGCGTTGGCAGCATCGTGCAAGAGCTTCGTTGTGACTGATTCATGGGACACACTCAAGGCTCGTTGGCAGGCAACTCTGGTGGCGGCCGGTCAAGACCGCAGACGCCGGGTAACTCATGCACTGAATGACACCCTCAAGCGCATCCGTATAGTGCAAAGGGGAGCACCCTTAACCTTTGCCATGAGCGATTACCTGAGTCTACTTAAAGCACGTTACCACGTGTTGCTCTGCCTGTCATCACGGGCAGCTAGTCGTGCACACCAGCTCGGGCGGCCGATATCAGACCCGGCTGTGCTACGACACGTACGCGCAGGCACGGCAGAGGAATTCGCTCCCGCTACTGTGCCTTTCGTGACACTCCCAGACGGCACCCAAAGCAAAACCACGGCCGATATCTGCACGATCTTCGCAAGCCACTGTGCTTAACTGCTTCCAGTTTTTGGACCTGAACATCATGCTCGGAGAAAAGTGTGTATGCTGGTGCTACCGCCCTAGAGCCAAGAAAGATTTTTTGCATTTTGATTAGGCCCAGTCAAAAACTGTTAAGACGGCTATTGCGACCCTTTCTCTGCAATCCGCACTTGCTAAGTCGTGCCCTCACATGATACAAGAAAGCTTTCGGGGCAAGGTAGAAAGACTGCGAAAAGCAGGGTTCCCTGATCACGTGTTGACAGCTGTGACCGAGGAACTCCTACAGAAATTCAAGGGAAGGCAGAAAAAGACACGGAGAAGAGAAAGACCCGGGAACGCCAAACCAGTGTTTATGCCATACATCCACAAGTTGTCCCATAACCTAAAAAGAGTGGGCAACAAGTACGGCGTCCCGATGGTGTTCTCTGCTCCTTGTAAACTGGCCAAGATGTGCCCTAAAGTCAGCAGTAGTGGCCCTGCAACATCCCGCTGTGGAACAAAACACGCTAAGCCCTTTGTCCGGTGTGCCACGGGTGTGGTCTATGAGATCCCCCTTTCTTGTGGCGCCCCGCCGCGGTGGCTCAGTGGTTACGGCGCTCGGCTGCTGACCCGAAAGACGCGGGTTCGATCCCGGCCGCGGTGGCTGAATTTCTTGAAGGCGAAATTCTAGAGGCCCGTGTGCTGTGCGATGTCAGTGCACGTTAAAGAACCCCAGGTGGTCGAAATTTCCGGAGCCCTTCACTACGGCGTCTCTCATAGCCTCAGTCGCGTTGGGACGTTAAACCCCAACAAACCAAACCAAACCAACTTTCTTGTGGCAAAGTGTACGTTGGCCAGACAGGGCGTTGTGTTAACGAACGTGCCAGGGAACATGAACGAAGTTTGGGAAACTCATCAGTCTCATGCCTGAATCTACCCGCCCATTGCCGTTCTTGCAAGGACCAAAACTCTGAGAACTGTGAGCCGTGGCTTGACAAAATCGAAATTCTAAGCAGGAGCAAAGATAGATAACCTCGGGAATTATCCGAAGCATTTTTCATCAAGGCAAAAGGCGACATGTGTGTCAGCACCACTTCTGTCTCCCTGCATGCCAGCGAATTCAAATTGCTTAAAAATAAGGGACGAAATGCGTGCCGCCCACATTAATCTACCTTTGCTGTCATCTTTGTCACTTGGCCTTTCCTTTTGTGGTCTGTCGCAGATGCGCATGCGCTCACGGTCGTCTTTTCTTGTATGTTCTACGAAAAACGTGTTCAATAAACATAGTTGGAGTCAGCGCCCGTCCTGTCATGTCCTCTGTGTATTCGTCCTAAAAGTTAGCGCTGCTTAAACTTTAACGAAAGAAAATAGTACGGACTAGACCGGACGTGTTGCAGGCCAATCTTATCGGCGTAATCCTTGATCTGTTGGCTACTGAAGGGTGGTCCGTTGTCTGTGCAAAGTCGCCTTGGGAAGCCATGTGTTGCAAATATGTCATTGCATGCGGCAATAACCTTGTTAGCTGACGGCGCTTGCACAAGCCTGATTTCAAAAAAGAAAGAGTAGAAGTGAACAACAATTAAGCACTCGGCACCGTCGTGATGACAAATATCAGCTCCTACAGACTCCCAGGGCAGAGTTGGTATCTCGTGACTTACCAGCGGTAATTTGTACTTTTGGCATGTTTGACAGCGATGAGGGACTTCCTCAAAATCGCTGCTTATACTTGGCCAGAATACAACGGTTCGGGCGCGTGGCTTCACTTTTTCTGCTCCTGTGTGCGCAGCATGAAGAGAAGCCAGTACCTCATTGCGCAGTCTGGCAGGAATGTTGAGGCGATTGCTCCGGAACACAAGGCCGGATTCAGTATGCAGCTCGTCGCGGAAGCTCCAGTAGCTGCGTAGCTCGGGGGTGACGTCAGCCTTGTCAATGGGCCACGCTGTGCTTGCATACTGGCGAAGTTTCACCATGCTTGGGTCACGGTCCGTCTCCCGCAGAACTTGCTCCAGGCGCATGTCTGAAACTTGAAGACAAGCGATAGGGTTAACGTGGAAATGCGCGCACTGTTCTACGAGCTGTGGCTTATTCGGAAAACGTGATAACGCGTCAGAGATGAACAGTTTTTTTCTCGGAGTGTACTTGACATTTATATGGTATTTTGTAGGTTTAGACGCATACGCTGCAGGCAGAGAGGGCACTGGCATAATGGCTTCTTGAAAATCATTTCGAGCGGCTTGTGATCAGATTCCACAATGACTTCTGGCTGCCCAAAAATTTAGTCTTTGAATTTTTCACAGCCGTGGACGATTGCTAGCATCTCTTTCTCTATATGCGCGTACCTTTGCTGCGCTTCTGTCAGCGAGCGAGATGAGTAAGCTAAGGGGTGTCCATCCTGCATTATCACAGCGCCAATTCCATTTTGGCTGGCGTCTACAGATAGGGTGATTGGTTTGCCCTTCTGTTAATATGCCAATATGGGAGCCATTACTAGTGCTTCGCGCAGTGCTCCAAAGCTCTTTTGATGTCTGTCTTCCCAGATCCATGAGGCATTCTTTTTCAAAAGTTCTCGGAGCGATGATGTGAACGTTGACATATTAGGAATGAAGCGGGAAACGAAGTTCACCATACCCAAGAATGTCTCTAGCTCTTTCCGGTTGCAAGGGGCCGGCACGTGGAAAATATCTTCCAGTCTCCCTGGATCCAGGCTCAACCCTTCGCGCGTCAACACGTGGCCTAGGTGCTTGACGGATTCCTGCAAGACGTTACACTTTTTTTTTGTTGAGTTTCAAGTTGTGCTCTTGACATCTTGTCAGCACATTGACAAGACTTGCGTCAAGCTCTTCTTTAGTTCGACACCAGTCTAGAATGTCGTCCATTAAGACTGCTGTGCCAGTGAGATCTTCTAGTACTTTGTGCATGGCGCGCTGAAATATTTCCGGAGCCGAAGAAATTCCGAAAGGCATAAGGCATACGTAGGAACCTGTAACGACCGTACGGAGTGCTCATTGTGCAAATTTTGGAGCTTTCCTCATCCAGTTTTATCTGCCAAAATCCCGTAGCGGCATCCAAAGTCGAAAAGTATTGTGCTCCACACAGAGACGGTGCAATGTCTTCTAGCGTTGGCATAGGATAATGTTTCCTCAGCAGCGCTTTGTTCAAATCAGATGGATCGATACATATACGTACCTTGTCATTTTTTATGACGGTAACCATGTGGCTGGACCACTCGGTTGGCTCGGCCACCTTGGAAACTACTCCGGCTGCTTCTATGCGGTCCAGTCCCGCTTTTACTCTGTCCTCGACTGCGAACCGAATCCGGCGTGCTGCTTTGAGCACTCCTTGGGAACCGTGCTTGAGCTTCAGGTGGTAGACGACACCCTTGAGCTCGCCTAATCCGCAGAAGACTTCTTCATACGGCTTGACTACGTCGTACATCTCTTGGTGCTCCAGTGAAGCAATTCGGCTAATCAAGCCCAGCTTCTCGGCAACTGAGCCGCTAAGAGTCACGGGTATGTCGTCTTCCATTACGAAGAATGTCGTTTCAAATGTTCCCTCGGGTGCGGTCGCATGAAGGTGACTACGTTTCGTTGCTTTTTTCTGAAAGCCAAAAAATGTGTTCAGCACGACAGCGCAGTTTTCGGGTTGCTTTTGAGTTATCTTCTGCAGCTGGCTGTGTGATATGACCGAGCAATTGGCTCCTGTATCAAGCTTGCAGGCAACTGGCGTTTCTTCTATTTTCACGATTGCAGTCCAGCGGTCGTCTTTCTTGCTGCTTTGCGACCAAGTTTCCAACGAGAAATTATCTGCCTGTCCATCTGAATTCGCTTCTAGTGACGCCACTTTTTGCTCTTTCACGCAGAGGTTAGCGCTCTTCGTTTTTCACGCAGCTGCAAAATGATTTCTTTTGCCACATTTTAAGCACGTGCGGTCCTTTCCAGGGCATGTTTCACTGTTGTGAACACGAGCACATTTGTTACAGCGACTTTTCATTTGGAGGACTGCATAACCGCCGCTTGAGGGTTCTTGCTGGACTGTATTTCTTCACTTTGCTCTTTGCCGTGTTCCCGAGCTGGACACTTTTCAACAGTTTTGGCCAAGGAAGCATTTTCTGAAAGAAGCGTTTCTTGAAGTTTCTTGTCTCTCATTACCAGAATGATTCTGCTTCTTAGCATACGTTCTTCCAGCTCACCGAATTCACAGCTTTCTGCTAGTACACGCAGCTCCGTTAACCAATCGTTAAAATGGTCGTCTTCCTTCTGGTCACGCTTTCCAAATCGAAACTCGTGATAAGCTAGGTTTAGTGCTGGTGTGTAGAACGCTGCAAACTTTCGCTTCAGTACAGCAATGTCGCTTTTATCCTCTCCAGCATCAAATACGAAACTGCCGTACGTTTTGCGTGCGTCTTCGCAAATACTGATGAGAAACGTGGCTGCCTGTACCTCTTTCGGTTGGTGGTCCAGGTAGGTTGCAGTTGAGAAGAGCTCGAACTCTTGCCTCCATGCTTCCCAGCTATGCCAGACATCTCCCGTTGTCTCCAGGGCCTTCGGTGGTGGCAGCAGCGAAGTGACGGGGGCGGCAGGCTGGGGGAGGTGCTGCTCGGCTTCTGTCATGGCTCTGGTCCGATGCAATTTCCCGGGCCTCCCGGATTGTCGTGCTTCTGCCGTCGGTTACGTTGCCCGGTTGCGTTGCGCGGTCGCTAACCGGCCACTTCTGACACCATGTGGACACGACGAGGCATGGTGATGAACGACGCTTTATTCAAGAAGGCGAGCGGTTATATAGGCAAGCGGTTAGATAACAGAAATGGGGGCGGCTTCTGTCCGGCTAGGCGCGTGTGCAGGACTTCATTACGTCACAGCTATGTCTGGTGCAATAAATTTATGATACTTTTTATTTATTTATTTATTTATTTATTTCAAAATACTGCAGGCCAATAGATTGGCCCATGCAGGAGGGGCTATACAAGGCATTGAAAATGACAAATACTAAGAAAATATATGGAGTTACAAACAATGAGCAGAATAACGAAATACAACGCTCATTCACTCGAGAAAAGGCTACTGAAGTGCTTGCCAATTTATCCTTATCAATCCAGATTAGAGGGATCAACCAGGATGTGTTTGGATACCCAACCGTAGTGACATTTATTGCGCTGCTGGAACACTGTGAACATATCGAGCTCAAAAAATGAATTATGTAAAAATATATTTCTTGACATGTGGAAATACGACTCGCTGCAAATTTCACAATTCAAAAGCATCTTTGTCTTTTTGTTTGAAATGCAGAAAAATTCCTGCGCGCAAATACAGAGTTCGTTGTTAAAACCTCAACTTTTCGCTAAACCTTAGATCACGTTTAGTTTCAGACGGCTGGCAGGAGAATTGCCGTATTTTTATGTGCGTTTAACATAAGAACTATACATGAGATGGGTTCATAGACGCTCAAACTGTTTATCAACGCCCGCTTTTTGCAGCAGCTGATGAGCGTTCCGGGGAAAAGAAATGAGGTACGATTTGCGGCACGCCCCTTCTTAAAAGAAACAGCTCATGTTATTTTCTCACCCTACCTTATCTATTACAAAGAAAAGACGCAACTAAGGAACAATTTATGAGAGGAAGGCAGTCTTTCGGTTAGACTCCGGCAGTGGTGGTGGTGAAGGCATTCATTAGGCTATACAATGGACCGGAAGTACCTTTGCATCAGCGCTAAAGAACCGCTCCTTACAGGCACTAGGCGGTGGCCTTGGTTCGAGAAGCAGCGTACTGTTGCATGATCTCCTTATATCTTTCGAACTGGAAGAGGAATGAAATTGCGAAATGAAGCCGATAGCCTGGTTTGATTTTCTATATTTCAATATTGCCGAGAGGTTGTAATGTGTGAAATAAAATATATTTTTTTCTGTTTAGTGTGCAGCAAGGTTTGGTAGGAGGTCAGTTCTTCAGGCGTTATACAAGTCGGTTGCAGACGCAAGGGACGAAGAAAAGAAAATGTTCGTACAACTGGATTGGTGCATTTGAAGGCTAACTGATTAACTATAACACTGGAACCAGACTTTATTTACTTCAGTTTGCTTTTAATTCATCATTATCATTTATTGTCCCTTAAAGGCCCCTGTCGAGGTATTACATAAGGGGGGAGCGTATACAAGGTTGATGCGGAAAACAAAGGTCACAAAATATAAAAATGCAATATAGGAACATAAAGAGAAGCAAAGAACGCAATAGTTAGAACGGTGCAGGTAAAAAATGCCTTTAGGCCACAAGCCCCACACACGTCGGTGAAAGGTTAGGGCAGCAAAACTCAATACAGGAAAAAGGATTCGATATAAACACAAATCGAAGAAAAAAAAGACATGTCAACCCAGGTGATCTAACAATATCGCCTTAAACCTTGTCGCATCGTGCACATTTGTTAGTGAGTCGGGCAGAAGGTTCTATTCTTCAATTGCGGTCGGAAAGAAGGATTTGTTAAAAGCATTGGTGGAGCCATGAAGTCGTTGCACGCTATTTGAATTAAAAAGGCGGCGTGATGTACGAAAGGGAGGAGATATGAGGGAACCACGGAGATAGGGGAAATTTAAGTATAACTTATGGAACAAACAAAGGCGCGCAACTTTTCGTCTGACAGCTAAGGAAGTCAGGTGAAGTGATGAGTTAATGGAGCTTACGCTGGAATGAAAGTCGTATGTTGACGATATGAAGCGTGCTGCACAGTTCTGGACGGCTTCAAGCATGTTAATTAGGTAGGACTGATGAGTACTCTAGATCGCGGATGCATACTCCAGCAACTGCGGACAAAAGTTTCATATGCCAGTTTACGTATGTTAGCAGGGGAAGATGAAAGTGATGTTGTCCAGAGTTCGACGAAAACTCGTCTGGCGAGGAAATGACACCCTGTTTTTGCGTGTTGAAACGGGAAGACGCGCGTGCACTACTTCATCATCTGAACTCCATCCAACCAACCATCCAGCTTACTATGGAAGAGGAGAGTTCTGGTCGCATTGCCTTTCTCGATGTTTTGGTACAGCGCACGACGAACGGCCTCGTGACGTCGGTCTACCGGAAAGCCACACATACAGGCCAATACCTGAACTTTGCCTCTGCCCATCCGGCTGGACACAAGCGCTCCGTGGCATCAGCGCTCTTCACATGCGCGCAACGTTTATGCTCATCCCCACAAGCGCGAAGAAAAGAGGAAAAAAGGATAAAAGAAGAACTTACTAGAAATGGCTACCCAAGGCAAGTTCTAAACTCGCAGCAACGGCGATGTTCAAGTCCCCCCACGGCACCGAAGAAAGAGCGGAAGCGAGCCGTCATTCCCTACGCGGTTGGTGTGAGCGAAACACTGGCAAGAATGTTCAGTGATTACGATATTCAAATCTGTCATGTGCCTACTAACAAGCTCAGACAGCAACTCGTGCGAGTGAAAGACAAGCTTGAACGCACCAGATGCCCCGGGGTTGTGTACACGATCCCTTGCCAGGGTTGCGACGCAGCCTACATCGGCGAATCTGGGGATTACAGGAGACGGCTCAGGGAGCATAAAAATGACGTTGCCAAGGGGCTCACCGAGGAAAACGCCTTGGCAGGTCACCAAAAAAGCACCGGCCACATTATCGCCTGGGACGCAGCCAGTATCATATCCACCGAGAAATCATTATCATCCCGCCTACTCCTAGAGTCATTCCATATCCAATCATCTCCGCACGCACTTAATCGGACACGTGGGCCCATGCCTGCAGCATACGCATGCTCATTACAGCGACTTTCGCTTGTATAAACGCGGCCGATCCGTTTTTCGTCTTCATTGTGAACAAGGGATCCGTAGGGGTCCCGAAACATCTTTGTGTTTTACCCTGTTGTTCTTCAATTTCTTGACGAGTGTTAGGTTTTTTAGAAGGAAGGAAAGTGATGTTCTAATAAAACCAAGTGTAGGTGAAGCGTCGGCCGTGATTTTTGTAATATGATCAACCCAATTAATTTGCTATCGATTGTGATGCCAAGGTAACAATAAGATTCAACTTGCAATAGGTCCTCAGAACATAAAGAGTAAGGATAAGTTAAATTAAAGCGTTTCCGAGAAATTTCCATAAAACTGCACTTCCTAATATTCAGTTCCATCATCCACAAAGAGCACCAATTTTCGATGAGCTTCAGATCGATTTGGATTCATTGTAAAACGCTACGCAGGTTGCTTTTGGAAGGCCTATACACATCTAGCGACGCTCACTCAGGACTTCTCTCCTGTATTAATTCTCTAAGACAAGGTTTCCTTTCCTTGGAGTAACGCGCGCAAATCTTGCACTCGCATCTAAACATATTCAATGTTGTTGGAGACGGCATCGCGAAATGTGCAATCGTGTTCTTGGTACGGATGGGCCAGAGCTCTAAACATTACTTCCATTACGGGATCGATTGGGATATGTAATGAGACTAGGGACGAGTTGCGCCGAGCGAGCCAGAAAAAGACCTTGCTGATGGCAATTCGTAGCGCACTTCCTAAGCGGAGTGGACGCAAGTTGACTAATCCATTCCTCAGAAAATTCAAACTGGTCAAAATACTTCTCTTTTTGTGGAATGAACAAAGTTTCAGCAAAAATTGTACCCACTGCATGAAATGCTTACAGGGGACATTTTCAAAATATCGAGGGAGCTTCGTCAACTCACTCTATGCATGCGGCTTGACATGAACTCTCCATTCAAGAGGACTTTTTAGCACGACACGAAAGGCAAGACAATAGCCATGATGCCTGTGAAGGTTGCCAGATAATTATTAAGAAGAAACATTAGGAACGATGATCAAAGTGTTCATTGCACGGAACTGTTGTATCTACTACGTGGAATCAAAAAACACAATTTGTTTCTGAGCGATATCACCTTAGTTTCCTTTACGACGTCAGTTTAGATTCGCATTTACCATTCAGTGATCAGAAGCAATGTGTAACTTATCTGTTGTCCCGTCTAGAACTGATGATTTAAACACATCGCTGCAATAAAGCAGCCAATAGCATTGGCAAAATGCGCGTCGCAGAGTTGAACTCCAGGCATATTCAAAAAGATATAGTAGAGCTTTATGCTTTAACTGTGTTTACTGTTTTAACTTCTCATTAGTTTTTGTATTTATTGATGAATCCAGTCCCTAAGGAAGCTAGGTTGCTTTGCAGGAAAGCAATCGCCAAACTTTCGCGGCTGTACTGAGATAATGGAGAAAAAATCGACAATCTTCATTGTCTATTTTTTCTTTCAAGCTTTATTACAAAGGCAATGTTTAATCGAAGGATGCCTAGGATATGCAGAAAAAGGTTCCTATGTCGTACGTGCTCTTGAGTCCCACATTTCGAGAGACGACCGCAAGGCGCTGGTAACTTGCAAAAGACGCTGGGACGACGAAGACCGCCTGTTGCATAGCCTAGTACCATGGCCTGTAATATTATGGAAGCTGCCGAGTGAATACCTGCTTCGATATTTCGAGGAAAACAGGCGCTTGAGTACTAAGACAAACGTCCTGTTGCTAGGCCACGGCCTAAATGACTCAGCGTGCCTAGAGCAGACTTTGACAATGCCGCAGTCAACATACTTAGTCGACTGGCTAGTGATCGAAGACAGCAGTGAAGTACGGGACACGCTTAACCGTTTCGTGTCACAGTCAACAGTCAGAAACTTTTCTTGCAGCCATCGTTAAATACAACAAAGTGCTGAAAACGAGAAGGTAATGCTGCGACCTAGCGTAAATACTTACGTGTCTCGATACTCAAGGGGATGTTCCGAGCGTTCGCATGTCCAAGGTGTCAGGTCCGACAAGCGCAGCGAGCTAAGGGACAGTGTCGTCCACGTCGGATGCCTTCAGTCTGAAGCCTCCGGCCCCTGTTCGTACTTTTGGAAAACGGAATTCCTGTTGAACGCTCTTAGCCTCTACAATGTGACAGTGCATCGAAGCTTCTACAACGACAGAAGAATTCACCACGAGGATCTGTTGAAAAGCTATTACGACATTTCAGGATAAATGGCCATTGCGAACGAACGGTTAGCGATGAGGTTCGCTGTTCCGGTTAGCGTCCTAACCGGGCAAGAAACATTCTACGTCAAAAGCAGCCGTCCTGAGCCGGTCTCTTTCATCGGTATTCTAGTGAAGTCTAAGCTCGGGGTTTTTCTCCTTTTTGCGGCATTGCTTGCTGTCTCTGCAGTTGCAGTAGTCGCTGAGCTCGTAGAAGGAAATCGTGGGCTAGGGACCGCAGCCGCTGATGCTTTGATGCTGCATCTTGCCTCGTTTTACGCAACCTCGTTACCAATTCCACGGACACCAAGTTCAGTGCCGGCAAGAGGCATGGTATTCGGCGTATGGCTAATGGCGATACTCCCCCTGTCGAGTTATTTCCGCAGCGAGCTTGTTTCAAGGCTTAGTCTACAGACATTTCCTGACATCATCGCCACTATCCAAGAACTTGAGGAGGCGCTGGTGCGCAGAAGGATGACTCTGTGCGTCGTGGCGGGCACGTTCACACACCTCATTCTAGTGGCGGAGACCAGCACAAGCAGCTTTTACTCAAAGATGCGGTTAGCGTATCAAGGAAGAAAAGAAAAACGCCTTTTGTTGGTTCCACATGTAAGAGACTGCCTCCCATGCGCTCAACACGAGGACCACGTTTGCTTCGCACTCAAGTGGCCTAGTTGCTTTGTGCGGACATGGGGACCTGATATGGTGCAGTCGAGGGAACATTTAAGCACGAGTTGGTTTGTAACTCCCGTCCGCAAGAATTATCCCTTCTTGCGCGGATACCACGAGTTTCTGCGCAGAATAGACGAAGCCTCACTGCTGGAAATGGCAAATCTGGGGCTCCGAGAGTGCATTTCTGATAACGGTGACTATGGACATGCCTATCCTCAAGTGAACCAAACTGCCGAGTTGAAAGCTTTCTTTGTGACTTTCACAGGGTCTTTAGCTTTTGCTACTGCCGTTTTCCTTTTGGAGGTGATCATTAGTGGGACTGGAAAAAAGATTACAGTCTCTAATTTCACACAGAATTCAAGATTTGGCCCTAAAGTTTTCTGATGTTGAGAAGACGGCTGCTTGTGAACACCGATATCATATCAAGCTCAAATTCCTTGCTTTAGCAAAATGTGTAAAAAGGCGCTACGTAAACTGCACTATAAAGCTCAAGATATTGTGGTATATAGAAAAATGCAGGCTTCAAAATTTTCTATCGGCGCGCAGTCCCGCATTTTCCGTATTCATATTTTGTTAGTACCGTAATCTGCTGAAAAGATCCCCTCCATATTTTCGGTTGTGTACCTATAGAACGTGCGTTAGTAGGTTTCGTGTGCATAATATGTGAGCGCTTTTTGCGGAATCCTTCGTTCCGAACTTCTTGCGCTAGATGTAGTAGAACATGGAAAGATTCTGTGGTAACAGATTAATACTTATGAGAACACTTCTTATTGCACATTCGTCATATGCCTTGGTAAACGCGCACATCTTCATCATGCACGAGCGACCCCTTAGCGAAAAGAGGATGTGCTAAAAATGCATTTCAAACGTATTGTATTAATTTCATATTTATTTCGCATTTTCTTGTCCCTATGCTTAAACTGCAATACGAATGCTTTCTAAGTATACTAGGAATAATATTTTAAACGTTCTTAAAAATACGTGAAAAGCACATTTTTGCCCGCTTAGCATATTTATAATGCATTAAAAATATGATAAAAATATACATTAGAAATATACTAAAAATATACATTTAATATATTAAAAATGTGTTTACTCGGGCTTAAAAAAAAGTCTACTGGGCGGCTCCATGGAATGACACGGGTTAATTCATCAACTGGAGAACAAATCGTACACGGGTATTTATCATTAATCAACAGGAGTCTGATATTATAACGTCACGTGATTGAATGAGAACGGCAGATACCTACATACAGCATACCAAGACAACAGCGACACAGCAAACAACAAATCCTACGACAAGCGCTATACTTGGCTTGCCGTATATATACCCAGCGAAAGCGACGCACTATTTTGCACGGTGATACCTTTTTTTGCGCAAATACTGTGGGCTTCCAATTTATCGCAGAAGTACCCTACTGGTCGCGTTCGAATCTGGGATTAATTGAGAACGGAATTGCTAGTTGAAACTTGCGTCAGGCACAGGTCAGGAGTCGAACTGTCAACCAACAGATACATGGGCGTGTAAGGGAGCCGGTCTGCCCTGCCACACGGGGTCCTTTCCGCTGGCTTATTCGGACCCAGAAGTACCCAAGGCGCTTTTGCTGGTATAATGCTATCACGTTCTCACACGGAAATGTTCGAATGACATTGAGTGGAATGGCATTCGAGAATAGGAATGACATTCGGACTCGATGGACTGCCGCGGTGCTGCACGACACTTTCGAAACGCATTCGAAAGCCTCAGCTCGTTTTCAGTGTACAGCGACGACGACGACGGCGGTCACACTAGTCCGACAACGACAGTATATATCACGCTGAAGAACAGCATGTAATTATAGTGAAATATCTAGTTTACTATAATATGATTCTAGAGGGACACGTTTTTCAGGCCAACGACACCGACGAATCCGGTCGGCGGACGGTCAGCCTTGTCGGCGGCTGAGCGAGAGCACGGTGATGAGGCGGCGGTGTGTGCATGCTCGCGCTTCTAAATGAGCGAAACGAACGGCTATATTTCACGTGTGCATACCTGAACACTCACCAGCGATAAGCGCTTGCCAAATCAGTTTCAATCGACGACGGCTCTGTTCCTTTCCGCGACGACTAGGCCCAGCGAGTTCGCAGGGATGGATCTGTGATTTCGGCGGTTGTGAAGAGCGAATCACAAGCTTTAGCGAATGCAAATGGTCACCAGGTGTAGTTTTGGCAACAGTGACCTGAAATCAACTATTGCTTACATCGCAGGGCACGCGTACGAAGAACGGGAATCGCCGGTGTGACCCAGACTGCCGAGCCGTGCTTTACGGCCAGCAGCAGTCGTCGCCGTCGCTAGCTTGTGGATAACAAGTTAGGGCGTTTCAGTTAAAGCGAACAGTCGCCATACATACTTCTGGATAAAGTAGTTTAAAAAGAAGTACTGGTCACGTCGAAGAAAGCCGGGACAAGAAGCGAGAAGCGCCAGTCCTGCGCGATGCCAACAACCCGGCTTTCTCAGGCGTGCGATCGCATCATCCCTTCCCACACATTGTACCACTGCGTAAACAATCACGAGTACAACCAGTAAAAAAGAAAACAGATTGTTTATTAGAACCAAAGCGCAGATTGCGTTTTATGTTATGTAAACAAGCGATTAAACAACAGTATGAGTGCAGTCGTCCTCATCGGCGCACTCCCGGGGAAATTTCATGCTGACGCGGTTAATATTCATTGGCGTAATATTATCTTCAAGCACTCTCTTAGACAGAACACATGTAGCATCGTTAGATGACATTCGGCTGGAAGGCATTCGAAGCGCCCGTGTAGCAGGGGTATAAGTGGTGATCACCTTCCTGCTAGAAGTTACCATAAACGAAAGGATGACAAGAAAGGGAAAGTTTTCACTCTTCGCTGAAACGTCATTTCGAGCCCTAGATTGTTCCACGGTAGCTTGAAGTGTAATGCAAATATGTTTACGCGGACAACCCATTTGTTAGAATTTAAATATACTTCAGACGGATTAATTGCGTATTTACGAAAGTACACTTTATATAGATGGCCAGCACCAAAATGCGATGTCCCGAAACTCGATTTTGAGCATTAGATTGTTCAACGACAGCTTGTAGTGCGCTGCAAATATGCTAATGCGGACTGCCAATTTGCTAGAATTTCAGTGTTCTTTGGACGAATTAATTACGTATTTACGGAAGTACACTTCAAATACATTGACGACACGCGAATGCCATTTCCCGAAACACGATTTCGAGCACTCGACTGTTCATGGCAGCTAGAAGTGTGCAAAGACGTTTAAAAGGACTGCCCGTTTGTTAGGATTGAAATATATTTCGGATGAATTAATTTCATATTTACGAAAGTTCACTTTTAATACATTGACAAGATGCTAAAACTGCATACATATACGTTTACAAGGGCTGCCCGTTTTCTAGAATTGAAGTATACTTTCGATGAATTAATTTCATATTTCCGAAAATACACTTTTAATACACTGACAAGATGCTAAAACTGCATGCATATTTTTTCATGTATTTGAAAAGTTCTCGAAGTATGCTTTAAGTGAGGTATTTTTGGCACATTTTAAAAATATATTTCGAATACCAAGCATGAAATTTCAGAAACGTATTTCCTACATATTTTTAGTGCATTCATGAATACAAAATATGTTTAAAATACATTTTAAATAGACCTCCGTATATTCCGAACTTATTAGTTTTTGCTAAGGGACATCTTCAATGAGGCGTCTACCGCAATGAGCACTAAGGGTTGCTTGTGTTGGCTGGCATCTAGATGAATGAATTTTAATCCCCAACACCGACCATCTACTCAGCGGTTTTTTCTGAAAATTTTAGTATGTACGCAGTGTTTACTTTCCTTGCGTGGCCAAGTGTAAATATCATTAGGCGTCCTGCCTTTATGATATCTGGTAGCTTGAATTCACTCACTCATATGAAAAATAATCTATTGAACGGTGAGCTCAACTCTGCGCTCTGCTAGAATAACGAAACCATTCCGCACTAAACTATATAATTTTTATTAATTTCTTAGGAGCAAGCTGCAGTCTAAGTATACCAGGTGCTTACAGTTTTAGAGCCCGTCGAAATGGGTCCATAACGAAAGCAACTCAATCCACAGAAACGGCTAGTCGATACAGACTACCCCACTTATAGCGGCCGTAATTATAACTAAAACTCTTGCTTATTACGCACGAGGGCGGCTCCCATTCTGATACAGCGAGCAACCGCGGTGGTGTAACTAACAGGCGGCGTAAATACGGCTCCGCGATCGAAAAACCCCTGCAACCGAAAACCGCGGACATTGAATTGCGCCTCCGACCACACTTGACCTTCGTACTCCGAAAGAGTGTGGAGACATGAAACTGCAATTGGAAAAGAGAGAGCGTGCCGATAAAATTGCAGAGTTTTACAAAATGTCGCTGTCAGAAGCAAATTCCTTGAAAAGGGACGTCTGCGTTGGTGGAAGGCACGGCAAACTTTCGCGTTAACATGCTTTTGTGCATGACAATGAAAGCCCCAGAAGCACTTGTATTTGGGCGTGTTGGTTCATAACTTTTCAGGAGGACACAGGGGCGCAATAAAAGACACGGACATAGAAGTGGACAGGGACGAGCGCTTACTATCAACAGGCTTTATTCGACGTAGACCGTTAATATACCTTCGCTTTACCCAAGCGCCACTGTGCGAATCACAAGCACGTGGATACCAGAGAACACAAAAAAAAATCCAAAGGCTGGCGATTACAGAAATCTATCTAAGAAAACCATTTCAGGTCGGTGAAGTATCACAGATGAACCACTGATGCAGTTATCTTCTTTTTTTCTGGTGTAATAGGCTTCCACCAGTTTCCGTTCAATCTGATCGCGGCTTCTCAACAATCCTCTACAGTCCGATAAGCGGGGAAAACAGGCGACCTTAGTCTTCTTAGTGCATTCTTGGCAATGGTCCGGGATATGGGAGCCTGTCTTCTTTAAAGAGTTCTTGTGCTCCAGAAGGCGCTTGTTGAGGCAACGTCCAGTTTGCGCAACGTAAACCTTCCCGCAAGTGAGCGGGAACTCATATACAACTCCTTTTTTGCAGGTTACGTGGGGCTTACGGTGTTTTACGCCACACTCTTGCCGTTTTTCTTTTCTTGTTATGCGTGCGCACAGACCGGACAACTTTCGCGGAGCAGAAAAAACTACTTCTCGTCCGAACTTATTGGCCACCTTCTTGATGTTGTGGGAAGTTCTGTGTACGTATGGTACCACCTCCGGCCTTGAAAACTTCGTTGGGTCTTTCGCATTGCTCCGCTTGCTGCCCTTCAATTTTTTGACCAAGGACTGCGTCACAGCAAGAATGAGGGAATCAGGGAAGCCTGCCTTTTCCAGCCTTGAGACCTGTGACAAGAAGCCATCGTCCACAGCGTGGTGACATGACTTCTTTAGTGCCGACGAAATATATTGCAAAGCTATAGCCCTTTTGACCGAGGGGCTATCGCTTTACAATGTATTTCGTCTGCACTAACGAAGTCATGTCACCACGCTGTGCACGATGGCTTCTTGTCGCAGGTCTCAAGGCTGGAAAAGGCAGGCTTCCCTGATTCCCTCATTCTTGCTGTGACGCAGTCCTTGGTCAAAAAATTGAAGGGCAGCAAGCGGAGCAATGCGAAAGACCCAACGAAGTGTTCATAGCCGGAGGTGGTAGCATACGTACACAGAACTTCCCACTACATCAAGAAGGTGGCCAAGAAGTACCGAGTAGCAGTAGTTTTTTCTGCTCCGCGAAAGTTGTCCGGTCTGTGCGCACGCATAACAAGAAAAGAAAAACGGCAAGAGTGTGGCGTAAAACACCGTAAGCCCCACGTAACCTGCAAAAAAGGAGTTGTATATGAGTTCCCGCTCACTTGCGGGAAGGTTTACGTTGCGCAAACTGGACGTTGCCTCAACAAGCGCCTTCTGGAGCACAAGAACTCTTTAAAGAAGACAGGCTCCCATATCCCGGACCATTGCCCAGAATGCACTAAGAAGACTAAGGTCAAAAGGGTTGAAAATTGGGCGAGTTGGTACGAATTCATACTGGTGTGGCACCACAGGGACAGGGACAATCCGCCATACCCCATCCCCAATCCCACTCATTCTTCCTGGGAGGCTGCTTTACGGACCGCTCAGCCCGCCGGCCAGAAATGGCTAGTGGATCGGGCTTTACGTGAAGCACTAGCCCGTGGACTCCAGGACCAGTACACTGCAAACTCAAATAAGCCCAAATAGAAGTATACCGCGTGTTCCGTATTTATCTGTCCCTGTTACGAAAAATTCCACTGCGCAATCTACTGAACAATATGGGCTCAAAACGCCGACTACAAGGTACCTTATGATGGTCTTCGTCTTTCGATAAGTAATTTAACACCTAAAATTGCCTGCATTTTCGGGAATCGGCGAAAAACTGCATTCAGCTGCGGCAGAACTTTTCGTCCAAGCGAGCAAAGAAGCCACTTTGACAGGTTGCGCCATCTGGCGAGTGGTGAGGCAACCGATGTCACGGCTTGGGGCTGGAAGCGCGGTTTCTTGGGATGTGCGTGTCGTCTGCTCCTTGAAATTAACACCGCTCGCCAGATGGCGCAGTCTGTCACACTGGCTTCTTTGCTCGACTGGACGAAAAGTTCTGCCGCAGCCGAATGCAGTTTTTCGCCGATTCCCGAAAATGTAGGCAAGTTTAGATGTTAAATTACATATCGAAAGACGAAGACTATCATAAGCTACCTTGTAGTCGGCGTTTCAGCCCATATAGTCCAGTAGTTTGCGCAGGAGAATTTTTTCTAACATGGACAGATAAATACGGAACAGGCGGTAAATAGCTTGTGTCCGCTTTTAAACTCCTTATTGAAAATTGCGCAATCGACTTTAAGTAGTAAAAATGAGGAAATCCTCCTTTTTTACCGCTGTCGCGAAATGGAGGAGTAAAATAAAGTATTCACATGATTTTACTACTTTTCCAAGCAGGAGTATATCGGCTTCAATACTCCTTCAGACCCTTTATGCACTCCTTAGTGTCTGCCCGCCGCCTAGTGGCAGCTGCCGGTTCGCTGCACTTGCAGGTGACGACGCCTGCTCGCTCGTCGCTGCCTGCTCGCTTCTGCTTTTTCTGCTTCAAGCCCGTTTGTCATGTTACAAGACACCGGATCGTCGCAGCCTTGCGCAGCAGTGTGCTCTGCACAGACAGTGCCTGTGAAGTCTGCAGTGTGTTCGGAGGACGCTTGGTGTTGCATCGCCTACGACGCAATCCGCGAGAGGCTTAGCCAGCTTAGCTCAGTCGAACCAACATGGCGGTGTGTGACGCGTCGACCTGCCCGCAGCTGCCAGCATGGTGCCGCCAGCTTGCCGCCCGCTCCTTTTCGCGCGCTTGTCGGGACATAAGAGACTGGACATCATCGACCTTAGCAGCAAGATGCTGCAATGAACGTCTCACTCAAGCCAGTAATATGTGCAGAAGCAGCGGCTGGTCGTTCATTGTCTACGCAGCGTACAAGAGTTGGCTGCTGCCGTTTCGCCGCGCCGACATGGCGGTGTGTGTGTGACGCATCAGTTTTCTCGACACCGACGGCCCCTCGTTCTTTCGCTGTATTACAGCAAGAATACAAAAGACCGGATTATCATCGTCGTGTATAGCGGTAAGCAGTATTAAACTCTCCTTTGATGCCACATACGCGCATGCACTTAACGCCGCTCCCTTTTCAGTGTGCGAAGGCTTGCTGTGAACCCCGGGTGCACGGAGACGAAAGGCTTCATCGTCGTCCGGAGGCGCCAGCTCACACAGAGGTCATTAAGTAAGCATCTTGAAATTTGTTGTTGCATGCGGCTGAAAAAGAGTGTGGCACTGCAGTCGTGGCTGTTTACGTCAATATGTACGACTGGAAGTAGGGTCAATTCTTCTAGGGACCAAATTTTCTCCATGCGTTCACGCCCCATGAATATGGAAAAGCTGTACAGGCAATGAACAGGTGAAAATGCACAGCCTTGGGGTCCGGAAATTTTTGTCACGTTATTACGAACAGTGCTGAGAACAAAACATTGCCTGCCCTAATGTGTTGCTTCCTTTCCTGTGTTTTAAGAGGGCCTTGTTATGCAAAGAATGCAAGCGATTTTTTTCTTTTCAGTCATAGCACAGGACATGGCGAAGCCTTAGCGCTCAAGCAGATTGCCTAAATTGTTACATTTTCCGAGTTGGTGGCGTCTTACCGTAGCAGCGATTGTCGGCAGCGGACATGAGGTGGCAACCATACTGAGCGTTGCCTTTCTGGATCGTTAGGCGTCTAGTTCCAAAATGTGGTATCTCGTAAGCTCTTCGCATTTGAAAAATGTGAAAAGAAGTTTCCTCTTCGCGTGCAGTTTCCGAACACATTCCATTATGTGAAACTCGTGGAGGCAAGCGTTCCGGTTCGGACTGCTGATCCCGGGAAGGTAGCGAAAGAAAAAAAAATAAAGCATACGCTAGAATACAAGATCTCCTGCTCGAGCTGGACATAGTACATTGGCGAAACCAAGCACTTCCCCGAAAAATTGAAGCAGCACAAAGCGGATGTCAAACAAATGAAGGAAAGAAGCTAGGGTTGACAAGACTGACTTCAAGGGAACTCATGTGCTGGACACTGAGCCGCACCCGCGCAGGACGCTCTTACTTGAGTCACGGCGCATTCAGCAGACGCAAGGAAATCTTATACTCTCCCTAGAAACCCTATCCCCCTCTTGCATCAACTGTCTACGAGCAGTGACCCGGCGGATGACTAATCGAAGGCTTAAAAAACGCGTTTTGACTCGCTCGCAGTCACACCTGGTAAGAACCAAGAAGGTTCCGTCGTGTTTTTTTTTTCGCTTTTTTTTGGTTGGCGTTCTTTCCTACTTAAATTCCTTTCCCAGCCAGATAGACCTGTTTAGAATGTTTTCTTTTGAATCCTGGCAACGAATGTGAGGGCAAAGCATAACAGACGACAGGTGGCGGTGAAGGGTGGGTCTGGTGGTAGCTTTCTATTCCTAACAGTGCCTGCTACGTTAGTCACCCTTGCCCTGTCTTTGACCTGTACCAAGCTTTGCGCTTTGTATCAAGCGGCCGTGCCTCTACACAGAATGACGACGCCCTCAAATTGCACGGCTGCGGGTTCTCCCATCAAGGAAATAGCGCTTTGCATACACGCAGTGGAAGCTCACATGCAGTCTTTTGTTTGCATGTTCTGATTTCAATAATTGGTCCTGATATGGTGCCTGGAACGTGTGGGGAACCTTCTGACAAGTGAAAAAGAAAATTATATCGCATTGCTTCTTGCAGTGCCGGAACGCAGACAAAGGCAGCGCGAATGCGCAAGTGCTTCGGAAAGACCATTTTATATTTTTAGTTTTATTCTTTACGGGAAAAATGTTCCCCATCGACGCTGCTTCCCATTCGCCGTATTGCCTTAACGTTTACGAAAGCGGCTCTCTGGAATTTTTGATTCCCTGAAAAACGCGTTTAGCCGCTGTCATGCGACAGGGTACAGATATGTATTATAGCTAGTTGATTACCTACTATGTTCTACTAGCTAATCTTTTGTCACGAGAAACGTTTAAACTTCAACAACACCTACTTTATTGAAAAGTGCACTCTGAACTGCTTTGGGAACTTGACTTCTACACTTGAAGCACATCATACTTCAAGCTTAGAGGTGTAATTCCTCTGATGCACTTTTTTTTTCTAATCTTTCTTTCAGAAGGAGCCTCCTTTGACGTCGTGCCTTTTAACCAGCGATAGCATGACATGCCCGTATGTTGACAGCAAAGCATTTCAAGGTTCCCTCCTTGCTTTCAAGTGTGGCATCTCTATTTTCATTCCTTGGGATATTTCAACTCTGCACCCAAAGACAGCGCGGGTTAAGGCACTCTTCTTCTTTTCTACAGGGGCCAAGACATTGGTTCTCTGTAACCATCGAAAGCAAGCTGCCGAACACTTGGTTCAAATGTTTTGTACACAATAAAATATTGTTTGAAATAAATCACTGCAAGTTCATCGACGCATTTTTCCTGGGAAGGCTTTAAAATGAGCCTTCCATAGGAATACTTCATTTCAAATGGGCTTCCTCATCAAGTGTAATAATAAACTCGTCTGGGCATCATGAATGTTACCTTATAGTAAGGGAAATTGCTAAAAAAATTTCCTGTCAAAACTACTTAACAGGAACAGGCACGTACTCCTGAAATGTACTATAAAAGTAGCTGCAAATGAGTATATAATACTTCTGTTAATTGCCATGCTAACTCCTTTGTGATCGCAAATTTACTCCTAAATAAACTCCCGTCTAGAGAGTGGGAACACTTTACTCCTTCCAGCACTCCGAAAGTACCCCTTCAAACAGAGGAGTAGACGATACACTCCTATTCTGAGGAGTATCAAAACCCCTTTTCGGGAGTGCGCTACGCGATGAGCCATTTACTCCTTTTTGGGAGTTTTCCGGTTTGCAGTGTAGGGGACCACCCTGAAAGATTTTTTTTTTTGTAATAAAGTTGTTTCCATCCATCCAACACGTACACAAGGTTATTTAATCCCTTGCACGATTTTTAAGAGAATACTTGGAGAAAGGCTCCTCTGCGACAAACGTGTTGCCGATAGCGCACTATATCGAAAACCAAGACTGCTGTTTTGCTCGTAGGCACAGATGAGACACACGGAGGGTGTGCGGTCCGCAACACTGTAATTGAAGAGTGCATCCGGAACTGCTACGTATTCAGTTCATACTATCACAGCTTTTTTAGTGCACCATGGTTCGTTCATTTTTAGGGGATCGCGTAGAATCGTGCGGAGCTCTTTGTCAGGGTTTGGTCCGAAAAGGCCAGCATCGCGGCCTCAGGACACGACCTTCGTACACGATGTCTGGTTCAAAAAATCGCTGGTCAGAGTTTTGCAATAGTCGGCGATTTTCTGGAGCGCCTTCAGGCGGCTGTGCTTGCCGAAATACAATATTTCGGCCTTAGTAGCACTGTATTTCGTATACTGATATAAAATTTTGGACGGAAACCGTCTACACCACAGACTAACATCAATTGATTTTTGTAATGAAATACTCCCAAACATCGCATGTGTTGGTAAAAGAATTGAGTAGGAAGGACAGAGATATACCCAGTAATTCTAGACAAAAGGATTTTGTAGCGAAAGCTACATTGTACATGAACTTGCGATTTCGCTGTGGCGGTGCTCCGAGGAGGCACAGAGACCGACCTTGAGCCGTTGCCTAGCAACCGCGGCAGCTGGCGGAGGCCGTATGCTCACCGCGCCATCTGGCATGACGTCACACCGCACGCCTCGCCGCTGAGCTCCCGCCGTTTGGTATGACGTCACGCCGCTTGCCTCGTCGTTTCACTCGCTTTCGCTACGTATATCCTGGCATAGCTGAGCTAAGCCAGCGCCAATTTCTCAACAGAAAAGAGGTTATGAACCTTTGTGAATTATGAGATTTCCGAAAAAAGTAATTACAAATGCAGATCTGTCATCGAAGGGCTTGTTTTCTTTCTATTAACGCTTTTGCTATCGTTAAGAACATTCCCTATTGGTTTTTATGGCAGTGGTAACAGCCTCGATGCAAGCCACAGGAAAACTTCAATAGAAATATGTTGCTAGGTATCCAAAGAATGGACTATTACGTTCAATATTTATTTTACAGTACCTTAGTGCGTTCTAATATTCAAAATTTTTGCTCAAGAATGCAGGACTTGTTATGTGTGCGTTCTCATTCTATTGCAAGAAGAATTCCGTGATTCTGTTTTTTTATTTCCATAGCGGCAATATATCAAAGCTCGCCGGTCTTGTCAGATGTCAAGTTCAAGCCACTGCTGCATACTTTCTTCTCTCATCGAGTGTCCTTTAATTGGGAGAAGGCCCCGAGTAGCCAGGGGAAGCAGCATGCTTGCACGATGTCTCGTTGAACATCTGGCTGCCCTGACTTTTGTAGTAGTCCACGATTTTTCTCAGCGCCTTCAAGCGGCTGTTTTCTCCAAACTTGTTTATCGCCCGACACTCGTTGGCGTAGTCGTCGTAGTCAACGTCGTAGGCAGCGATGCCGAATATTACATCCCGTTCAAGGTTCTTCACCTTGCACAGCTGCATTTAGACAACAAGGGAAACGAAAATGTTATTCGCATTTCCGTACGTCAGATTCCAAAGTGAAATTTTCTTTACGTAGAGAAGGTTTAATTTTTGAAAGTTGGAATAAGATACGATGGAGTAGCGCGCAATGCAGTTGCTCCGTGAGGGCGCGTGATGAAATATCCTATCGAGATTCACATGGAAGAATTTTTCTGCTGAGCTAACAAAATGTGTACTTGGCAAAACATCCTCGGCCAGAACCTTTACAGAGCCTGTAACGGCTCTCTGGAGGTGATGTAGAGCAGCCATATTGACAAACTACACAAAACTGTTAGTCTATCTTGATGTCCGTAGTGAGTGTAAGCATAGAATGCACCGCTCAGTAGGTATATCACGTACTAGAACAGGCCTCGATAGTGGCAACCTCAGTGCCATAGTCAAGGGCATTTCGCTTTTCAACAAGCCTCTTTCACCGCCCGCCGGAGATCTTCGTACTATGTTGAGCGATGCTGCCGTTCCTTGCTTGAGGAGCCTCCGCCATGACCGGTTTTCCTTAATTGTAAACAGTGCTGGGCATACAACACCACTTTTGTTTTACGTGCCGCCGCACTCAGCCGCTTTTCCTTTTGGTATGGGCTGTGCACTCAGTGTTTCCCGTTGCTTTCGATATTGACGCGCAACAGAGACTGTTCGCTCTTCGTCCGCTATAGAAAACTGTTTGGCCACCGAGGCCGCCCTGTAACCTTCTTGGGCGGTTACGAAAACCCGCCCCTGGCCACGCGTAGAGAATTTCAAGTTTGGCACAACTGACTGGACTGGAGGGAGACGGTGGCTTATGAACTCTCTTCAGGTGCTTGGGAGCGGCCGCGTTTCGATGGTGGCAGAACGCGAAAGGCGCCCCTGTGCTGTGCGATGTCAGTGCACGTTAAGGATCCCCAGGTGGTCGAAATCACACCGGAAACCTCTACTTCCACTACGGCACCTCTTTCTCTCTCTTCGTTTACTCCCACCTTCGTCCCTTCCCTTACGGCGCGGTGCAGGTGTCCGCCGAGATTGGTGAGACATACTGCGGCATTTCCTTGTCCCCCCCAAAAATTTACAAATTTTACCAGACGAAGGGAAGAAGAGGAAGACGACTATTTACAACATTTATAGCGAGAAGCTGTAGATTAGAAACACCGGGCAAGAGGCTGCGCTGATACAAAACTGGTGAAAGCCTTCCGCCGACGACTTAGACCCGGCGGTTGTTCGAATCCTGTTTGCGATTATGCTTTTTTCTAGTGGCTACTATTCTGACGGAAAAAGTCTGAAATTGTCGGTGAGAGCGAGCTCATTTATTTAATTCCTAATTCTCGCAACATAACCTCGAAATTTCCGCCCAGACTCACATATGCATTACACATTTTATTGCATTGATATGATGTACAGGTTTCCATAATGTGAGGCGAATAAGAAAGCAAAAAAAGAACTAGCCAGCCAAAATAAATTGTAGTGTAAGGTAAACGCAGCGTTATTATGTCTCGTCTATTTTAAAAGCCCGAGCCGGTGCCGTCGTAGAAATGAATTTACATGTAGTGCAAGACATTCCCGATGATTTCGCTCGGACTTCGGTTTCTATTAAGAAAGAAGGGCTCAAGCATTTCCAGCAACATCTGCTTTACACTGGTTATCAACGAAAGAGTATTTACACACTATCTGGCTTGTATCCGCTATGGTATCGGTAACACTGAAGTAGGTATGAAAGAGTTCTGTCTTGAGCATCAAACTCAAATAGTGAATTTTATTCAATGTTATGAATACAAGATTCTACAAATATTGTGTCATTTATAATTTGAGTAGAACCCTGTTAGAGGCAGCTTTGTAATGCCTCCGCAAACGTCTATACAGTAGGGCAAAGAGTGTACAAATTTAGAAAAGCTCTACAACAGGAATTGGCTTCGCCTCCCTGGAAATATTTCGGCTGAATGAGTGAGTGAGGGAGTGAGTCTGAGTTAGGCTACGGGAGAGCAAGCGAGCGCTTCCACCAGGAAGTATTAAGAACGGTGCTACACGAATGATGTTACAACATGAGTTTCAAGACGGTTTCGAAGGAGTGCAACCTAAAATCTGTACAATTCTCCATTTCATTGCGGACTGATGGTGCAGGCGTGCCATAAACAATCTCAGCTGTGCACAATGTCTTCGCACAGAAGCTAACTGGATCTTAAGGAGGATGTGTCGGCAGCTACATACTTTGGCAGCCAGTCCACCTTCGTTGTCGTAGGCGAACACAGACCGGTTTGTGCTTTCGTAAGTCAGCATGGCGTAGTGCTGGGGTTTGTACCTTAAGTTGGACTCGTAATTTCGGTCCTTGCACACCTGGAAGAAAAACATTTGAAGCTTTAAATAAGCAGTGGTAGCGGTGGTACAGCTGCGCGAACTGCGTTTCAACTTGCACCAAGCGTTTTTAATTAGTATTCTTTAAAAAAAGCTTTGCGGGCGAAACATCACCTTGCCCAAGGGGCCGTGAAGCACAGCTGCCATCATATGCCCTACATCTGCTAGTTGTTAATAGAACGACATTTGCTGCAGTGCAGTATTGGTTTTGAGGGAGGAGAGGAGAAAACTTTACTGGCACTGCAGGAGCAGTCAAATTAACGGCCCAGTTCTTTAAAGTAATTCGGCTTTCCACTTTCCAGAGAGATTGCCGCACACTTAACGCGATGCTTTTTACTTAAGTGTGACGTAGTTTTTGCCTTTGTTTATGAAAGCGCTAATGTCTTGAGTGTGATATCTTTTAGTCAATTTTCTTTTTCATCCGACAAACTTCTTTCTTTCTGCTGCTCAGTTTTGTTTACATACACTATCTGCGCTAATCGCTAATAGGCTGGAAGCATCGAATGTATATATTGCCACCTCATATTCTCAGTTGGCGCATGAAAGGGACCATTGGGGCGCCTAGCCTGACGGAACCTCCGCCTCCAAGAATTCGACTACACTATTGAGTATAAATTAGGCCTGACGCACGAAGGCGCTGACGCACTCTCTCGCGCATCCGTGGGGTCAGCCGATGAGAGCATGGAGAATTAACATGGTATTCTTGGAGTTGTCAGCGACTTAGACGTAATGACCCAACAGCGAGCTGACCCAGACCTGCGACCTATTATTATCTGGAGGGCCGGGCTTCTGACATACCTCGACAATTTTCTAGGAAGCTGTTGGCCTGCAGCCTCCAGAACTGCATTTTGTTTAAGGAAAACTCCAGCACTGTTGACCGAGCGCACCTCCTAGTCGTTCCGGCAGACCTCCTATACCTCGCCGATATTCTTCTTGCTTGTCACGATGAGCCCACCTAAGGCCACTTGGGCTTTGATCGCACTCTTGCATGCGTGCGCCCGGCTTATTATTGGCCCAAACTTTCTCACGCCGTCCAACGTTACGTCAGAGGCGGCCGCTAGTGCCAACGTCTTGAGGCGCCCCTCTAAAGCTCGCTGGTTTACTCCAACCTATTGATCCGCCTCGGATGGAGCATGAAAATGACGACATTCAAGTGTTTGGCTACGTGCCACATTCTGCTTGTCAGTCACATGTCGTCCTATCTTACGTGACCATATGCATGCACTATAGGGGACAAAAGTGGTATGCTCCACGCGGCGGGAGCCGGAGCAACGGACAACTGCGGCATTTTTTCGAGCTAAAGCACGAATCATTGAAACCAGCCAAGCAGCATGCCTGCTGATAATAAAGGTGACGCGTTGGCTGTCTCGATCCCAGATGCCGCCTGTAAATGGCGTTGCAACGCAGTTTTCTGTTGCTCCCAGTGCCGCCCCGTGGAGTATATCACTTTTGTCTCCAACAGTACATCTTACCCGCGCATCCCTGAATCTACAATCGTTCACACATGCGGAAACTTTAAAAGGACGTACAATCCGCAGGAACGTCGGCATCTTCTTACGATATCTACACCAGATACTAGAGCTGCAGATCGTGCGGTTGCGCCTACTAACCTCGGCGTAGCTGCCGAACGACGTTGCTGCGGGGTTGAGCTCACACCGGGAGAAGAAATCCAGTGGCTGTCCCGGAGAGGTTGTCGTCCAGCGCCCCTTCATGGTAACAGAAAGCAGCGCATGGGTCGGCACCTGCTGCCTCTCGAGCTCTCGGAGAGCTTGTGGGCCAGCCGTCTGGGTGACAGAAGATGTTCAGCAGATTTCATCTCAGGAGTGGTACTAGAATTTCCAGTGTATCGGGCCAGTAAATTAAAAAAAGTGGGCGTAGTGCACAGATGGATTTATCGGCATAGTTAGAGGGACGAGAGCATTTTGTTATAAAAAATTACAGCGCTAAATAAACGGATTGGCAACAGGCCAAACCGTTTCATGAGACTGAACAAAATTAAATCTGTTGCCTCATATTTTAGGAACTGTTTGGTGTACAGAAAAAACCAGAAATTTCAATATCATTTTGGCATCGGATATTGCATCAAACAATCTGAAGCGAAATCTCGCGTTTGAACCTTGATTATTGGTGTATCTCACAACGGCATCAGTTCTGAGAAAAACTGTACTGATGTATTGCTGCAAGAATTTATTTTTGCTTTCCGTGGTATTTGTCAAAATATATTATAGTTTACGCTGTCCGAAGCGCGCCCTTTTTAGTAAAGTGATGCTTCCTTGGAATTGAGCATTAACTGCACGGAGGTTTGGGTTTAGAAATGGCGGAAGATTGTTTTGCTTCTGTTCAATGGGGCGATAACCACGTTCCAATAAAATTGTGGCCAGCAAAACACATGCCTCAGCGCTGTAATACCTTTTGGTGCGGAAACTACAATGAACGCTATACCAATTGTTTCAGCGAGCACTTGAAAAACTCCTAAAAAACTGGGTGTTCAAGATAGCAAGAAAATCACATTTTGGCACGTAGTTCTGTTGTCCGCCTTTCGCCACGGCACACAGGCAATGCTGCTACAGAGTGGTTCAAATCCTGGTAAAGGTAAGGTCAAACAAATTCGCGCACACAATTTCGACTCCGCGCTTTGTGGGCCTGCGTTTGTGTGAGCGCTTTGTGGCAATCTTTTTTCGTGCACGCTGCAAAAGCTCAAATTCGTAACAGTGTGATGCAAGCTCGATTTTAGCTGCAATTCGTTACGTTTGATTTCCTGTTTGCCTCATTTAGTGGCAAGAACAGCAAAAGGGGCTCTGGAAAATTGCTGTATTATTTTAGCGACCCATTCTGAAACACACGTCCTATCGCGTACCGTACCTGTTATGTATATAGGTTGCAAAAGATTTCTGGTGCACAAGGTCTGCTTTTCTCTACCATATTTTGATATTTCAAAAGCTATGAACTTATCATTGGTCTAAAGTGTGAGCATAATACTCCTCCGTTGTATAATTTATCCGGGTTCTGATATGCCATATTAAAACTCTTCTCTGTAAACTGCGAACAATTTGGGGCTCGGGGTTATCGTAAATCCCCTATAGATGGCTCTAAAAGCGGATCGTATTTCGTGAGAACCCTTGCCACGCCTTGTACCTTCACTTCTCCTGAGCTCCTGTATTTATGCTATTTGGGGCGCCGCGCCCAAGCCGGTTCATGTGTCTACCAATATGATGAAGTGACCTTACGTTGCTTTACTGTCAATATGGTACTGTACACACATTTGTAATGACAAATATCTGTCTTACCGACAGTATTTGGCGTGGTCTTGCGCAAGCTCCTATTATGAGAAGAGAGCTTATCCTGTGTCTTGCTTATTTTCTGAATTTAAGAGAATCTCGCGACCAAACAAGGGTGGTGGGGTACTTAGGTAAATGCTATGCTGTGGTTAGAGTTTCATTTCTGCAATTAGAGTTGTGCAACCATAGAGAAGACTTGACACTTCTTTTGCAGCGACAGCAGTGCGAGTGGCACTCGGAAATGTTCCCGCGTCGAGTTTGTTGTCAAGAAGTGAACCCTTATCCCTCCAGAACCATCACCAATCTTCCCACCCGCACTCCAATCACCAGAAGCGACACATTCGACGAGCCCACCTTCTGGCCTGCCCTACCAATTATTTTGTATCGCGAGAAAGCATTTGACATGATTTTGAACTGAGAAGGCCATCCCCATTTCATGTTTCTCCGAAATTACCAATGAAATTACAGGCGCTACTAGGCGCCTTTAGCTTGCTCTCCCTTGTTTGCAGTCTCTGTACTGGCCAAACAAAACCAATAAATGAAATGTGAAATGTGAAAGCGTGTCAACACTACATTTCACATTCAACTTTTGACACTACCGGATGTGATAGAAGTGGCAGCGTACTGGCGAAGAACATCATGATTTTGATTCTAGCCTACATTCCAACGCATAATTCCATATCGTTAACTTGTAAGAAGCTGCCCATTGCGACAGTCTATTTAACCTCAACGTTTAATGCCCCACGTATTGAGCGGTGCCTCATGATATTCTTCCTGCACGTAGGAGCCCAACCTTTGTGGCATTGTGGCAGCCCCGTTGCAAACACTCTATTGTCGGAACACTACTAGGCAGAGAGCATTTTGATCGGACGCATAGCGATTGCAACAATAAAACAATTAGCATACACCAATCGTAAAAACGGCCCAGAGAGGCTGCTTCGTCTCCTGCCTTCTGGATACGAGCCTACATGTTAATCCTATGCAAAGGAGAATCACATTTGCCCTCGGTCAGGTGCGCCGACTCACCAGTTCGTAAAGGTAGGTCCCCCGGTGCTGAGATGGCAAGGGCACCTCCGATAAACGCGTGGGAGGCATCACAGCGCAGTTGTCAACAGTGTTGTCGCCGAACGGGTAGTGGCCGTACACAACTATGTAGTTGGGAACAAACTGGAGTCGCCTGCATATGAAGGCAACTAGTTAGTCCTGCCGCAAATATTGTGTCAAGACATTTCGCATAGACATTTTAGTGTCTCTCTTGAGGGGCTTAAACGTGGTTATGCTGGATATCTGTATCTTTTGAGAATAGCTATATATATGACTAGAAATGATCTGCAGACAATGCATTACAATCACCCCGCTATTTATCGCGAAGGAGTAGCTTTCTAATATTCACCGCTGCTGAGAATATTGTTATCAAAAATACAACGCAGTAGCCGAAAAAAAATGCCGCTGATTAAGATACTTCCTAATGCGAAGTTTGAGCTCATCGGCTGTTTCAGCTTTTCGATAGACTGAGGCATAGAATTCGAGCAAGACATTTGAGCAAGCGAGAGGAACCGGATGGTGGTGGTGAAAATATTTATTAGGAAGGGACAGCTGGTATGTTGGGATCAGCCTTAAAGGAACCGATCCTTACAATCGATAGGTGGAGGTCCCTAGTTAGGGACCCCAATGGCGGTGGCCGGAACGGGATG
This sequence comes from Amblyomma mixtum, assembly GCF_055824585.1. NCBI lineage: Eukaryota > Metazoa > Arthropoda > Arachnida > Ixodida > Ixodidae > Amblyomma > Amblyomma mixtum. The sequence continues at coordinate 54,500,205 of NC_143015.1, forward strand.
TTCTCCCGCATAAGAGTTGAGAAATTTCTCTTTGTCTTTACACGTACATTGAAGTCCCCACCCACCCTGCCACCCTTGCAGGTGGCAGTTAATGGTGGATCGCGAAAGTTCGCTCACCTTTGTCAGCGCATCAGCCCACGCACCTATAAACGCGGCCGCCGCGGTCGGGTTCGCACCCAACCGCGGCAGCCGCGTTTCGATGGAGACGAAACGCAAAAGGCGCCCGTGTGCTGTGCGATGTGAGTGATTCCCAGGTGGTTGAAATTATTCCGGAGACCTCCACTACGGCACCTCTTTCTCTCTTTCTTCTTTCACTCCCACCTTCCTCCCTTCCATTACGGCACGGTTCACGTGTCCGCCGATATATGAGAGACAGACACTGCGCCATTTCCTTTCCTCAAGAACCAAAAACAAACCAACCAATTCATGACCCGTTCGGATCAAATACAGCATCGCCGCACGTTTTTTTACGAGCGAACGCTTCACCTCTCCGGAACGCTAATATAGATTCCGTAAAGTGCAAGCGGTCCGGAAATGGGCGCCAATTCGCAGACGTCGCTAGCCTAGCTGGTAAACGCTAACGTAAACACGGTAGCGATACGCTACCTCTCTCTATTAACAACATCGTCAATTTTCCTGTTGCGGTCTTTAGATCTGATTCGAGGTACTGGCAACCATATATATCTTCTGTGTCTCACACCCCGTGAAAGTAATCTCTAACGATCCGTAGTTGCCTTTGAAGCGCTTTTAGCTTAGAGTTTTTGTTTTCTCTTCAACTTTCGCGAAGTGTACTCCGCCGTTTGACTTTCGCTGAATTTGCTATTTTTTCTAGTTGCGCCTCAGCATTTGGTCTCGTTGTTTCTGTGTCCTGGTTGTTCGTTAATTTTTATGTTAAATCGTTCGTTATTTTGTCGATAATTCGTTCGTTAATAATTACGAACTGCTTCTCTTGCTTCGACACCAGGCCTGTGATGTTACGAAAGTACGAAAGAACCTTTCGCGCCTAGTTCGTGCTGGTTGCGCTGAAAGCAAACACAGTAGGCCTACGTGAAATGTTCACGGCACCAGTCTATCACAGGTAGATCTTAAGTGCGTCAGTTTCGGGGGCTATCTGCCGAGGAACGTTGCAGGCTTCACCACGGTGCGGCATCTTTGAGGTATAGTGTATACAGAGCTATGAACGCACTAGTGAAGGGCACAGGAAGTGCGCTACAAATATGAGGTGTTGAAAAAAAATTCTTTCTAGAGCGCTGCTAACAAATTCTACCACGCGTTCTCCACGCTCCTCCTTTGTACCTCGGGCCTCAGGCTTAAAAGCTACGCCTGGAATAACGTGTTCGCAACATATCGAACTGAACTCACTTGAACTCTTCGTCCAAGAAGTACATCCACTGCCTGCTGGGAGCTGGCACTGCGAGAACTGTGAGCGGGTGAATACCTGACGCCGTCTGGGACTGGCCAAGGTGGTCGAGTTCCTGTGAGGGAGAAAATGAGAGAGAAGCCGGCTCCGTCCTTATTAGCAACTCATTTAATTCCACCGTGTGCTTAGAAAGTTTTTCGAGAACAAGAGTCCTGTTCGACAAAATTGCGTTGATTCTTTAAAACAGCGCAAAAGACAGGGACACAGATAGAAAAGACACACACAGCGGTGTAGAAATCTCGAAAGATTTCTATCTGTGTCCCTGTCTTTTGCGCTGTTTTAAAGAATCGTGGTTCACCAACTAGCCTGCACGTCTACCCTTGTAAAATTACGTTGATCGCAGTAAACTTTCAGCAAGTATCGGGATATAACATAGCCGCATAACATCTTTTAGTTTTAATTACTGCTGTCTAAAAATTCTTGAAAGGTATTCAGCAGACGACTACTGCTATTCAGCTGATTATTCAGTTCTCGTCATGTGTGACTAATGAAGCTTAGGTATTTTGCCTTCATAGCGATCGATGGATCGACATGAGACCATTTTTCTATCTAGAATGTTCGGTCAGCAGGATTGCATCTGCTTCTGGTGCCAGGAAGAGTTTGACCACAGTTTTCAGATTATAGGGAGCACCTGACTACGCATCGTTAATTATTGATACACCTATGTAGAGAAATGTATATATGTGCACGTACATAAATAGGTATATAAATGATTCGGCCTTTACTTGTCATGGAGAGCACCCGTGACGTGGATTCAAGTGGAAGAGATACCTGCTGGGTGGTGTCGCTCTATGAGGAAGATTAGGTGAGCAACACTGACGCCAGAGAGGGATCATTGGACAGGATATGGCGATATAATGGTTATCGGACACTCAGATACCCATGCGACACTCAACGGTACCCTGAGGCGGTACATGGCCGTCGTCATTTGAGTTCTCGACGCGTCTGAGGGCGTGTCCAGTATTCCGGTGTGGTAGATGGCGCCCTGCCAGAACACCTCGAGGGGACCCGGATTGGTTCTCCTGAGATCGTTTGCTAGGCGATCCATGTGCCTGCACAGATAAGGTGTGGCGAAACGGGAGCACAGGTGGAATAAGAGGGCACAAAAGGGAAAAACGCTTTCTTGGCAACATTACGTGTTGCGTTCATTGTATAGCGGGTACATCCAGTGTCATCGCAATGTAGCCGAAACAGGTGGCATGTAATTATTATGAATCGCGAAGAAATGCACAGTGCCAGCGATGATTTTAATACCACTTCTTGTCATGAGATCCCTAACATTACCAGCAAAAAGGCGTCATGTGTCCCGCAAGAATAACGAAGCGCATTCTTGCTTAAGGCCAAAATTGCAGGCAACCTCTTTTGGGCGGCGAAATGTAAAACATGTCCTTATAATCTTCGTGTTTGACGCAGGTTAGACAAAGCATCAAAGCCATTCTTTCTACCACACACAGACAAGTGTTGAGGAACGCCAAGCGCATCATCCTAGGGTGCTTGGCTTATAAGGAAGTGTGAACAAATGTAACGGAATTTGGTTGAGTTCAATTACCTTTTGCTTCTTCTGTGGGACAAGCGACCACACGAATGTTTTGGAAAGATAGGCCTACTGGTGAAGCGGATTCAAAGAAAGAACTTGAGCTAAGAACCTCATTTGTTCATTTATAGGGACCTTTTACGACTGCACTTTATTTCATTTACATAAAAATAGAGAAGGAGGCTCCACGGTTAAAAACCATCAGGGCACCTCTTATGAAGAAATTTCATAAATAATTAAATAATTGGCGGCAACAAGGTTGTCCTGAAAAGAATAATTAGGATAAAGGTAACAAAAGTACGATCTGGAGTTCATTGCATGAGTCTACATGCTATGAAAAACGTTGCTCTTGGAGCACATCTTATACTAAATCGAGAACTTTCGAATGCTCTAACGCCTCACAAAAATGCAGGTGCACTCACTGAAACGCAAATGCCACACCCAGAGTTGTCTCAGTGTATCTGGTTGCAGCCCGCATGAATGTCATGAGATCTGGTTCGAATGGCCCGCCACCGTAGAGGAGGTTCGTGTTGTTGGCGTAGACGGAGTCGTAGAAGGCGACATCGCAAAGGCCGTCGCTCGCCATCACAGCATCTGACGTCGTCCTTCGGCCGTACGTGCAGAACAGCTTTTCCGGCCCTACGTCTGCAGACGGGCGCGTCAAATACTTAGTCGAAGCGCGTGCCTCGTGCTAAGGATTGCAGGAAACGCAACAATGCTAATGATGCTGTTTAATTTTATTAGGCCGAGGGCAGGATGTCCAAAGAGTGCCGTGCCAAACTTGCCTGAAACTATCCGAAAAACATTTGGCCTTTCTATATCGGGTTCCTTAAAGAGAACTATGACTAAAATATAAGCTTAAAGGCGGGTGGAGGGCAGAGAGAAGTAAGGCTTATGGTTTATGGAGGTTTAGCGTCCCAAAGCGACTCAGGCCGTGAGGGACGCCGTAGTGAAGGGCTCCGGAAATTCTGACCTGCTGGGCTTCTTTAACCTGCACTGACATCGCACACTACACGGGCCTCTAGAATTTCGCCTCCAACAAAATTCGACCGCAGCAGCCGGGATCGCACACGGGTCTTTCGGGTCAGCAGCCGAGTGCCATGCCTTCTGAGCATCCTCGGCGGCTCAGACAGAAATAAGTGTCGTAGTTAAGGTCTGCTGGTTAATCTCCAAAAACTGTGTTTATTTAACCTGCACTTGCATCCCACTTCATACTGGTACCATTTTAATTCGCGTCCGTGGTAAAGCTGTCACGAAACCTGGCATTTGATCGGGGCCCCAGTTCTGACTTGCCGAACGACTTTCACAAAGAGCAACCGAGCCGCATCGTTAAGCGAAAGGTGGCAGGCACTGTACGCAAGCATAACTGGGTGTTACACTCACTTTTCAAAGGCGTAACATCCGTCGTGTCAGTGCCGGCAGTGGCCGCTACGCGGACCTGGACACTTCCGCGGTAGACGACCTGCGGATACCCGCTGTACGCGGTGCTGTCATCCTCCGTCGTTGTTGAAAGGTCCGGGGAAGCTGCGTGGTCGCGCGTAGAAGTTTCCACCCAGTGCCTATGCAATGCTCCGAACTGTAGGTGCTAAAGCTAGCTGTGAAATAAACTGGAAAAGGGTGAATTTATTATCGTCATGATAATCACCATAATAAACCGAATTACGCCCACTGCAGAAAAAATGCTCGCCTCGTATACAGCTACTATTCGCCCTGCGATGTGCAGTTGCATTGCTCTATACAAGCAAACTTCCTGATATATAACCCCCCTCCCCCCCCCCCCTCCCCCCCCCCCCCCTCATCCCGCGAACAGTGCACCGGCCCGTGCTACGCTTGTAGTCTCTTTTAACCAATCCTTTACTTTAAGAGAGCATCGGTTATCTTGAGTTCGCATTACATGTCGTGCCCGTGCCTGTAACTTCATACAAAAAATATTCCAGGCTGCAATAATCGTGACAAACGCTTCGACTTAGCGCGGCTGCTACGAAGCGCTGGATTGCATTGAATATTACAAATTGCAGAGATTTTTAATCTTTTGCAGACCCCAATGATTTCTCAAGGTGGTCAAACAAACTAGTGCAAGAGGATGAAGCACTTTGCAAGTCACATTTTGCAACCCCTAGGAAGAGTAGCTCATTGGTGGCAACGTCCTCGCCCGCCATCTGACTGCACTTTGAGCTCTCTCTCTCTCTCTGAATTACAAATAAACGCATTTTTATCGATCTACTCGGCGCATGGTACTTAGGGTCGACAAATGGTACTAATTGGCGATGTCCACAAAAGCTGGGTATAAGTGAGATCAGCGTATATCAGTTATAAGAAGTCCCTTTATGAGAACGATACAGCCTAACAAAGGGTCAAGGTGTAATCCGCGGTAAGATATCAGTGGCTGTTCGGCGCCTGTTTTTATGAATCGAGGACAACAATATCAAGTTACAGAAGGTGTTTATCTAATACTTTACACAATGTTTAAAAATAGGCTTTTTGAGTTAGAAGTGGGATTTTTCGGCATATCATTGCACAACGGTGAACTACATAGGAATACTACTAAGACGTGCTAACTAGGAGGCTAGTTAAATAATATTGAATAGATAGCTTTTAACTATAACCGTTATGTTCCTTAATTATTGACAGGCGTGTAGCCCACGGTAAGTAATATCCATATCAGTTTTTAGAATTTTGAAAATGTGGTTACCCTCGGCGCTGTGTCTCGACGACTTTTGGCTACATCGCGCCAAAATACATGCACTTTAGACAAGCTTGGAGGTAAAGCAATCTTTCCAGTGCACGCATCTCGTCGAAATAGCCAGAATTTGTTAGACCAGAGCGCCGAAGGTACGCGCGTATTCGAAATTCTAAAACTGATATAGATATTACTTACAGTGGGCTACACGTCTGTCAGTAGTTAAGGAGACTAACAGTAGTAGTTAAAAAGTAAACTATTCAATTATTGTTAACTAGCCTGCTTATAGAGTTAGCTCGTCTTGGCTGCATTCTGATGAACTACACCGCTGACAATGCTATGCGAAAAAAAGCGCTATTTTAACTCATAACGCCAATTTTTAAGTCCGGAAACACGCTGTATATTTCAATTGCATACTGAATGGAAATTTGATTCAGGTGAAGGCTGTCCTGGGCAAACTGCGGCGCAGCTGGCGTTGTAGGCGTGAGCGAGAAATCATTAGGGATGTTATGGCTTGCGTTAGAAGACAAGACCTTGTAATCCTCCGGCGTGTAATGGTTTGACTGTGGTGTGCCAACACTGCTTTCACCAAGTTGCCAATTAAGACGCACGCGGATTGTGGTGCGCCTCTTTGTGCACCTTATTGGCTAAGAAAACAAAGACAGTGTGAAAGATCACATGACGCGTGTCAGGTGACTCCAATATTGGCGTGCCTTTTTCAATAAGGCAGTATTCGAAAAAGTACCAGGGGATTTCGCTTGTCTAAATACAGTTCTTTAATTGGCTCTTGGTGCGAATCTGTTCAGACCCTCCAGTGGCTTACCTGCCCACAGAATGAAAGCCGCGGTGGCCGTAGTTGCGGCCAAGAAAGAGAGCAGCGCGCACATCAGCAGCATGGCGGGCTTGTCGCTGCTCTCCCTGCACCAGTGGAACAAAAGCGTGTTAGGAAGGCGCGAAAACCACTTTCTCAACCTCGGGTGTCTTGATGCGATAGCATTATGTATGCTCATCGGCAGTGACACGTGGCGTCGGCGTTGACCACTAGCAGTGGTTCCGAAAAAAGCGCAGATTACGTCACCGCGGTATCGAAGAACCGCGGTATCGTGTTACTTATTGGGGAACAAAGGTTATCCAAGTGTTTACTAAGCGTTACGGCTTCATACTAATGAGTAGGTAGTGTGATTAGAATGAAAGAGAAAAAAAAAGAAAAATAATAAGGAAATAAAAATTTAAAACAAGCAAATGCTTTCACGTTCATAGCATGTAGGTAATCTTAAGTTCCCTCTGTAATTTACTTTGAAAACTTCCATGTCAGCGTTGAACCATGTTCCTTGGTCAGCGTCTATCAATTACTTTATGTCTGAAGCTGAAAAGTATTTAACAACGCCCCATTTTTTAATGCGTCGTGTTGCTTTCGAAGTTGTTTTTTACTACTGTGCTGCATATATCGTGCATAGTACTGCTTGATTATGGAAGGCCAAATGACCTTGTGAGTACAGTCAGAAATTCTTCGCATTTGCCCTTATCCAGATAGCACTGTGACACCGTGAATAGCTCGTGCCGATACGCTGTTAATTCCATGGTAATAAAAGAAGCAAACAAATCGTATGTAACTAATTAGGAAGACTTAACCCCTATCTTGTTTTCATGTTCCGAAATAGCAACACTCCATGTAGCGCAAAGGACAGGAGTACATGCATCCATAGCGATGGGCAGCTTCCTTTTACCTATATCTAACAATTCCGCCGATTGGTGTTATGTGACTCAGCTCCGGTTATAGACGGCCACTGGTGCCAGCTCTCCTTGGTGACCAATCGCACTTGACGCCTTTAATTTTTGTACATTGAGCCCCTGCAGTGCGTGCAACTTCTGACCGCATCTATTGCAGCTTCTATTAAACGAAACATTGCGTATTCTACTTGTTTGTCGCTTTCATCGCTAGGCTGACTGCACAATTCGACAAGCGCCTGCATGGAATAGATAATAAATTTGTATGCAATTGATGTTCTCAGAAAAAAAAATCAGCAAAGGTTCACGCTTACTTTTGTTTTTAACAGCATGATTTATTGAGGAAAGAGCTGTTTTTTTATTTTACTTACCCTTTGCTCTTAGGCACTGCAAGGAAAGGAAAATTGAATAGAACCCGTTGATTAGGCGCTTCGACATGCGGACAGTAAACTCAGTAGGACTTGAACAAATGAAACGGTATCATTGGAACAGGAAAATTGTACTCAGGTTGTAATATACAAGTTAAAGCCTTCAGGAGAGAGAAGAAATATAGAAAGCGGGCTATGTAGGAATTGCGTTTTGGTCAAGTACTGAAATAGCAAATCTGTAACATTTTGCTTTCATCGATATTTGGAACTCTTGTTGTTTGAGTGCTTTTGCATGACTAACGCTCACTTACGGTAAAGAAATGAATGCAGAGGGCAGGAAAATACAACGTCGCCTGAATGCCACAAAAGCAAGCAAAATATAAATAAAAATTCACGAAATGTTCGTATCGTGCTGCGGAGAGTAGTGACACGTTCGTTTGCCCTTTATACTGCAAAACTTCTCTTACACGGCCGTTTGCTTTGGGTCCGCTAGTTTTGCAGCAGCTACGGAACTGACGCCCGCAAGGGTAGCGTAATATGCGCTCAAAGCTGATTGCGTAATCGGGGCGTTTTCAGGTATCGCAGAAACACTTCTTAGAGCAGGTAGTTTACGTGGCCGAAAACAGCCTTCACCTCTGCACTGCATGGAACCGCAAGTCCTGTAGTTGAACGGACTATGATCGTGAGCGTGCGCTCGCTTCTCAGATGCGCAGTGGATGAAGAGGCGGATTGTAAGAGTACGCACTCATTACGGCATCAGCAAAGGCTAAGAGAAGCGATGTCGGCGGATCCCGAAGTCGTAGCATGGCGCAAGGACGGCTGACAACGCGAGAAAGAAGCGAGGAAGGCCAAGCGTGTGGCTGAGGTGCCCGAAGAACAGGAAGAACGGCTCGCTAAACGACGATTACAAGAAAGGGACAAGCGACGACAACGGGCCACGAATAAAGCCGCGGCCTCGATGTCTCCCCAGCAAAACGCGATGGAAACCGCGTCACAGAGACTGATTAATCACTTCATTCCTCTCTGTGAATTTGGGACTGCATCGACGCAGTTTCACTAGACGCAGTTTCACGGACAACCCGTTCGGCAGCGTGTGTGGCGTGTGCGAAAGACTATGGCCCAAGAACGACTTGAGTTTGGTGAGTGAAAGCATGTATCGAACTCTGAGTATGGCTTCCCCGAAAGGGGCGCAGAGACAGTTCATAAGGCCAGCGAGTGCCCAACGTGCAAGGACAGTTTGCCTTAATCGAAGGTTGCCCTTTTCAGCCTAATCTATGGCTATCGTTACCCGGCCATGCCGCCAAACTTACAGCCGCTAAATAGCTTTCTCGTACAGGCTAGGTATAACCAAGCTAAACCATCAGCAATTTTTTCAAGCTTTTCTGCATCCTTTAGAAAATACCTTAAGTGGTCAGTGCCCTTTGCACCAAAAGACACCACTGTAGCAACCTGGCTATTACAGTGTAGCTCTGCGTTGGTCTTATTACAGGTTTCTTTCCCCTTTTTTTACCAAATTTTAATGGGGTGCCAGAAAAAAAGTTCCGCTCAGACCAACGTCTCGGCAGAACCTGAGTGTGATCTAGGCTTTTCAGTGACCTAGGAAATCTTGCCAGCTTCTTCAGTCACTCAGGTCATCAGTACAGGAAATGCTTGCCTACAATCGATAGCGCTCACTTAATATAACAACAGTATTTCGCCATAAGTCAAAGAGGCAAAAAGGGTGCAATTTAAGCACTTTCGAGCAGCTGTCAGTAAAGCGGCGGGTAAGTATGCTGGGAAGTTTGTGATTTTCATTTTAACGGGGCAGATTTAGTGGTAAGTTGGCGTATCAACGACCAACTCTCCTTGTAAAAAGAAATGAAAGGAGACGTGTACTATCGCCTGGAAAAAGTCTACAGGACGCGACTGCGCATAAAAAATTATTGCGATGTGGTAACATAATGAATGACATCCTAGTTAAATTCAAGAGGAAGAAGTGGGCTTGGGCAGTGTTGTGTCCCCTTATCGAAGTGTTGTGTCCCCTTATCGTTTTTGTGTGTGTGCGCCCCCTCCTAACGACCACTCGCATTCCCCTCCTAACGACAGTTCGCATCCTCCTCCTAACGACCACTCAATCCTCCTCCTAACGACCGCTTGCCCTTCGTCGCACGCTGTCGCCAGAGGCCCCCCCACGGTGCGCCCCCGCACCCTCCTCCTGTTCTGGGAAGCCACTCCCTTCCGTGGACGCTTCTCCACTCCCTCCTTTCTTCGGGCGGCCAGTTCGGCTCCTGCCTCGGTCGACGCTGGTCGCACCCTCTTCAGCTTTAAATAAACGAAGTCTAAAAGTACCGTGTGCGTCTTCGCTGCATTCAACACAGCGACCGGACACGACAGTGGCGACGAGAAAGTGGATTCGACCCGCGCTACGCAACGCTATTGACAAGCCATGGCTACGCGAGGGTTTCCCAATCAGATACCAGAATTCAACGGCTCATCGTGGTCATCGTGGGTTGGACGCCTTCAGTTCTACTTTGAAGCTAACAACATCACAGACCCAGCCTTGAAGAGGGCCAACCTGCTGACGCTGTGCGGGGAGCAGACCTACGATACTGTCTGCGCCCTTATTCAGCCAAGCACACCAGCGGCAGTGTCTTACGACGACATTGTAAAAGCGCTGCAAAAGCACTACGACCCAAGGCCATCCGAGGTCTACAGCCGGGCTCGCTTCCAACGACGAGATCAACTGGGAGGAGAAACTGTGAGCGCCTACGTAGCCGCGCTCAAGAAGCTCACTGCCGACTGCAATTTTGGAACGCTGTCGACAACAGCTACCGGGCAGGAGGGAGACGCAGCTTCTTCTGCTAACACCACCATGCTTCCCTTGGACGTGATGTTACGCGACAGATTTGTGTGCGGACTGAGTGACGAGTCACTGCAGCAGCGCCTGTTCGCTGAGAAGGACCTCACATTCAGCAAAGCTTACGACATCGCCGTTCGAGCGGAGAGCGCCGGTCACCAGCAGAGAGGGATTCGCCGGAACACCGAGCCGGTACACCAGACAAGCAACCAGGTGCGCAAGCCTTCTGTTGTTGTAAAATCGGTCAAAAAGGCACAACGCTGCTGGCGGTGTGACGACCAACACAACCCCCAGGGATGTCGATTCCAGTCAGCCACGTGTAATTTTTGCCACAAGCGAGGGCATATCGAAAGAGCATGCATTACGAAACGGAGACTTGCCAAGATAAAGTCACCTTCCCAGCCTAATCACAGCGTCAACGCCTCAGAGAATACGCCGCTATCTGATCTCCATGGAACAACATCAGCAACACCATCTGTGTTGTACGACCTGAACACCATGAATCTCGGCACGCGACCGAAGATTTTTACAGAAGTAAGCGTACATCACCAGCTGATTAAGTTCGAGGTGGACTCCGGCGCAGCCTGTACTCTGATCAGTGAGGACACGTTCCGAACTTCATGGCCATCTGACGCACCCGCCCTGCAACAAGACGACACGCACCTGCGAACGTGGTCAGGACAGAATCTGCCACTATTGGGCTCTGCCAACGTGCAGGTTAACTACAACGGCCAGACCCATACGCTACCTCTGCTTGTTGTGAAGGGCACAGGATCAAGCCTTCTAGGGAGAAACTGGTTTTCTCCACTAGGCGTGATGATATGCGGCAAACATCAAAACGCCGATGCGCTAAGCCGTCTGCCACTAGACGCAACTGTTGACGAACCATTTCCACCAGGAGACGTTCTGATGTTCGAAGCACTGCCAGAACCTCCGCTTACAGCAGGCACAGTTGCAGCATCTACGCAGAAGTGCGCAGCTCTCCGGCTAGTTTACACAGCTGTTCAACAAGGCAACGTGCATAAACTCAAAGGGGACAACTTCGACGCTTACCGCAGGCGAGCTACAGAGTTGAGCACCCATCGCGGCTGCATCATATTTGGGTCCCGAGTTGTGATGCCGAGAGAACTACGCGCACAAGCTATGTCTCTCATCCACGCCGGACATCGGGGCATCGTTGCAATGAAAAAGTGTGCCAGAAGCTACATGTGGTGGCCTGGCATTGACAACGACATCGAAACAGTGGTGCGAGAATGCAAGCCTTGCCAGAGCAGCCGGAGCGCCCCGCCGAAAGCTCCTGTCCCAGAATGGGAAAAGCCAGACACACCATGGCACACACTGCACATTGATTTTGCAGGACCAATTGAGGGCTGCACTTTCCTTGTGGTCGTAGATGCCTACACAAAGTGGCTTGAGATAAGGCAAATGGGACAGACGACTTCGGCAGCAGTCATTGACAACCTCCGATCACTATTTGCAACGTTCGGCCTGCCGCGCAAGGTAGTGTCGGACAACGGAACACCGTTTGTGTCTGCGGAGATCCTCAAGTTTTATCGCGACAACGGGATCTCATCAGTTACATCGGCCCCCTACCACCCAGCGACAAACGGACAAGCCGAGCGCTACGTAGCCGAGCTAAAACGCGCCCTTGAAAGAGATCAGACAGGCTCGCTGCAGCGCCGCCTTGCGCGCTTTCTCTTCAAGCAGTACACGACGGTTCAGAGCACAACAGGCGAGACCCCCTCGAAAATGATGTTCGAGCGTGAAATGCGAACCCAGCTCACAGCCATCCTCCCCGAGCCAAAGGCAGAGACGTTCCGGGAAGAAAAAGCAATTCCGCGCTGCGGCACGCTTAATGAGGGGCAGCGCGTCCTCGCCCGACAGTTTCTGAAAAAGCCACGCTGGGAGGAAGCTACAATTGTCAGACGCATAGGCCTGCGCTCTTGGCTCGTCAACATACATGGCACAGTAGCACGCCGACATCTCAACCAGCTGCGTAGATTTACGACGCCGTCTGAGAGCTGTCCGCCAGCGGAGAGAACACGTGCACCATCTTTCCACATAGCCTGGCACCTCTTCCAGGAAGAAGAGACTTCGCCCAGGACAGACCTAGGAGACACAGCGAACAACAGCCAGCCTACAAGTGTTTCTCCCCCGAGCGCACAAAGCCAGCGCGCCTCCACGCGTGAGCGCCGACCCCCTGCACGATACCAGGCAACTTTCTAAGGGGGAAGGAAGTGTTGTGTCCCCTTATCGTTTTTGTGTGTGTGCGCCCCCTCCTAACGACCACTCGCATTCCCCTCCTAACGACAGTTCGCATCCTCCTCCTAACGACCACTCAATCCTCCTCCTAACGACCGCTTGCCCTTCGTCGCACGCTGTCGCCAGAGGCCCCCCCACGGTGCGCCCCCGCACCCTCCTCCTGTTCTGGGAAGCCACTCCCTTCCGTGGACGCTTCTCCACTCCCTCCTTTCTTCGGGCGGCCAGTTCGGCTCCTGCCTCGGTCGACGCTGGTCGCACCCTCTTCAGCTTTAAATAAACGAAGTCTAAAAGTACCGTGTGCGTCTTCGCTGCATTCAACACAGCGACCGGACACGACAGGCAGGGCATGTAATGCGAAGGAAAGATAACCGCTGGTGCTTAAGGGTAACTGAGTGGGTTCCAAGAGAAGGCAAGCGTAGCAGGGCGCGGCAGAAAGTTAGGCGGGCGGATGAGATTAAGAAATTTGCTGGAATACGGTCGCCGCAACAGGCGAAGGACCGGGTTAATTGGAGAGAAATGGGAGAGACTTTGCCCTGCAGTGGGTGTAGTAAAGCTGGTGATGATGATGACGACAAAATGAAGCCCCCTGATATGTATGAAGGTCTGAAGAGACCTTCATTCATATCTCTATGCTCTATCGGCTTATCGGCTTACAAAAATACATATCGACCTGCAAATGCTCTATCGGCTTACAAAAATACCAAGTGGCTGAGTCGTGGGATAGAGCTGCAATTTTTTTGTTTCAAAACTCGCATTCGATGGACTTTTGCGGGTGATATTGAAATAAATGTGGAAGTGAAGCAATCTGGAGCATCATGAAGGTGGCGAAACACAGGAGACCTACTGTTTGAGAACATCAAGTGAAAATTGCGAGGCCACTTTGGCAACTAAAGTGTTCAGAGGCGGAAGCCGGGGACACTACACCGTGACGACTTCCGATGGATGGGACGTCCCACTGTTCCCGTGGATATATCGGCCTCTGCGTTATCTCAATTTAGTTTTGACATTTTTGACAATAATTAATTAACTAATCACTCTGCAGTCATCAAACATGGATTCTAGGTTCATTTTTTCCTCGTATATCTGAAGCAGCCATTCGTTTTCCGGTGTCTTTTTTGTTCCCGATTTAACGCGCTGCCTAAGGTGTGACACCCTCTGCTAACGGACGACAGTATGAGCCATTAAAGGCTTTCGCCTTAAAACGTGCTCCAGCCGCTGCAGTTCCCTACCTGCCGAAGTGGTCGCGGTCGACTGAAAAGCCGAGGTCGCCAGTTCGGACGGCGCAGTTGTTTGGTCCAGGTGCGTCTGTCCGTACGGCGCTTCTGCATGCGAAGCAGGGTCGTAGCCCGGCTGACCGTATGCCGGGGCCGGAGCAGCCGGGACGTAGGCAGTGTTGAACATGACGTTGACTAGGAAGCAGATGACCTGCAAATGAAACGTGCCGCTTCTGCACATTCGCCGCCTGTATTACAGGGAGCGGTATCTCGGTTGTCTGTATTCAAACATCGCAGTGACCTCAATGGTAGTTCTCTGCACCAAGGTGGATGTTTCCGTTAAGTACATGGCTACGGATTGCACTCACTGGCAAAGCGGTTCCAGTGCTTTGCTTTCTTGTTTGTACTGAAGTTCAGTTTAATGATATTTGAAGTCTGCGATATTAAAAGCTCGCTTTTCCGCCGACTAAAATTTCAATATATACAGCTTCGGGCTACACTCAAGTGACGACGGTATGCGACAAGCGGCTCCCTCAAGAGAAATTTTTTGTCCGCGTCGCTATAAAGTTCGAACTGCAAAGATTTAAGCTTACAGAGCAATTCTCGCGGAGAAAAGGGGTTCAAATGTTCAGGGACAGCAATGAGGCTGGCTTAAGGTCTCTATATCTCTATTTATGAAGCTCACATACCACGTGTCGGCTGTCTTTGCGGTCACTCTGAGACGCTATGTTCAGCCAGAGCTTAATGTAATGTAATACGATGAATTACGCATGGTAGGAGCTAAACCTCAACGTGAGCAACGTTGCGCTTTCTCTTCCGAAGGTACCAATAAGCAACTCTTTCTGCTAGGGCGTTTATCAAGTCGAAGCTATTAAATTCATGGATCGCCTAAGCGGTCAAGAGCCTGATCTTCGAACATGTCTTGTCATTTGAAGAGGAGGTGAAAGACGTGCTGCTCGCTTATCGGAGTATCCAAGCAACAAAGAGCCTACGGTGGGCGGTGTAGGGCCTAAGCTCCCCGCTCGACACCCGAGATGTGAAGGACGCCGTAGAAAACAGATCCTGATCAATTTCTATCACCTGAGGTTTGCTACCGTGCGCTGACTCCACAAAGCATCAAGAAGCCGCCACCGTAACCGGCACTAGAGACCGTAATCTGGGGCTGCGCAGCCGAAAGCAACGAACGACGAATTCACTCACCGAGCCGACGAGTGGAGGAACAGACTCTCACGGAGCGGAGAACGAAGTGGTCCCTCGAAGCAGCAGCACAAAGAATTACGGCGCAGGACGTAGGCCTCGCTGAAGAGCAGAGCGCGCACAGCTCGAGGCTCGTGGCGCTCAGCTGTACTTCTTCTTTGGCGAATTGGCGACTAAGTAGACTTTCAAGTTTCAGGAAATATTGGGCGTTTCAACAGCGCACTATAAAGGCAGAAACCAAAAAAAAAAATCAGGGGGGCACTTTGTTAACCTAAAATGAGGTGGGGCGAAAGCCTTTAGTGCGGTGTTGCTGCTTGTGTCACTGATGTGTGGTTAAGATGTTATTTAGGTACACAATTGTTTGGGAATCTTAAATGCTGGAGACACTGGAGAGCGCTTGGGAGGCATCCGTCTGATTCGACGCCTTTCTGCAAACACTCCAGCGTCCTAGACAAGAACTACATATGCGTTGGCAGGAAGTAGCGTAACTATTAGCACGCTCGGCTGCGGAACGAAAAGATGGTGGTTCAAATCCCATCGTGAACAAAGGTTTTTTCTTGGTCTTACTAGAAAAAACATGAAGCATCTGCTGACAACCTTCTGCTGACAACGATGAGGCATTGAAGGCTTTCACCTTAATATATTTATTAAGAAAAAAAAAATCGCAGCAACTGCTTAACTCTCAGTGAACACCCCTAAGGCGCTGCGAGGGAAGAGTGAAGGCAGGAGCGTTTCAATGGAGGCGAGATGCAGAATGCAGCCGCTTGACGTACTGTGCGCGTCAGTATTTAAACGCTTATCAGTCATAATCTAGGCACAACAACACGCCTCATAAGGAAAGCACAAAGCCAGCACATGCTGCCAGCAGTAACGTGTCATGCACTGACTTCAGGACAATGAGAAGCTTGAAATTAGATTTATTGCAGGCTCTGGCGATATTCTAAAAAAAGGTGGTACGGGACACATTAAATAAAGATGCCCAGGCTTAGCGTGGTTAAGCCAAGAATGCGTTGCATATTGCGCGGTCTTTTTGCACGAGGTATTGCTTGGCGGCACTCGATTTTCTTAGCAGCTTTTCCTCCGTGACTTATGGATGGATGGATGGATGGATGGATAGGAGCGCCCCCTTTGAAACGGGGCGGTGGCAACCGCCACCATGCTCAGTCGGTTTTTTTTTGTTCTGTTTTTGTTTTCTTTTTTTTCTGTATTTTTGCGTGGCTTGGTGACGTCACGTCACGTGGTTTGATGGCTGCCCGGCCGCGCCGAAGGGCTGAACAGAGTGATTGCAATATGCTACGCATAAAAATCAAAATATTTACCTGCTTAATAAGGTGTAAGTTGGTCTAATGCGCAAACTAGTAGGACCAAATAGTGTGACGAAACTAGTAGGCCACTAGGCGAGTGCTTTGGGGTTGGCTGTAGTAAAGGAAGTCGAGGCCAACTAATCAATAGCGCCAGGTTTCGCAGGTATCTCCTCTTGAAAGAATTCGCAGCATCATGCAGCTCTGACCTCCTCTCCCGAATTCCGGCATCTCCTTTACCCGTGGTGCAGTAAAGGATGGCGATCACGCAAGCTTGAGGTTTCCTTCACGCGTCTACATTGTCGCGTGCCTCACTTAAACTTCTACCTTTATAGATCTGGTCTAGCGGTCTCCCCATTGTGCCCGTTCTGCGGAGAACCCGGAACGATAGATCATTTCTTGTTGACCTGCCACCGTTTCTCATCTTTACGGAGCCGCCTGCTGGAGCTTCCGTTACGACAGCTTGGTCTAAGTCTGTCAGCCGGGGTTGCTCTGTCTCTTGGCGCTTCCTCCCTTGGGCTGGAATGTGCTCTCCGCCATGCAAAACTTCCTTACAGACACTAAACGGCTGCCGTCTTAAGCTCTGCTCTTTCTCATGATCAATATTTCTCTGGAACGAAAGCTTTCAGAAACGTGGAATATTTAGCCCCGTTCTCTATTTCAGTCACCGATCTCACAGCATTTGTTTAGCCTATTTCAATTACACATCTGAGAACCTTTCATTTATTTCCTAATTGCTATTATTATCATAAGTATTTTTTTTCACCACCATTATTTTCTTGTTTAACATTTTGTGCACCTATCAGTTGCCGCCTGCGTCTCGGCCAATCCCCCGCAGTGGGTACGAGCCATTATCTAGAGGACAACAACAACAATAGCGCCGTTCGTGCAGCTGAAATCTACCGAAGCTTCAAGCAACTCTTGCGACGCCGCTCTTCAAGACGCGAATCCTGTTCTCCGTGAGTCTCTCGGCCCGCTGATTGCCTTGGGCAGCCATGGCACAAGTGTTCAGGCAGACTCGCCAGCCCTCCTTGGCATCACTCAGGTAAGACCACCCACTGACTATGGCAGTTTCTGTCGAAGCAACAACCCTTGTGTGCAGCCTCTAGTGGGCAGAAGGCGACTCTTATCAACCGTTCACGCCGAAATCAATGCCGAGTCAGCTGATGAGTTGGCACCGAAATTAATATGAGGCTTGTGCATGAAGTTGGTTGGTTTATGGGGTTTAACGTCCCAAAGCGACTAAGGCTATGAGAGACGCCGTAGTGGAGGGCTCCGGAAATTTCGACCACCTGGGGTTCTTTAACGTGCACTGACATCGCACAGTACACGGGCCTCGAATTTCTCCTCCAAAGAAATTCAGCCGCCGCGGCCGGGATCGAACCCGCGTCTTTCGGGCCAGCAGCCGAGCACCATAGCCACTGAGCCACCGCGGCGGCTCATGTGCATGAAGTGAAAAAAAATTGGTTTCAGGAGAGAAGGAAGAGAGAATCAGTGTTTGTGTCCCTCTTCACCTGCCTTTCGTTCGGTTCGTTGCGCCGGTGGTTAGCATTCAATGTATCTGAAGGCGTTTTCAAAGAATGGCGGTTAGGAAAGGGGATCTTGTGTACACACGAACGCGTGTGCCATATTTTGCATGGCAGAAGCCTCATCGCTATTCTCATTGTTGTCACAAAAAGAGAGGAGATGCAATTTTGGCACGTAAAGATTCTGTACAAACTGTGCCCAACTCGGCACAAACTGTGTTCTCCACATGTACTTATTGCATGCTCGAGTGCTCCTCAGGACAATGAATTCTACCGACTCTGTGCATTCAGTCTGCTGAGTCTGTAATGAAGTTCGGGAAGAAGATGGTGCAAATATCTTGCGCGACGATTGAATTCATACAAAACCTTTCTGCTGTATTGAGCTCAAGACTGAAACGGATTTTCAAACCTCTATTGGTCTGCCGCTGCCTGGCTCTTTGTAGTCATATTTTTGTATAGGGGCCTTTCCTTGTACTGTGCGAGCGGTAAGGTGCAGTGACTACAGGCAACACGCAGATAGACGGCGTCCTCAGTAAGCTATCCTGTATAGCTTTCGGTTTGGATTATGCGGGTTTAGCGTTCCAAGGCATCTCAGGCTATGAGGGACGCCCTAGTGGAGGGCTCCGGAAATTTCGATCACCTGAGGTCTTTAATGTGCAGTGACATCGCACAGTACACGGGCCTCTAGAATTTCGATCCATCTAAATGCGACCTACATGGCCGGGATCGAACCCGCGTCTTTTGGGTCAGCGCAAACATAGTTTCTATTTTCAAAAACTGGATTGCAGCGTTTGGCGCTCGATTTTTTTCACGGTTCCTAATGCTGAAAACGTATTACTAGACGTTCTAATGCAAACAGAATGCAAACATGCATCCTAAATTTATAAACGAAGGAAAGGCAAAATGCCAAAGTAAGCATAGTTCTGCAGTTAATGTAATTCAAAATTAAGTAGCCTTAGCGTTGTTTTCTTTCTTGACGTTCACTTTGCTTTCGTACTTTAATAAATTCCATTAAAAAGTGATGATGTTGACAACCTACGACTTCACCTGCCTAACTCTACATGAATGCATATTGACTTAAAGAACGGCGTACCTTATGAAAAAAAAAAATAGACCGAACGACCAAACCTGTCGTTCCCCATGCATTTTACTGTTACATTATGCATAACATTCTGTCATACTCAAACTCTCAAAGCTATAAGTGATATCCTGACACCCGAAGGGTCTGGAAGAATGTATTTCCTCTATTATCACCAGGAATTATTTCGCTGTTCATTGTAACCTAATTATAGCTGAATTAACAAATTGCATTCTAATACAGTGACACGAATGTACAGTCTTTGCCAAAGGTAACCAGGCTGCACATTTTGCTTCTCAGTCGTATAGTAGAGCTATTATGCCAGCCCTCGAGCTCTAAATCTCTCTATGGTAAGGAGTACCCCTGTCCTCACCTACAAATAGTTTTTTTTATCTTTAAGGAAGCCGTGAGGGCCCAGCTTTACGAATGAAAGTAAACCATGCAGCCTGGTTACTTTCGGCAAACACTGTACATTATGCAGATTCTGACTTGCGCTAGGTGCATTTCTTCTGTTTATTAAGAGTGTTTAAGTTGTCGATGGTTTCTTCGAAACGTCTATGTTTATTTCAAGGCGTAATAAAAAATACGGTATTATGAAAAATATACCACCTCTTATCACTTAAGCTAAAAATTCAAAATTACCGCCTTAAATAATGCGGACGTATGACTTTATGGTGCAGCAGGTGGCGGCAGAAAGTTTTTTATGCGAGGGAGAGTAGAAAGTTTGCGGGGATAAGGTGGCTGGATTTGGCACAGGACTTGGAGTGGGCGTAGTTAGGTTGGTGGTGATGATGGTGATGATTAAGATAGTTCAAGGTGCGTGCATATTTTGGAACATCTGACATCTTTCTTGAAAACCTGAAGACAGAGTACCTCAGGAACCAGCCCTTGAATGGATTCTGTTTAAAAAATCTGATGTTGTATCAGATGGGCATCGCCTACATGTGCCTTCTTGACCTCGCCCGTGTGCTGTGCGATGTCAGAGCACGTTAAAAAATCTAAAGGGGAAATGCGATGCGAGCCCGCCGCTACGCCATCTATGACAGCCTGTGCGCAACTCTCGGAACTTTAAAAGTCCATACAATGCCATACCATATACCATACCATATTATACCATACCATACCATACCACAAACCATACCATACCATACCATACCATACCATACCATACCATACCATACCATGCCATACCATACCATACCATACCATACCATACCATACCAAACTATGCAATCTCAGAGCATACCATAGCAATACGTTGCTGTACCGTACCACATATTACCATACTCTACAATACCATACCGCACGATACCATGCCAATCCACACCATTGTTTTGTTTGGTGCCATGCATCAGCTGACTCGTCTAGCTCTCAGCCTTCCTATCTTCTACTGTAATTATGTTTCCCCCAGCGCTCCTCAGAACAAAATCTACCAGCCGCAGAACATCCAGCAGCCCAACCCGACAATGCAGTACCGTCAGGAAATTTTGTCTGCGTTCGTCCTCCTCGGCTTCATCATCGCGGCGTTGCTGATCTTCGGCCTAATGAGAACCACCGTACGGCATGTATTCCTACCCTCTGAAATTTTAAAGGAATCTCTAGCCTTCGTACTGAACAGGGTATCGAAAATTTAGTCTTTCGCAATTCAATTCTCAAGGCAAACAAAGAACCGTGAACAAATGCCATTTGTGCACTTTGCTCAAAGGAACAAGTGGACACAAAATAACGAATTAAATTTCTTCGGAAGTATGTTATTACTTGAAGTGAATTACTAAACGCTTTCCCCGCTGTAATTAGCCTGCATGCTTATATTGAAAAACTAGTGGCGATCCTAGACCTAAAATCTTTTGATTCGATAGGATTCCCGTAGTATTCTTGGTTTTACGGATAGTAGCCTGGGAATTTTTAGCTACAACCGCGTAGTAGCGCAGGAGCGTAGTAGCGTAATAGCTGTGATTATTGGCTTAAAACTCTTCCCGGTTTCAAGCAGCTCCTGCGTATGGCGTTTTTGTTTTTATGCCATGAATACAGAGCGATGGCAGAAACTGGTAATAGCTCTCCTAACTTAGGGCGAGCGAAGTGGAAAAGACTACTCGATCCTTGAAAGCTGCGAGTAATCACGGGGATTTTTCGCGTTGATTCTAGCTTTCTCGCTGGCTGAATTAGAAGCAAAGGAGGGATGATATATGAGCAGGATAAGTGAGTTATATCGAATGCTTTAGTCAACAACCACGACTGCCTCTAATTTTCCAATGTAAAAATACAATAGTACGCAATGGCAATGTCAAATGAATTTATTAGCTTGGACATTGACAATGAAAACTGTCGTTCGAATACGTGCCCTCCTGGTTACCTAACTATATTCATACTCAACTGACTATACTCATTGCTTATAACCACTGCGCTCGAAGTGTAATCCACTCCAGTGATGCGGCGCCGAAACTAAACTGCGCGTTGTGCTTGACAGAGAAAGACAATAAGTACACGTCGCGTCTTCTGCGGTACTGTAATACTATGGTGGCAGAAAAAAATGGCAAAAAAAAGGTGTCCTGGCCCTGCGGTACTAATTATGAAACCACTAAAGGGGGGGGTGGGGGGGTCACGAAGTGGCAGGGACAAGTCAGCCGTAATGAGTATCAGTCTATCCGATGTGTTCTTTTGTGGGAGTTTAACGTCCCAAAGCGACTGCGGCAACGAGGAACGCCGTAGTGGAGGGCTCCGAAAATTTCGACTACTTGTGGTTCTTTAATGTGCACTGACATCGAACAGTACACTGGCCTCTGGAATTGTGCCTCCATCGAAATTTGACCGCCGCGGCCGGGATTCGAACCCGCGTGTTTCGGGTCACCATCCGAGCGCCATAACCACTAAGCTAGCGCGGCGGCTTTCAGACCCAAAACCTCCTGTCATGCTTGCGTAAAAAAATTCTTTAAGAACATATTTGCGCAATAAAAGTGCGCTTCGTGAATGCCTCTAGGCTTGTACGTTCTGTAGTCTTTCATGAGGAGCAGTTTAACCTGTCGTTTTTCTCCCCAGCCAGGGGGAGAGGACGTGAAGGGCAGTGCCCAGAAAGAATTCGGTCTTCCTGAGCAAAGAGCACCCGACACTGTGGAAACGGTAAGCCACCTTATGTTAAGGGTGTGTGCTCTTGATATAGACACTAGAGTGCCAGTTATAACCACAAAAAGCATAGAGCAAGCAAACAATTGCCACATTACGCTTTTAGGAATATTATTACAGACACTAATGCTGCTATTAAAGTCTATACAGGCTACGTAATTTTATTTGTTTGAATTTGGTTTTATAGAGTTTAACAACCCAAATCGACTCATGCTATGAGGCACGCCACAGTGAAGGGCACTGGATAATTTCGTCCCCCTTGGGTTGGTAAATGGGCACTGCCATGACACAGTACACGGGCTTCAAGCGTTTCGCCTCAATCAAAATGCGACCGCCGCGCCGGGATCGCACCCACGTCTTTCGGGTCCGTGGTCGAGCACCATAACCTCTGAGCAACCGCGGAGGCAGAATTTTATTTTCGTGAAGAAGTCAATACTGAAGAAACTAATGAGAGTCGCTGCTTCACGGCACAACTTACAAGGAAATTACTCGAAAAAAGCGAACAAGAAATAGGCCGCGCACACCTGCTCCCAGGTACCTTTTTTGTGTCCTTGTATAACTGCGCTATATTTAAAGCGGTTATCCGTTACCTTACAGGAAAAATTTGGACCCTAGAAGTATCCTTGCGTTAAAAGGAGGAGAGCAAATTGTTCAGGGTTCAGGTACACCCCATTCGTGCAATTTTCAGTATTGCGAAATATGTGTTTAGGAACGCTACGAACACTAATTGTGTATACGAAGGTCAGCCTCTGATTGGCCATTTTTGTTGAGCGATGTTTACTTAGGCAAAACATGTGTAATCACTAGCGGTACAAAAAGGGGCAAATCAGTTTCCATCGATCCCATTTTGCAAACATTACAAGGACACTTAACATCCACCTCAAGGAAATGACGCGGTAGCGTTGATCAGTTATGGCCCATAAATACGGAATTAGTCATTTTCTACTTTGGTGTATGGAGTTTAACGTCCAAAAGCGACTGAGGCCATGAGAGACGCCGTAGTGGAGGGCTCCGGAAATTTCGACCCCCTTGGGTTCTTTAACGTGCACTGACAACGCACAGTACACGGGCCTCTAGAATTTCGCCTTCATGGAAATTCAACCACCGCGGCCGGGATCGAACCCGCGTCTTTCGGGTCAGCATTTGAGCACCATACGCACTGAGCCACCGCGGCTGGTATTTACATTCAGGTTTATATTTATTGGGGCTGTAACGTCCCATAGCAACTCAGGTTATGAGGTACGCCGTAGTGAAGGGCTCCGGAAATTTCGACCCCCTTGGGTTCTTTAACGTGCACTGACAACGCACAGTACACGGGCCTCTAGAATTTCGCCTTCATGGAAATTCAACCACCGCGGCCGGGATCGAACCCGCGTCTTTCGGGTCAGCATTTGAGCACCATACGCACTGAGCCACCGCGGCTGGTATTTACATTCAGGTTTATATTTATTGGGGCTGTAACGTCCCATAGCAACTCAGGTTATGAGGTACGCCGTAGTGAAGGGCTACGGAAATTTCGACCCCCTTGGGTTCTTTAACGTGCACTGACAACGCACAGTACACGGGCCTCTAGAATTTCGCCTTCATGGAAATTCAACCACCGCGGCCGGGATCGAACCCGCGTCTTTCGGGTCAGCATTTGAGCACCATACGCACTGAGCCACCGCGGCTGGTATTTACATTCAGGTTTATATTTATTGGGGCTGTAACGTCCCATAGCAACTCAGGTTATGAGGTACGCCGTAGTGAAGGGCTACGGAAATTTCGACCCCCTTGGGTTCTTTAACGTGCACTGACAACGCACAGTACACGGGCCTCTAGAATTTCGCCTTCATGGAAATTCAACCACCGCGGCCGGGATCGAACCCGCGTCTTTCGGGTCAGCATTTGAGCACCATACGCACTGAGCCACCGCGGCTGGTATTTACATTCAGGTTTATATTTATTGGGGCTGTAACGTCCCATAGCAACTCAGGTTATGAGGTACGCCGTAGTGAAGGGCTACGGAAATTTCGACCCCCTTGGGTTCTTTAACGTGCACTGACAACGCACAGTACACGGGCCTCTAGAATTTCGCCTTCATGGAAATTCAACCACCGCGGCCGGGATCGAACCCGCGTCTTTTGGGTCAGCATTTGAGCACCATACGCACTGAGCCACCGCGGCTGGTATTTACATTCAGGTTTATATTTATTGGGGCTGTAACGTCCCATAGCAACTCAGGTTATGAGGTACGCCGTAGTGAAGGGCTACGGAAATTTCGACCCCCTTGGGTTCTTTAACGTGCACTGACAACGCACAGTACACGGGCCTCTAGAATTTCGCCTTCATGGAAATTCAACCACCGCGGCCGGGATCGAACCCGCGTCTTTCGGGTCAGCATTTGAGCACCATACGCACTGAGCCACCGCGGCTGGTATTTACATTCAGGTTTATATTTATTGGGGCTGTAACGTCCCATAGCAACTCAGGTTATGAGGTACGCCGTAGTGAAGGGCTACGGAAATTTCGACCCCCTTGGGTTCTTTAACGTGCACTGACAACGCACAGTACACAGGCCTCTAGAATTTCGCCTTCATGGAAATTCAACCACCGCGGCCGGGATCGAACCCGCGTCTTTCGGGTCAGCATTTGAGCACCATACGCACTGAGCCACCGCGGCTGGTATTTACATTCAGGTTTATATTTATTGGGGCTGTAACGTCCCATAGCAACTCAGGTTATGAGGTACGCCGTAGTGAAGGGCTACGGAAATTTCGACCCCCTTGGGTTCTTTAACGTGCACTGACAACGCACAGTACACGGGCCTCTAGAATTTCGCCTTCATGGAAATTCAACCACCGCGGCCGGGATCGAACCCGCGTCTTTCGGGTCAGCATTTGAGCACCATACGCACTGAGCCACCGCGGCTGGTATTTACATTCAGGTTTATATTTATTGGGGCTGTAACGTCCCATAGCAACTCAGGTTATGAGGTACGCCGTAGTGAAGGGCTACGGAAATTTCGACCCCCTTGGGTTCTTTAACGTGCACTGACAACGCACAGTACACGGGCCTCTAGAATTTCGCCTTCATGGAAATTCAACCACCGCGGCCGGGATCGAACCCGCGTCTTTCGGGTCAGCATTTGAGCACCATACGCACTGAGCCACCGCGGCTGGTATTTACATTCAGGTTTATATTTATTGGGGCTGTAACGTCCCATAGCAACTCAGGTTATGAGGTACGCCGTAGTGAAGGGCTACGGAAATTTCGACCCCCTTGGGTTCTTTAACGTGCACTGACAACGCACAGTACACGGGCCTCTAGAATTTCGCCTTCATGGAAATTCAACCACCGCGGCCGGGATCGAACCCGCGTCTTTCGGGTCAGCATTTGAGCACCATACGCACTGAGCCACCGCGGCTGGTATTTACATTCAGGTTTATATTTATTGGGGCTGTAACGTCCCATAGCAACTCAGGTTATGAGGTACGCCGTAGTGAAGGGCTACGGAAATTTCGACCCCCTTGGGTTCTTTAACCTGCACTGACAACGCACAGTACACGGGCCTCTAGAATTTCGCCTTCATGGAAATTCAACCACCGCGGCCGGGATCGAACCCGCGTCTTTCGGGTCAGCATTTGAGCACCATACGCACTGAGCCACCGCGGCTGGTATTTACATTCAGGTTTATATTTATTGGGGCTGTAACGTCCCATAGCAACTCAGGTTATGAGGTACGCCGTAGTGAAGGGCTACGGAAATTTCGACCCCCTTGGGTTCTTTAACGTGCACTGACAACGCACAGTACACGGGCCTCTAGAATTTCGCCTTCATGGAAATTCAACCACCGCGGCCGGGATCGAACCCGCGTCTTTCGGGTCAGCATTTGAGCACCATACGCACTGAGCCACCGCGGCTGGTATTTACATTCAGGTTTATATTTATTGGGGCTGTAACGTCCCATAGCAACTCAGGTTATGAGGTACGCCGTAGTGAAGGGCTACGGAAATTTCGACCCCCTTGGGTTCTTTAACGTGCACTGACAACGCACAGTACACGGGCCTCTAGAATTTCGCCTTCATGGAAATTCAACCACCGCAGCCGGGATCGAACCCGCGTCTTTCGGGTCAGCATTTGAGCACCATACGCACTGAGCCACCGCGGCTGGTATTTACATTCAGGTTTATATTTATTGGGGCTGTAACGTCCCATAGCAACTCAGGTTATGAGGTACGCCGTAGTGAAGGGCTACGGAAATTTCGACCCCCTTGGGTTCTTTAACGTCCACTGACAACGCACAGTACACGGGCCTCTAGAATTTCGCCTTCATGGAAATTCAACCACCGCGGCCGGGATCGAACCCGCGTCTTTCGGGTCAGCATTTGAGCACCATACGCACTGAGCCACCGCGGCTGGTATTTACATTCAGGTTTATATTTATTGGGGCTGTAACGTCCCATAGCAACTCAGGTTATGAGGTACGCCGTAGTGAAGGGCTACGGAAATTTCGACCACCTGGGGTTCTTTAACGTGCACTGACATCGCACAGTACACGGGCCTCTAGAATTTCGCCTTCATGGAAATTCAACCACCGCGGCCGGGATCGAACCCGCGTCTTTCGGGTCAGCATTTGAGCACCATACGCACTGAGCCACCGCGGCTGGTATTTACATTCAGGTTTATATTTATTGGGGCTGTAACGTCCCATAGCAACTCAGGTTATGAGGTACGCCGTAGTGAAGGGCTACGGACATTTCGACCACCTGGGGTTCTTTAACGTGCACTGACATCGCACAGTACACGGGCCTCAAGAATTTCGCCTTCATGGAAATTCAACCACCGCGGCCGGGATCGAACCCGCGTCTTTCGGGTCAGCATTTGAGCACCATACGCACTGAGCCACCGCGGCTGGTATTTACATTCAGGTTTATATTTATTGGGGCTGTAACGTCCCATAGCAACTCAGGTTATGAGGTACGCCGTAGTGAAGGGCTACGGAAATTTCGACCCCCTTGGGTTCTTTAACGTGCACTGACAACGCACAGTACACGGGCCTCTAGAATTTCGCCTTCATGGAAATTCAACCACCGCGGCCGGGATCGAACCCGCGTCTTTCGGGTCAGCATTTGAGCACCATACGCACTGAGCCACCGCGGCTGGTATTTACATTCAGGTTTATATTTATTGGGGCTGTAACGTCCCATAGCAACTCAGGTTATGAGGTACGCCGTAGTGAAGGGCTACGGAAATTTCGACCACCTGGGGTTCTTTAACGTGCACTGACATCGCACAGTATACGGGCCTCAAGAATTTCGCCTTCATGGAAATTCAACCACCGCGGCCGGGATCGAACCCGCGTCTTTCGGGTCAGCATTTGAGCACCATACGCACTGAGCCACCGCGGCTGGTATTTACATTCAGGTTTATATTTATTGGGGCTGTAACGTCCCATAGCAACTCAGGTTATGAGGTACGCCGTAGTGAAGGGCTACGGAAATTTCGACCCCCTTGGGTTCTTTAACGTGCACTGACAACGCACAGTACACGGGCCTCTAGAATTTCGCCTTCATGGAAATTCAACCACCGCGGCCGGGATCGAACCCGCGTCTTTCGGGTCAGCATTTGAGCACCATACGCACTGAGCCACCGCGGCTGGTATTTACATTCAGGTTTATATTTATTGGGGCTGTAACGTCCCATAGCAACTCAGGTTATGAGGTACGCCGAAGTGAAGGGCTACGGAAATTTCGACCACCTGGGGTTCTTTAACGTGCACTGACATCGCACAGTACGCGGGCCTCTAGAATTTCGCCTTCATGGAAATTCAACCACCGCGGCCGGGATCGAACCCGCGTCTTTCGGGTCAGCATTTGAGCACCATACGCACTGAGCCACCGCGGCTGGTATTTACATTCAGGTTTATATTTATTGGGGCTGTAACGTCCCATAGCAACTCAGGTTATGAGGTACGCCGTAGTGAAGGGCTCCGGAAATTTCGACCCCCTTGGGTTCTTTAACGTGCACTGACAACGCACAGTACACGGGCCTCTAGAATTTCGCCTTCATGGAAATTCAACCACCGCGGCCGGGATCGAACCCGCGTCTTTCGGGTCAGCATTTGAGCACCATACGCACTGAGCCACCGCGGCTGGTATTTACATTCAGGTTTATATTTATTGGGGCTGTAACGTCCCATAGCAACTCAGGTTATGAGGTACGCCGTAGTGAAGGGCTACGGAAATTTCGACCCCCTTGGGTTCTTTAACGTGCACTGACAACGCACAGTACACGGGCCTCTAGAATTTCGCCTTCATGGAAATTCAACCACCGCGGCCAGGATCGAACCCGCGTCTTTCGGGTCAGCATTTGAGCACCATACGCACTGAGCCACCGCGGCTGGTATTTACATTCAGGTTTATATTTATTGGGGCTGTAACGTCCCATAGCAACTCAGGTTATGAGGTACGCCGTAGTGAAGGGCTACGGAAATTTCGACCCCCTTGGGTTCTTTAACGTGCACTGACAACGCACAGTACACGGGCCTCTAGAATTTCGCCTTCATGGAAATTCAACCACCGCGGCCGGGATCGAACCCGCGTCTTTCGGGTCAGCATTTGAGCACCATACGCACTGAGCCACCGCGGCTGGTATTTACATTCAGGTTTATATTTATTGGGGCTGTAACGTCCCATAGCAACTCAGGTTATGAGGTACGCCGTAGTGAAGGGCTACGGAAATTTCGACCACCTGGGGTTCTTTAACGTGCACTGACATCGCACAGTACACGGGCCTCTAGAATTTCGCCTTCATGGAAATGCAACCACCGCGGCCGGGATCGAACCCGAGTCTTTCCGGTCAGCATTTGAGCACCATACGCACTGAGCCACCGCGGCTGGTATTTACATTCAGGTTTATATTTATTGGGGCTGTAACGTCCCATAGCAACTCAGGTTATGAGGTACGCCGTAGTGAAGGGCTACGGAAATTTCGACCCCCTTGGGTTCTTTAACGTGCACTGACAACGCACAGTACACGGGCCTCTAGAATTTCGCCTTCATGGAAATTCAACCACCGCGGCCGGGATCGAACCCGCGTCTTTCGGGTCAGCATTTGAGCACCATACGCACTGAGCCACCGCGGCTGGTATTTACATTCAGGTTTATATTTATTGGGGCTGTAACGTCCCATAGCAACTCAGGTTATGAGGTACGCCGTAGTGAAGGGCTACGGAAATTTCGACCACCTGGGGTTCTTTAACGTGCACTGACATCGCACAGTACACGGGCCTCTAGAATTTCGCCTTCATGGAAATTCAACCACCGCGGCCGGGATCGAACCCGCGTCTTTCGGGTCAGCATTTGAGCACCATACGCACTGAGCCACCGCGGCTGGTATTTACATTCAGGTTTATATTTATTGGGGCTGTAACGTCCCATAGCAACTCAGGTTATGAGGTACGCCGTAGTGAAGGGCTATGGAAATTTCGACCCCCTTGGGTTCTTTAACGTGCACTGACAACGCACAGTACACGGGCCTCTAGAATTTCGCCTTCATGGAAATTCAACCACCGCAGCCGGGATCGAACCCGCGTCTTTCGGGTCAGCATTTGAGCACCATACGCACTCAGCCACCGCGGCTGGTATTTACATTCAGGTTTATATTTATTGGGGCTGTAACGTCCCATAGCAACTCAGGTTATGAGGTACGCCGTAGTGAAGGGCTACGGAAATTTCGACCCCCTTGGGTTCTTTAACGTCCACTGACAACGCACAGTACACGGGCCTCTAGAATTTCGCCTTCATGGAAATTCAACCACCGCGGCCGGGATCGAACCCGCGTCTTTCGGGTCAGCATTTGAGCACCATACGCACTGAGCCACCGCGGCTGGTATTTACATTCAGGTTTATATTTATTGGGGCTGTAACGTCCCATAGCAACTCAGGTTATGAGGTACGCCGTAGTGAAGGGCTACGGAAATTTCGACCACCTGGGGTTCTTTAACGTGCACTGACATCGCACAGTACACGGGCCTCTAGAATTTCGCCTTCATGGAAATTCAACCACCGCGGCCGGGATCGAACCCGCGTCTTTCGGGTCAGCATTTGAGCACCATACGCACTGAGCCACCGCGGCTGGTATTTACATTCAGGTTTATATTTATTGGGGCTGTAACGTCCCATAGCAACTCAGGTTATGAGGTACGCCGTAGTGAAGGGCTACGGAAATTTCGACCACCTGGGGTTCTTTAACGTGCACTGACATCGCACAGTACACGGGCCTCAAGAATTTCGCCTTCATGGAAATTCAACCACCGCGGCCGGGATCGAACCCGCGTCTTTCGGGTCAGCATTTGAGCACCATACGCACTGAGCCACCGCGGCTGGTATTTACATTCAGGTTTATATTTATTGGGGCTGTAACGTCCCATAGCAACTCAGGTTATGAGGTACGCCGTAGTGAAGGGCTACGGAAATTTCGACCCCCTTGGGTTCTTTAACGTGCACTGACAACGCACAGTACACGGGCCTCTAGAATTTCGCCTTCATGGAAATTCAACCACCGCGGCCGGGATCGAACCCGCGTCTTTCGGGTCAGCATTTGAGCACCATACGCACTGAGCCACCGCGGCTGGTATTTACATTCAGGTTTATATTTATTGGGGCTGTAACGTCCCATAGCAACTCAGGTTATGAGGTACGCCGTAGTGAAGGGCTACGGAAATTTCGACCACCTGGGGTTCTTTAACGTGCACTGACATCGCACAGTATACGGGCCTCAAGAATTTCGCCTTCATGGAAATTCAACCACCGCGGCCGGGATCGAACCCGCGTCTTTCGGGTCAGCATTTGAGCACCATACGCACTGAGCCACCGCGGCTGTTATTTACATTCAGGTTTATATTTATTGGGGCTGTAACGTCCCATAGCAACTCAGGTTATGAGGTACGCCGTAGTGAAGGGCTACGGAAATTTCGACCCCCTTGGGTTCTTTAACGTGCACTGACAACGCACAGTACACGGGCCTCTAGAATTTCGCCTTCATGGAAATTCAACCACCGCGGCCGGGATCGAACCCGCGTCTTTCGGGTCAGCATTTGAGCACCATACGCACTGAGCCACCGCGGCTGGTATTTACATTCAGGTTTATATTTATTGGGGCTGTAACGTCCCATAGCAACTCAGGTTATGAGGTACGCCGTAGTGAAGGGCTACGGAAATTTCGACCACCTGGGGTTCTTTAACGTGCACTGACATCGCACAGTACACGGGCCTCTAGAATTTCGCCTTCATGGAAATTCAACCACCGCGGCCGGGATCGAACCCGCGTCTTTCGGGTCAGCATTTGAGCACCATACGCACTGAGCCACCGCGGCTGGTATTTACATTCAGGTTTATATTTATTGGGGCTGTAACGTCCCATAGCAACTCAGGTTATGAGGTACGCCGTAGTGAAGGGCTCCGGAAATTTCGACCCCCTTGGGTTCTTTAACGTGCACTGACAACGCACAGTACACGGGCCTCTAGAATTTCGCCTTCATGGAAATTCAACCACCGCGGCCGGGATCGAACCCGCGTCTTTCGGGTCAGCATTTGAGCACCATACGCACTGAGCCACCGCGGCTGGTATTTACATTCAGGTTTATATTTATTGGGGCTGTAACGTCCCATAGCAACTCAGGTTATGAGGTACGCCGTAGTGAAGGGCTACGGAAATTTCGACCCCCTTGGGTTCTTTAACGTGCACTGACAACGCACAGTACACGGGCCTCTAGAATTTCGCCTTCATGGAAATTCAACCACCGCGGCCAGGATCGAACCCGCGTCTTTCGGGTCAGCATTTGAGCACCATACGCACTGAGCCACCGCGGCTGGTATTTACATTCAGGTTTATATTTCTTGGGGCTGTAACGTCCCATAGCAACTCAGGTTATGAGGTACGCCGTAGTGAAGGGCTACGGAAATTTCGACCCCCTTGGGTTCTTTAACGTGCACTGACAACGCACAGTACACGGGCCTCTAGAATTTCGCCTTCATGGAAATTCAACCACCGCGGCCGGGATC
Source organism: Amblyomma mixtum (assembly GCF_055824585.1). NCBI lineage: Eukaryota > Metazoa > Arthropoda > Arachnida > Ixodida > Ixodidae > Amblyomma > Amblyomma mixtum. The sequence goes on from NC_143015.1 coordinate 54,532,515, forward strand.
GAACCCGCGTCTTTCGGGTCAGCATTTGAGCACCATACGCACTGAGCCACCGCGGCTGGTATTTACATTCAGGTTTATATTTATTGGGGCTGTAACGTCCCATAGCAACTCAGGTTATGAGGTGCGCCGTAGTGAAGGGCTACGGAAATTTCGACCACCTAGGGTTCTTTAACGTGCACTGACATCGCACAGTACACGGGCCTCTAGAATTTCGCCTTCATGGAAATGCAACCACCGCGGCCGGGATCGAACCCGCGTCTTTCGGGTCAGCATTTGAGCACCATACGCACTGAGCCACCGCGGCTGGTATTTACATTCAGGTTTATATTTATTGGGGCTGTAACGTCCCATAGCAACTCAGGTTATGAGGTACGCCGTAGTGAAGGGCTACGGAAATTTCGACCACCTAGGGTTCTTTAACGTGCACTGACATCGCACAGTACACGGGCCTCTAGAATTTCGCCTTCATGGAAATGCAACCACCGCGGCCGGGATCGAACCCGCGTCTTTCGGGTCAGCATTTGAGCACCATACGCACTGAGCCACCGCGGCTGGTATTTACATTCAGGTTTATATTTATTGGGGCTGTAACGTCCCATAGCAACTCAGGTTATGAGGTACGCCGTAGTGAAGGGCTACGGAAATTTCGACCCCCTTGGGTTCTTTAACGTGCACTGACAACGCACAGTACACGGGCCTCTAGAATTTCGCCTTCATGGAAATTCAACCACCGCTGCCGGGATCGAACCCGCGTCTTTCGGGTCAGCATTTGAGCACCATACGCACTGAGCCACCGCGGCTGGTATTTACATTCAGGTTTATATTTATTGGGGCTGTAACGTCCCATAGCAACTCAGGTTATGAGGTACGCCGTAGTGAAGGGCTACGGAAATTTCGACCACCTGGGGTTCTTTAACGTGCACTGACATCGCACAGTACACGGGCCTCTAGAATTTCGCCTTCATTTAAAATTCAACCACCGCGGCCGGGATCGAACCCGCGTCTTTCGGGTCAGCATTTGAGCACCATACGCACTGAGCCACCGCGGCTGGTATTTACATTCAGGTTTATATTTATTGGGGCTGTAACGTCCCATAGCAACTCAGGTTATCAGGTACGCCGTAGTGAAGGGCTACGGAAATTTCGACCACCTGGGGTTCTTTAACGTGCACTGACATCGCACAGTACACGGGCCTCAAGAATTTCGCCTCCATCGAAATTTGGCCGCCGCGGCCGGGACCAAACCCGTGTCTTTCGGGTCAGCATTTGAGCACCATACGCACTGAGCCACCGCGGCTGGTATTTACATTCAGGTTTATATTTATTGGGGCTGTAACGTCCCATAGCAACTCAGGTTATGAGGTACGCCGTAGTGAAGGGCTACGGAAATTTCGACCACGTGGGGTTCTTTAACGTGCACTGACATCGCACAGTACACGGGCCTCTAGAATTTCGCCTTCATGGAAATTCAACCACCGCGGCCGGGATCGAACCCATGTCTTTCGGGTCAGCATTTGAGCACCATACGCACTGAGCCACCGCGGCTGGTATTTACATTCAGGTTTATATTTATTGGGGCTGTAACGTCCCATAGCAACTCAGGTTATGAGGTACGCCGTAGTGAAGGGCTACGGAAATTTCGACCACCTGGGGTTCTTTAACGTGCACTGACATCGCACAGTACACGGGCCTCAAGAATTTCGCCTCCATCGAAATTCAGCCGCCGCGGCCGGGACCAAACCCGTGTCTTTCGGGCCAGCAGCCGAGCCGTAACCACTGAGCTACCGCGGCGGGGCTCAACTTTACATTCATATGTCCCTTGCAGTCCTCATATCACCCTTTGCGCAATGTGGCATCGGTTAAGTGATCCGCCTCTGGCCTGCAATGGGAGATGCTACCACCGTGGGACTTGGGCGATCCGAGTTGCTCTTCCCAAGCAACCTCCCGCGATCAACCAGTAATTTAACTGCCACCTGTCAGTTTGAACAAGAGACGGGGGATGAGGGGCTCGTTATAAATATGAGAGAAGCCAACAGCCGTAGAAACCAAGGAGCACTGAGGATGTTTTTAATTAATTTATTTATTTTGTGATGTTGTTCGATTAATAATATTACTGAATATGTTACCGCTTAAAGCTAATTGATTAGAAAAACAGAAGAAAAAACAACCACATGCCGCCGGTGGGATCCGAACCCACGACCTCCGAATTACGCGGCCGGTGCTCTACCGCTGAGCTACGGCGACGGCTGTCAATTCTTCTGCTTTCGGGGTATTTATGTTTACAAATAACCTAACCTTTAGAGTGTTCACCAGCGCCACCCACGCTCTTAAGCGGCGCACGTAGCACGTCCTGAGTTACCGCTGATGTGACGTAGAACATCATCGAACGGCGAAAGTGGAAGCTGTGTGAGAACCCTCTTATGCTTCCTATGGCGTCAAGGCTGCCAGAACCGAGGCCCTCGCTAAACAATTAAGCAAACAAGAGGGGGGGGATGAGGGTTCTCACACAGCTTCCACTTTCGCCGTTCGATGACGTTCTACGTCACATCACCGGTAACTCAGGACGTGCTACGTCCGCCGCTCAAGAGCGTGGGTGGCGCTGGTGAACACTCTAAAGGTTAGGTTATTTGTAAACATAAATACCCCCGAAAGCAGAAGAATTGACAGCAGTCGCCGCAGTTCAGCGGTAGAGCACCGGACGCGTAATTCGGAGGTCGTGGGTTCGGATCCCACCGGTGGCATGTGGTTGTTTTTTCTTTTGCTTTTCTAATCAATTAGCTTTAAGCGGTAACTTATTCAGTAATATTATTAATCGAACAACAGCACAAAATAAATAAATTGATTTTAAAAAAATCCCTCATGTCCCTTGGTTTCTGAGGCTGTTGACTTCTCTCACCTCCCAGTGTGGTTAGTATTCCCACAATCTGGCGGGTAGCTTATGATGACTCCACAAAGTCACGCGACCTATGCTGTCTACCTAAGTTGCTTCTCCGGGGCGGGTTATGTGGGCCACCCTCTGCCACCCTGTTTATCGGTCACAACGCCGACATCGCCGACGCCGGATCTCCTGCGTAACGAGGTCTTTAACGCTCTCGCGTTAAAAGCCAACCGTTGAAGCAGAATTCCCACTGGAGACTCATTTAATGCCCGCAGACATCAACCGGAAAGACTCCAAAAGCGCGGGCAGCCGCTGAATGTTCGCCGACGGCCAGAAAACCAACTGACATGGATTCCACACAAGCGCCGCCTGACACAACGAAGAAAGAGATGAAGGTACCAACAAGGCAGATGCGCAAGTCTTCGAAGGGCCACCCTGAACGGCGGGGGCATTAAGAAATCGCCGTTAGTTTTATTTTTGGTTTGGTTTGGTTCATTGGGTTTAACGTCCCAAAGCGACTAAGGCTATGAGAGACGCCGTAGTGGAGGGCTCCGGAAATTTCGACCACCTGGGGTTCTTTAACGTGCACTGACATTGCACAGTACACGGGCCTCTAGAATTTCTCCTCCAAAGAAATTCTAGCCGCCGCGGCCGGGATCGAACCCGCGTCTTTTGGGTCAGCAGCCGAGCACCATAACCGCTGAGCCACCGCGGCGGCAGTTTTATTTTTGATTTAAATGCTAGAGCTTACACTGCTTAGAAAGAAAAACCTAAAAGGCTACGGAATTTTGTGTCAAAAAGGTGTAGATCTTAACTAAATATCTCTGAGGGCGACTTGGCTCACAGCACAATTTAACAGTTAAAGTAAACGAGGACAATAAATAGGCAGGACTCGAAGTCACGCGGATGCATTTTCGTTTCCTATAATATTTTTATTTGATTTTTTAATCGCCATGAAAAGCAATTAAGACAGGAGAAATGCATTTCACGATGATCTTAAAACCAGCCGGCGTCATAGCCCCTTAATTTTCCTCATCCTTTTCGCCTAGTTGACTTTGTAGCCCCGGCGGAGTCATCGGTTATCTTCCATTCCCAGTACTTGTAGATTGCATTTCTATTATTCTTTTTCGATTTCGGGTAGCATTGCACCACCCCGTGTTTGTTGCTTGATCCTCTCTGCTCAGTTTGTGTCTCTCAAAATTACACTAATTCTTTTCCTTTTGAGAGCACACTTCCACCGTCCTTTAGCTTTAAGGTAACATTTTATTTATGGCTAAGTTAGGGCCATAGATATACTTATCCATTAAGCCGGCAAGAGCCAACTAATGGACGCAGGGCGAGTCGAGTCCAAAAACGGTAACTGATTTTAGCGGGTCTAGGATTTCTAGGATTTCAACTGCTAGTCTAGGATTTCGACTGGTTGCGCTCTATAACTAGTCCGATCTTTCAGTTGGAGCTGGTCTTACCGAATCGAGCTGGTCATTGTCGCAACCTCTTTTTTGGGATGTGGTTGAGGTGTAGAGGGCAGGTCTAGGCGCTGTAATAGAGGCTTTTTGCATTCTGTACGTACCTCTGTCCTAAAATATTTCGATAACCTTGTTTAAATTGCGAATTCTATATTGTTGATAACACAACATAAGCTGTTTTCTGCGTTTTTTAAAAAGCAGTGGCAACTTGATCACAGATGTAGTCTTAATTAAGAAGCATCGAGATATTTCCTTACCGTCACTTTCACTTCTCGCCTTGGATTACTTCGTATCGTTTCACAAATATGCATACTCGTTGACATCGATGTGCATGTTCTATGAGTGCATTAAAGAAGTTCAAATGAACAAGGGCGAATTTGACGCCTTAAATGCATACAAGAAAGCTTCAGAACACTATTATAAAAAGGAAGGCGCCAATAAAGGACGACAGTAAGCACATCTGAAATTTAGACTCGGTTACTATCGTTCTTGTTTACTTTCGTTGTGAAATCTGAAGACGTCATATGACCCCCATTTCTAGACATTTGCAGAGGACCAGTGACAAATTATCAGTAGCTTAAATCGGCTATATCTTCCTTGTGTGAAACTTTGTTCAATAATCTAGTACGCGTTTAACGCATAAGCATGGAACCGTCTGTACACCTTATGTATCCGTCTGGGCGAATTTAAAACGGGGCCAATTGTACTTTGGCTAGTAACCATGCAACCAATTAAAGGGATTGAATAGTGATGCTTCAAGTAAGTGGGACTAAGTTTAGTTAATTAGTACAGTGATGCTTCATGTAAGTGGGATTAAGTTTAATTAACCAATTAGCCTTACTAACCTTTTCAGTCAGACCAGACAAATAAAATCGAGTAGGAAATTGGTCGTATTGGGGAATCGAACCAGGCACTCCGGAGTGCGAGACCAGCACGCTAACCACTCCGCCATGCCAGCTCGATGGTTTGGAAAGAAAGGCTCGTCTAGTGAATAAGGTGTCTTCGTTTACTCCCATCTTCCTCCCTTCCGGTTACGGCAAGGTTCAGGTGTCTATCGAGATATGCGAGGCAGATATATTTCCTTTCCTCAAAACAAATTTACCGGCGAGCAAGGCGTAGAGCCGAACGGGCGATGGCGTTCTGTGGACACACTGGCAGCGTTGCAAGACGCTGTCGCATTCCACTCTTTGAGGCGAAGCTTAACAACCACACATCATTGAGACAAGCAGCAACACCACGCTTAAAGATTTCGCCTCACTGCACTTTAGGTCAACAAAGTGCCCCCCCCCCCCCCCCCCCCCCCCGCAATTCTTTGCTGAAATGTCGACCTCTTCGCGGTTCAGTGATGCGACATCATATGTGTGGGGCAGAACTGGATCATAAACGCTAACAAAGAACCCTCTGAAGGACGGATTTCACCATAGTAACGTTAAGGCTGTTCTACTTCCAATAGCTTCGCTTTATTTTTGTCAAATAAACCGCACATATCAGCGTCACTCTCAAATTTGCTTCGGCGTCGGAAAAGAAATCATGTTATGCGCTGTCATCCAGTACACAAGAAAACGAAAGAAATAAGAGGTACAAGGAGTGGCATGAACCAGAATAGTAGTAAACAGCGAACATTCTACGTTGCTTTGAGAACAGTTTTATGCGTGACATTGTGACGAAGTAAACAAAATATCGAAAGTTTGCTATCTAATGTGTGAATGAAGGGAAAGTAAATCACTCGATGGAAAGCAGATGCTGATAGTGTTCAAGTTCCTTCAAAAAATTTTGAGCATGTTTTATTCTAGACGATCCATTGTTCCATATTTTTCGGAACGATTGTGGCGCCGTGCATCATCCGGGCGCAGGGCGGCTGACCTTCGCAACCCCAGCGTGTCTGCAGCCAAGTGAGCGTCCAGCGGGTCCATCGGCTGGTCGACACGGTCCCCGCGATGCGGTGGAAGGCGGCGTCCAGCATCCGGAAGAGGTCGAGGCCGTCAGAACGGCGGTGGCCAATGTCACCGTTCGCTTCATCAGCCGGTGGTGGAACTAGGCTGTCAGCCGAGTCCGGCGCTTGGTTTTGGGCGCGATTGAGCATCATCCCACCGTTGTCACCGAAATGTTGCGGAGAAAAATGCAGGTCAGGGGAGAAGACCTCCGGCAGGGGGCGATTCTTTCTGTTCCTTCTGCCTGGCACTCTCTGGTGCCTCTTCGCCTTGTGTGCGGCGCGCTCCACATAAAAAGAGGAAAACGAAACAATAGCTATAAACTACAGACATCTTCCTCAGAATGTCTTTTGCAAATTAATGTAAAACATCATTTACATGAATGCTCTACCCTCATCGAAGAAGGCAACTTTTTTTGGGCAAATGCAACACGCCTTAAGAACGGGACTTTTCTACGAGACACAACTGATAGAATGTGGTCACAAATTAGCCCTCTGAGTTAACAATGATAACCAGGTTAACTGTACACTCTTGGACTTCCAAGAACCTTTAACTCGGTTGCGCACACGTTTTTGGTGGTGAATTTGCCTACATTCAAAATTATACCTTCCCCGTTGACATGGCTCGAAGCGTATCTTTTCAGCAGAAAGCAACGTGTTCTTCTAGAAAGAGTGCGAACATTTCTGTGCCGTCTTTTCTTAACATTTAGCAGTCTTATAGTTAATTGAGTATCTAGTCGGGTGAGATCGTACGCGGACTGTTGCATTTACCGTGCTGTCACCTGTGTGGCACCTGTCAATCAGCTAATCAGCTGCAACGTGGCCTAACGTAAGTCTTAACATGGTGCAATACGTGGTACACGACATTAAATTTTTCATAATTTTTACAAATCTCCAATTTACAAAAAGGCAACCTTTAACTACCCGATAATTTCTACTGACCCAAACATACCATTTGTCAAGAACTACAGTTTGGGTGCAGCCCTCACTAACAATCTTTATTGGAACGATCAGCTTAATAATATTGCTTTTAATGTTAGTCTTCTTCGATATCATTGAAACGAATTTTCCAACAGGTATTGGTAAGAGAAAAAACTCCCCACTAGACAAATGTGTGTCTCATCCTACAATATTTTTGTGAGACTACGAATCCCGACACAGAAGCACTTATTAGCTTGAAGGGATTTAGGAGGGTGCGACACGGTTTGTGCCCTCAAACTATGACTTTGCAACTGATCCTCTCAGATGTGGGAAAGTGTATGGTGGCCTGTCTTACAAAGAGATGTAAGTATCTATGGCTGGAGCTGTTTCACAATGTTATAGACACGAGATGTTCTACAAAAGATACATATACGAAAGATCGCCAGCTCTATACCATCTTGTTTCAAGCATTCTGTCAAAGGTTGAGGATATATTTAAAAAATTCTACTTTTTTTTTCTAAAACAGTGCTTGATTAGAAAAAACTGCAGGAGAGAAGTCAGCCCCGCCATCTTTTCAAAAGAGTATGCCTTAAATTTTCTTGCGATAACTGCTTTTCTGCGCATTCATCCTGTTGCGAAATTTCTGAGCCCTAACTCTACAAATACAATTGAAAGTATTACAATGGAAGGCATTAGTTATAGCGGACTCGCACTCGCAAACAAGTTTAATAGCTATTTCAGTGGACTTGTTGATAGTGAACACAATAATATGGCATTGGATTACATTACGAATCATACAAGTAACAGTATATTTATAACATGTTGTGACGAAAATGAGGTGCTTAATATATATAAAGGCATGAACAATACAAACAGTGAAGATGCTTTTGGACTGAAAATGAAACCTGTTATGTACGTCTTGGACATTATCTGCCCAATTTTAACTTATATTTATAACTTGTCTTTGACTACCGGCATTTTCCCCTCGGACATGAAAATAGCAAAAGTAGTTGTTCTTTATAAAGGTGGTTCGAAAAACGATCTTGGTAATTATAGACCAGTGTCTATATTGCCTATTTTTTCTAAGGGCTTGGAAAAAACAATACATTTACGACTTTCCAATTTTCTTGAAAAATACAACGTGATAACTCCAAGACAGTTTGGATTTAGACCTAAGTCCTCTACTGAAATGGCTCTCCTGAAGCAAAAAAAAATAATCTTAAATAACACTGAATGTAAACAAATAACCCTTGGAATATACATAGACTTCTCCAAAGCCTTCGATAGGATTCATCACGAAACTCTTCTTCTTAAACTTTCTGCATACGGTGTCCGGAACAAGGCACTATCTCTTATCACCAGCTATTTAACTGACCGATATCAGTACGTTTCTATAGATAATCATCGCTCTACTTATAATAAAATAAAGCATGGTGTACCTCAAGGAAGTATCCTTGGTCCCTTATTATTTAATGTATATATTAATGACTTAGTACAGATCGACCCCGAAACAGAATACGTAATTTACGCTGACGACACTACTTTATTTCTGTCTGGCACCAACGCGAATGATATAGTAGAAAAGGCTAACAGCGTGTTGGACAAACTTAACTCATGGTCTGAAAAAAATTCCCTACTAATAAACACACGGAAAACAAAGGCGATATTTTTTAGAGCTAAAAATGTCAAATGGGCTGTACATACAGATTTAGTATTGGGTGGTAATATGATAGAAATAACTAATGTTGTAAAAACACTTGGCGTTCACTTCAATGAATTTATGCTATGGGACTACCACATCGAGCAAATGGAGAGTAAGCTAGCTCGCGTTGTCGGCATACTCAGAAGGTTAAAGTGCATGATACCTACTAGGACAAAACTTGTTATATACCATGCCCTCTTTGATTCTCATGTTAAATATTGCCACTTGGTCTGGGGTACAACGACGCAAACTAATATTCAGAAGGTTTTGACATTACAAAAAAATGCAGTCAGAGCAATTGCCGGTGCCACATACTTAGCACATCCCGTACGGAAATGTCATATCTGGTTCGATATGAAAAAATCCAGATATGAACAAATAGGGAATTGGGCATATAAGGTCTTATATGAATATACGGGCGTATATAGCCTGATATGCCCAATTCCCTATATACCATTATGTGAATGGAACTCATATATGTGCATATGGTCGTATACGTCCTGATATGCCCAATTCCCTATATATCCATATCATGACTGAACTCATATATGACAATATATGAATATATCTGGCATATATGGTCTGATATGCCCAATTCCCTATATAATCATATCATGATTGAACTCATATAAGGATATATCTGGCATATATGGCCTTATATGCCCAATTCCCTATATATCCATATCATGATTGAACTCATATATGGATATATCTGGCATATATGGCCTAATATGCTCCATTCCCTATATATCCATATCATGATTGAACTCATATATGGATATATCTGGCATATATAGCCTGATATGCCCAATTCCCTATATATTCATATATGGATTGAACTTATATATGGAAATATATGTATATATGGTCCTTATATAGCCAGATATGTCCTATCCTTATATGACCATATCTGATGGAGCCCATATATGGGATTTCTATATATGGTCTTTATATACCCAGATACGGCCAAATCCGTATATAGCCATATCTGCGAACAGTCATATATGGATGAATATACTTATATGGGCCATATATGGCCAAATATAGATAAATCTGTAATGTCCATATTTGGCTGGAGCTTATATATGGAGCTAGTTCTATATACGAACATATACTGACAGATGTGCACATAACCTTATATACTTTTGGTTAAATGTTGAGAGGAAATTTCCCCTAAGGCGGAGCAGACTTCCATTAAGGTATTAATTACTTATTCGCATCCATCCAAGCACAGTCATACACCATGTCCCCAGACCAGGACGAATCTTTTTAAGAAAGAGCAAAAGTTTCTGTGGAAGCTGTGTCAGGTCCCTTTGTAGCCGTGTGACTGCTTGGCGGAATGAAAATGAGTGATTACTCCCTTATTAAAACCTTATAAGCTTTCATACGGAAATATATAATAAATGACAGCCTATGTATATGTGCCCTCATACGGCGAGATCTACCGAAGGAGACGGTACAAAAAAAAATTTGAAGAAATCCAACGATTTGCGGCGCGCTTCATCTGCAATATCTGCAAGCACCTAGGCTCCCCTTCTCCAATGTTGCAGGCTGCTACTATCACATTAGCCAATAAAGAGTGAACCTGGGGCGTGGCGTCTCCAAACAGTGATGGAGGGCGGCCAAACAAAAGATGTAATGAAATTAGTTACAACCATTGCAGAATGCTGTCATACATATGCCGTTTTCGCCACATGCAGACGTGAGCGACTGTGCAGTACGTCCTTACCGCTACTACTTCAGATATGTAATACAGCTTAAATTTTTGACGTAGATTTTTATTTTAAAACTTTGAGAGATATGTTGGTGCTGTGTAGGGGGGTTATACGGGATGGTTAACATTATGTAAGCGATAAACTTGATTTAATAGACAATTAATTAACTAACATTAGCTAATGAACATTTTATTTTGATTCTAAGGGGCGATATTATGTTGCGAAATTAAAGGCCGTCATCGTAAAAGGTGAGCCCAGTTTCTAACTTTTTTTTTTAATTGGTATAGGAGTTTGAAATATCGAGCGCCAGATTTTGCGCATTTCAAAGCTCGCTGAGTTGGTTTACCCGCATTGAAAATGCATAAAACTGTCGGTCACTTTTTTTATGCATCAAACACGGACACCGTTTGTGTATTTTATGATGTAGAAAAAGTTTCTTTGAATTCGGCGATGATACGACGCGCATCGACGCGTTTATGAATATGCGAAGCGGACAAGGCAATTCACTGAGCTTGCAAGTGTGTATGTTCAGTATTTCGAACCACATTAACGATTACGAAAATTTAAAAGCTAAGGTTATCTTTCTTTACTGACGGCCTTCATTTTCGCGATACAGACTTACGTCCCAAAATCAAAATTATGAAAGCTGATTAGTTAAATACAATTAATCATTTTTCAGATTATTGAGCTCTATTACGTACATAATGCCCGTCTTGCTGTACGGTCCACCTTCACTGACCAAACCAACATATCTCTCGCAATTTGTAAAATAAAAATCTGTAAACGTTAAAAAATGTCATCCAATACATCTCTAAGCGCTGCTTTAAATTGAAAAACCACTCGGTTTTATACTGCTCTAAAGCTCCTGATAATCATATAGCATAGGTAACACAAGTAACACAAATACCACACAGAAATTGCGCAGGAAATTTTATTGGGGTACATTTAATGCTCTTGTGGTTCTATAGTTCTGTATGCTTCTTATCGTCGATGCTTTTCTTTCTCGCTCCTTATTTCGCTGAGTTTAGTGCCCACGGCCAGCAACAGCAGCTTTCCGGAGAGCTCCCGCCCCTTCTTGGTCGGCAGGGCCGTTGTGTAGGCTGCGTGGGAGATAATTTAGAGCGATCATGATATAAATCTGCGCAGAATTATGCACTGAATCTGAGACAGCCTACCGTAAAATCCATTGTGGGCTATTAAAGGTGCCCTGCGACGTACATAAAGCATGGGTTCTTTAATCTTTGTATGCAGAGTAAGGGACATTGTGAGTCCCGAACGCGCAATGAGATCACCGAAATCATAATATTTGATATTTTAATCTTCGCTAGAAATGCTTGTTTCGAGCCGATGGCGTCGCAACGCGGCGGCCATTTGCGGCAGCGGAAATGAGGTGGCATCTAGATAGGGTGCTGCCTTTCTCACTGGTTGGGCGTCCAGTTTGCATATTGTTCCTTCATACTTGCGAAATGGATCCAAAATATTATGTCTCTGAGTACTGCAAGCTTTTTCGCATGCCACAAAAACTGGAAAGAAGCAGGGAAAGCGAACGAAAACTAACAAGAATACAGCTAGGGGCGACACTTTCGATTCCGCTTCAAACCTTCCTGGCGGCCAGCGCTGTTCAAAAAACGTTGGCTCAGACCAGAAAGCGCGCGCGTCGAGACCGGCCGTGACCATACCAAGACGGCAGCGAAAAAAAGCCAGTCGACACACCTTGCCCAAAATGTGGAGAAAGGCCGGACAGGAGACGGGAGTCGAGTTTGGGCGGGAGGGGGGCTACCGCTGACAGCCTTAAGGCCGTTGTACGATCGTTTTTGGGCGGATCCGCCAGCGAGCGAACCGCTCGCTTTCGGCCTTCGCTCGTGCGTGGGGCGGAATGGGTGTTGTACGATCATTTTGGAGCTGGCGGACGAGGCGGATGGTTTAAAGCGTTCCGATTGGCGCGCCCGGGATTGCCGTCTGTCCAATAGCATGCTCCTGTTGGCAACCTAGACGGCGCGAAAACGTGGTCTTTTTTTGCTCCTCGGCGACCGGCACCTAGGCTGAACTTCGGCATAGCCATGGCGTGCCGAAGTTCAGCCGGCAACAGGGCGAAGAACTTTGCACACGCAAAGGTGACGCCACGCGGCGAACCACGGAGATGCGAACCGGTTTCAAAGTGAATCGTCTTGTGGGTTGATGCCTTGATTCCCCGCTGTGCCCGCGCATTGAGCCGCTGCGAAAGAGCTTCCGTACTACTGGGGCACGTGATGGAGGGCGAAGAAACGGGCGCATGTACAGTATGGTAGCACTCGAAATTAAGGCAGGCTGTGACCTGTACATATCCGCGTGAGCGAATTCGGAAGCACATATTTGCGGAATCTGTAACGCGTACCAATCCCACGGATGCCGGGATGGATGCGCGCAATGTCAAGACCGCATACTAGGGGCATTTAAAATGAAGGATGTCAAATTTTCAGAAAGGAATGCTCCGACGGTCATACAATGACAAAGGATAACAATTTAACTGACAAAAGAGATTATGAAGTCTGCATTTATTGGGAGAAGCCCAAAAAACAACTAAGACAGGCGGAAAATGACATTATGGAGGAACATATGTACCAGTGAACAGCCTCAAGAGGGAACAGTGATTGATGGATGAACTGAGGGGGCTAATTAGAAGCACTGTCCCCATAATGGGACAGAGGTGTGAAAAGGCCCAGGGAAAGTACCTGAAGGCATTCCTGAGGTTATAATTGAAAAGCAGGATTAATGATAGCCATCATGGGTGAACTGACACTTACTGGGAATTCTTGTATGCAGTGCTGTACAGTTGGATACTAATTACCGCACATGCATTTGAGCATTGATCTTGCATAGTGATGGAAATGGGGCAATAGCTGCTGGGTGGTAACTGGCAAAGGCCAGCATTCTGAAGTAAGAAACAGTACGTGCAGCATGCACTCCATACATGCGCATACACAGTGGTTCCTGCACTCTGTCGTTTGTTGCCACAAATTGTTGCATAGGGTTCTCTGTGCTGCTGAATGATAGCAGTGATGTCGGGTGAATATGACTGTTATTATTTTCAACTGGTAACCGTCTGTGCAATCAAACACATGCTTTTAGTGAGTTTCCATTGTTTGCAGAAGCAAACCGACATCCTGAGTGGAGTACCTTAACACAGACGTATACCTACCTACAACATAACTGCAAGTAAAAAAATAATGGTGCATTTCATGACAATGGTTTGCTGGATTTGAGGATGGTGACCTTGTGGAACCCACATCAAACATCTGAGCAAGATGAAATTGCTGTGACTGAAATTTTATGATTCTGGTTCACATACCGCGTACCTCATGTATAGTAGGATAAAACTTAAAAGAAACAGCAGTTGTTAGCACTCGGTCATGGCCCGAGGCATCCTGTATTACTCCACTAACCAATAACAGTAAACAAAATTAGTTGTTCGATGCTTGACTTTATTAATCTATCCAGGTATCAGAATTCTAGAAGTTATCATTTTTTCTTGTAATAAGCTTCTTATGGTAGTATACAATAAAAGTTTTAACAGCGGACTACTTTTCTTGGCGCAGAAGAATTCTGTGCGGCGGTCCAGATGGCAGAGCTTCACTGCAGACTTAAATTGAATCTGACTATAGTGTTCGGTGATAACATGTTCTGACAGCCAAAAACCAAAACTGAACATTGGTTGTTGACTGAGCTTAGATGCCAATTCAATGCAAACAAAAATATTTGTTGTAGGAATAGATACGCATAGTTAACATGAAACAAAAAGAGACAACCCGCAACAAACACCTCACAGATACTGCCAACTGTCCAAAGCGATATCACGAACAGTGTATGTTGGACTGTCCTACACAAGAGGTGACGTAGAGCAGATGCCTCTGTGTGCTCTTAGATAAAAGGGAATAGTACCGAGGCTTAGTCCATGCTACTGCTTCTGACGTCAAGGTGACCTTGACAAGATTGGTTGTTGCATCTGTAAAGAGGGCATCTGCTGCTGCTGATGTGGACTGCTTGTTCACAGCCTTTAACAATGCTCTGTCATAGCACGTTAAAGAACCCCAGGTGGTCGAAATTTCCGGAGCCCTCCACTACGGCGTCTCTCATAGCCTTAGTCGCTTTGGGACGTTAAACCCCATAAACCAAACCAAACCAGATCATTTTTGCCCAGCTTGGTTCTTCAGCTGTGGGAAATCCAGCATCACCTGTATATCATTCTTCTTGTGTCCCTGTTCACTCCCGCCGCACTTCAACTCTATCCACATCATAGTATGTGTGGTCAAATGACATCAAACACGCCACTGTCTCTCATTAAAGAAAAGGTGTATGTGTGTATTACGCATGCATGAAAAAATCAGCATATTTTAGCATGTTACCATCAGATATGAATGCATCTATACATGAGGAAATTACAATGTTCCCAACCTTTACTAATATGGAAGATCAGTGTTAACTGCAGGTGTTTACAATATCACAGAAAAATGACGACGCAATAATACTGATTTCTTTTCTGATTTTTTTTCGTCATGTTTTTCACACCATTACGAAAATCGAAATAGAAATACCGCTCAGTGGCTTCAAAGCGGATATGGTGCGCATCACTGTACTGAAGTGCACGATTTTGTTCTGCAGTGACAGTGGGCAGGCCGCTTCCTTTTACCAGTGCTTCCTGAGGTGACATTGCAGTGAACATTGTGCAAACCAGTATGCAGCATAGTAAACAAGTGTGGAAAGTTCTGTTGAGAGCCAATCAATGTTGACATGCACAGAAACAAGGTGGCGTATTGTGAGTACGACCACAAAGCATTCATAACTGTCCCATGAATTTAAAACAAAGTGGTTGCTTCATATTTCAGAAAAGTATACATGTGCCATCCTCATTAATCCATACATAATTAGATAAGGGAGTAAGTACACTGGCCTAGAGGTTAAGGAAATGCAAGAACCGATTTGGAAAGTTTACATAGCAAATATTGGCGGAGACTAGGATAGAATGCGTTGTATAGTCAAGGGAACGAGAACTGCTTCATATTTTGCAGTTACCTCAAACAAACACAATCATATCAAGCAGAATGCGAAAAAGTTAATTTTCAGAAATAAGAGCTATGATGTCTCAGGACAGAATGAATTGAAAAATAAGCCATTGAAGTATGTGTGGGCCATAGATGCTTAAGTTCTCCAGTAAAGCTCTACAGCAATCTTGAAGGTACGTCCTTTCTGATCAGTAAAAAATAATATGAGAAATTTTAAGGGCAACTATGATTCCCAAAGCAGCAAGCAAAAGAGAGAATCTGTATTTGTTAATCGATATCCGCACCACTTGTTATATATAGAATGATGTCGTACTAGTTACTAATTACCAATTTCTTAGCAAAATATCCTTATTCCACTGCCAGTCTGGGTTGCAAGGAAACGAATTAACTGAACCATCAGTAGTCATAAGGAAGTTGGAAAAAAACCAAGTTGAAGTCCGGCTGAAGGATGACGAAGAAAAACAGAAAGGCAGTGATGACTTTTGTCTTTTATTGCTATCTCTTTGCTGCAATCTGATGATGAGAGCTTTTAAGCTGAACCAATTGCCCAGTTAATACTATCCTTAGTACATGTGACTATATACAAGTTACATGCATAAGCATACAGATGTAGAATTCTCACTGAGCCACATCATGAAGTCAGTGTGTTGCTCAGCTGAGCAGAACAGACAAACACAAAAAGAAGCCTGGTCAACAACAGGTGGGTGCACTAATGCATGTTTAGCTTTGCAGTGAGCGAATGTAGGTAGCTAGAGCTAGCTTGCGCAAAGTTAGCCCAAATGCTACTATTGTGTAAATCTGCCCCGATAGTTCTCAATGAACACGTTATGCATAAGAGAGCATTGTACTGGTTTGCCGAGGTGACCGAGTGACTGAGCACTATATCAGATCTATTTGTTTTCATATTTATCACACCTCAATGGTCCTAAATGACGTTACTTTAGTAGCGAGCTTTAAAATGGTGTGCCAGGTAGGAGCTCAGTGAGTTCGTAATTTATAGCATGATTTCTGTAGTAACCACTTCGCAGGACAGTAAGATACACAGCCTTGTGGGATGCAAGACCGTTACAGCCTTCTGTGGCACGAACAAAAACGAATCTTGAAATTCAGTGGCATATGAGCTAAACGAGGCACAAGAGTGTTAGTGCACCTAGTGCACGAGAGACTACAAGTTGGGACTGATTAGTTGGGGACGTGTTGGTAAGGAGCAAAAAAAACCTGCATAAGATGAAGACATTCAAATATGCACTTTTGGTGCTGTCACACTGGACCTTCAAAAATGGCCTGAGAAAATAAAACAAGCGGCTCAGGACTGAAGACTGAACTAATTCAAGGATTCTAGTTAAGTTAGATTTGTGCCATGTGCCATTAGAATACCCAAGTTGATGACACACAGGGGAATTGAATGCAAGTAACTTGGAAGACGGTGATACTAACAACACGTCATGGTGTAAATATCCTAGGTTGTGGGTGGGTGTATGAGGATTATAAGGTATTTGAACCAGTATACAGTGAATATACCTTTATCGGAAGGCCTTATAAGTTGGCAAAATGTAATGCTGACAATGTAATGCTGGAAACTTATTAACCCCACTTATTCCAAGCCCTTGTCTCTGCTCGACCATGATGGAACCACTGTACCAGACCAGGACGCTGCCCGAGTTTTGAATTCAACATTCTGCTCTGTGTTTACGCGTGAACCCGATACCACCTTACCAGTTTTTCCGTGTTTTGATCACCCTTTAATGCCTGACTTAATATTTGAACCTCGCGGAATCCTGAAACTAATTGAATCACTCAAACTTACTTCTTCTGCTGGTGTGGATGGAATTAATGCCAAAATATTAGTTAATACCAAGCACATCTCAAGTATCATTTTAGCTCATATCTTCCAACAGTCCCTTTCTTCAAGCACTGTTCCACAGGATTGGAAGGTAGGCAAGGTCATTCCAGTCCCGAAAAAAGGCCCTTCACAGTCACCCAGTAATTATCGTCCTATATCTCTCACTTGCGTTTGTTCTAAACTAATGGAACATGTAATTCACTCGCATGTCGTAAACTTTTTATTATCTAATAATTTCTTTCATCCCAACCAACATGGGTTTCGTAAGGGTCGCTCTTGTGACACTCAGCTAGCTTTATTCATTGATGATCTTAGTTCTAGCCTCGATAATAACATTCCCGTTGATGCCATATTTTTAGACTTTGAAAAGGCTTTTGACAAGGTTCCTCACAAACGGCTCTTTTTAAAACTTTCGTGTCTTAACCTTGATATGCGCATATATGAATGGATATGTGATTTCTTAACTAACCGCCAGCAGTTTGTGTATGCTAACAATACCGCCTCTTCCAGGTCTCCCGTACTTTCAGGTGTGCCTCAGGGTACTGTCCTTGGTCCTCTACTCTTTCTAATATATATAAATGACATTGCTTCAAACATCTCATCTTCCATTCGCCTATTTGCCGACGATTGCATTATTTACCGTCCTATTAACCATCAAGCCGATGCTCATGCCCTCCAAACTGACCTTTCACACATAGAAACTTGGTGCAAAACATGGTTAATGTCCTTGAATGTGAAAAAAACTTCGTTAATTTCTTTTCATCGGCGACGCACTTACCCAACTCCTTGCTACGTACTTTGCGGTTCCGTTATTTCTCCGACATCAACATGTAAGTACCTGGGAATTAACATATCGCATGATCTTTCTTGGTCCACCCATATCACTGCCATTACTAATGAAGCTAATCGTGTCCTGTCTTACTTACGACGTAATTTGTCAGTAGCTTCTTCGTCTATTAAAACTCTCGCCTACATAACGTTGGTTCGTCCCAAGCTGGAATATGCATGCGCAGTTTGGGACCCTCACATTTCTTATCTAACTAAAGCACTTGAATCAGTGCAAAACCGTGCTGCTAGATTCATCCATTCAGACTACTCTTATCATTCTAGTGTGACTGCCATGAAATCAAGAGCTAACCTGCCTGACCTCGAGCTGCGACGCAAAATCTGCCGACTAATCCTTTTCCACAAGTTTTATCATTCATCCCTTGCAGATCTAAAACCAGCTCATCACGTGTCTCCTCGCACCAGTCACAGCAAAGCCGTTTATCCCCCCCGCGCACGCACCACTGCGCACCTTCATTCCTTCTTTTCCCAGACTGCAGTAGACTGGAATGGCCTGCCTGCCGATGCCGCACTCCACACCAGCCCCGTCCATTTTAAAAAAGCCATTGAAAATGTTCTGTCTTAAACCCCATGTCATTCATTTCAGATTCATTTTTTTTTTGTACTGTTTCCCCTCATGTAATACCCCTATTCAGGGGCATTTGAGGTGTACAATAAATAAATAAATAAATAAATAAATAAAAAACAATATTACGGCATTCTTAGTAACATTAGCAAACAGGACAATCCAGGGCATGCTAATTGTTGTTTTGAACTGAAATGCTGGTATTGATTGCAATATGGCACACACCATATGGCTGTCAGTGAAGGCATATGACAAAACACTGAAGGGATGGTAATAATGCAAGTAATGAAAAGCTGAGGCCCAAAGGAGTGCCTTGGCGGACGTCCGAGATTGCAGGAAAAGGCAAGATACATAAGAATTGGCAAGGGAAATTTGCCGAAGGCTGGCTGTTTAAGCTTGGATCCAGTTTAGAGCTATTGGATGCAAGTTAAAGCACGAGAAAACCAGCCTCACATAAATAGGGGAAATGCATGCTTTTTCAAAGCAAAGAACAAAAGCATCATAGGGGGATGTTGCAGTCACGGTGCATGTCGTGAAGAACAAGAAAAAGTTGGCTATTGCAGAAATGTCTTCTAAAAGCTTGCCGATTTGAATCAAACAACTTAATGGGCCAAAACAATCTAGCAGGGTCAAGAGTATGAAATGTGTTTGGTGATTTGCAGCACATGCCAATAACACAAATAGGGCCATAGGTGCTGGGTGATGAAGGATTATAAACAGAGGGGCCAGGCTATAATAAGGCAGGAAGCTATCTGTACAGCATGCACTAGATATGCCTATACAACCTACTTCCTCTCCCGTTGTTGCTTTCTGTAAATTTCACAGAACTTGATCATAGCGTACTGTGGGGTGCACCGGTGGCAAGTTGGCATGTCGAAACTGTGCTAAGGGACGACGACAGAGCAAGAATTGCTACCCTGTGCAGTGATGTTGTTACCATCGTCTTTGTTCCTAGCGTAGCTTTACCAGCTCCACAGGGCTTATTTTGCAGTCTGCAAGTAGTCATGTCTGTAGCAAACAGTCACAGGCAAATGAAGGTGGTAGCAGACAGACATATGCAAGTGCATCGACGAGATCTTCTCAAAGCTTTGAGAATGGCTTGTTAAACAAAGTGCTGCGGCTGACCCAGGAAGCACCGCTGAACAACCACTTAACACCAATAAGGCCGATTTCGCAAGCAGCTCTGCAACAATAGCATTGCGAACACATCCAGTTTCGTACCACTGATCCCCGGATCGAAAAGGACCATGAGCAAAATCAACAACAGACACTGTCATTGCCTATGAGGTGCTTCAAGACCACTGTATTTTTCTGATTGCAGTGGAAACCAACATCCCACTTGAACTGAATACTGCCAAGTATTTGTCAATATTGACTTAACACTGCTATGCAAAAAGAGAAAAAAAGCAATGGCAAAGGTTTTCTCACTATTTTTTCTTTTTCATCAAGACTCGTTATGCTCAACTTGCTCTGTGGTCAGTTTTGATTGCATAAGCTGCTGCCACACTTTTTTTTTTTTCTGCGCTACATCAATTGAAATGCTCATGAAAAACAGACTTATGAGTTGGCACATATTAGAGATTTGTACACTGTCAATCAGTCGCGATTCAAAAGCGGCAATGATTCTTGTTTCCATGTTGTTACAACCTAAACCGAAATGGCTAGCGGAAGTGTTCAGTCACCCATTCATCACGCCGATATGTTTATTGCAGGCAAATGTGCGCACAGCCGGCAGGAAATAAAAAGAAATGACGCTCCCGAAGATACATTTGCACTGCACCGATGTTTTAACACAGGTTGCACAGTTTCTCCGGCGAGTCGTAACCCGAGCACCCAGCATCACAAAACGTACTGAATGGAGCACCAAAGCGCAGAGGATGGCGACATCGCTGTTGTCGCCGCAAAACAGTCCTACGGCCGTGCAGCCAAGCTCGCGTCGCGTCACGTCGCACACACGGCAATTCTCAAGCACAGTGCCAACACGAATCGCGAACAAAATGGTAACGAATGCGTAGCCAGCAACAACGTCGTGTGCACGCTTCGGTCGCGATCACTGCAACCATCGCAACGAATGCGACTAGCTGCACAACGCCACGTTCATTTCAGCATTCGGAAAGCACGGCGTGCGTAGTGAGCTCTCGAAGATGCACATTTCACTGCCTTGACGTAAAAGCACTCGCTTCGATCGCAATCACTTTCACTACGCGGACACTAGTCACTGTGCTAGGCAGCTCATGCACGCACAGAAGTTCACCGTGAGCAGCTTTTGCTCGCCGCTGTGCGTGATGATCCTCGCAGGAATTAGGAACGCTTGCAGCAACCACAAACAGCTCCATATAAACACTTCGTGACACCGCCAACGCGTAGGTCTTGCGTCTGTTTGAAGAGGCGCTCTGTCAACTACATCAGCGTCGATTTCAACTCGGGAAACTGTCGCTGCTCGCCGCTGCTGCACGCGGAGAAGTATGCCTCGCGGCATAGGTGCCATCTCTACAGCCACGACCTATGCCTCGCTCCCCAGTTCAGTCGACGGACGGCCATCTTGCCCCGGCAGGAGCGGATGCCTACGTCACGTAAAAAGCAGCCAATCGCTGCAATTCGGTCGCCGGGCGGTTCGCTCGTCCGCCCCAAAGTTGAAATTCACCAACTTTCCTTTCGCCTGCCGAACGGGGCGAATGCCTATTGTCTGGTCGTTCGGTCCGCCAGTCCGCCTGCCTGGCGGATCCGCTCAAAAGCGATCGTACAACGGCCTTTACAGTCCGACTAAAAAAGTAAATTCGGGGAGCTTCCTTTGTCGTTAGTCGCCCCTGCCCTTACTACAGCGTCGCGTACACGGGGGGAAGACGCCGTCAAAATGCGCGGCTGTCTACAGCCCCGACAAAGCAACAACTGCATGCACGCTTCCGCTGCGTGGGCGCTAGGCGCGGTTCTGATTTGTAGCGCCCAATGTCGGTACTGGGTGAGTGAAATGGGAGAGTGAAATGCGTTTTCGTCTGAGGTTTTCATTTCGAATTTTCACAGTGGAATAACTTTCGCTTGCATGCCCCGATTTCAATAATTCGTTTTGCTCTGGTCTCTGGAACGCATGATGAATCTATTTAATAATATCAACTGGTACAGAGCAAATCATCGCGATGCCCCTTTTTCGGGCTTTACCATTAAAGTTTCCTGGCACAACCGCGAACAGAAACAGGTATACGCCAATTGTTTCTGAAACACGTTCGTTCGCACTAACCACCCGAAATAAAACGCGTACCAGCTCTTCATTCCACTGCTCCTGCTTAGCTGTAGAGCGCAAGCCTTGTGACAAATGTAATGGGCCACTGTAACCTAATTGGATACGCAGAACGCAGCAATGCTGATCACGTGTTAAAATAGAATTAGCACTATTACTTACGACAATTAAAAGGGTTCAGTTCCTGACACGTGCATATGAGAGAATCCATTACAGCTTGCTCTCTACGTCTCGTTACTTAGAATATACATCCCTAACTAGCCCCGCAATGTGCTTAGTGAGGTTAGTCTATGTTTTTTGCGTTACACAATTCATGTCATGCACTTGAACTACCGCTGGCAGGAACGCAACTCGGTGGCGGTAAATATTTCGCTACTGAAAAATGAGACATTACTCTCCGACTGCACATAGCCCAGCTTACAAATAAATCATGCATTATGATACCATTTAGCTTAATTTATAGCCCTATCATCGAAAACTGCCGACAGCATTGGCAAAGGTAAACAACAAAGCAATACGGGAAAAACAGTAAATGGTTGTTCACGCTTACCTGAAATATTGATGATTGCAGGTTCACAGAAACCTTGGTATTTCCCGCTCACTTGCACCCTGGATCCTTCCGATGGCTCATCATCCCATGCATGCTTGGCGCAGGTCATTTTAACGCCGTCAAAAGTGTCTTCTTCCTCAAAACGCACAAGTGTGGCGCTGTACCATGATTTCAAAGGGAAAACAAGTGGATGCAACAACGGGTATAACCGGAAATTGCTCGCCCGGCAGGAAAGTGCGTAGCACACTGCAGATTCCGGCTTCTAGCTCTGTGCAACAGACGACAGCCAAGGGTGGCGCCACCAATGCCTTCCTTAGCAGATATCTGTGCATATCTGTGCATGTCAGACATCGGCACCTGCGCACGGGCGCTCACGCGCGCGTCAGAAGCGGGGTCCGGTTTACAACAATGGGAGGACCGCGGGGGCTCTCGGGGACTCTTTTTCTTCATGGCTTGAAGCTCTTTCAGCCTCCCCTAAATTTTCTTGGAATCCTTGCAGATCCCCAACCATCTCTTGTTCACGGCTTGACATTTTTTTCAGTCGGCTCCCGAGGGGGAGCGAGCCAGCACCAGGAGCATGGAGGTTCATGCCACTTTTCGACGCCCGTCGCGGCACGTGCTGGGCGCGCAGGCGCTTCGCGTGTATGCCTTAGAAGTGTACATCGAGATGGGGCTTTATATCGCCTGTATCTTTATCAAAATAAATATAACTAACGATACCCCTGCTGCGTCGTTGCTTGAAATCCCGTCGAACCGATCGCCACTCGAGTCGACGGAGCTTTGCGGAAATTGAGAAAAAGATATCTTAGCGGAAAGTTGAGCACTCTTCGGCGTCCGGCCGACATTCGACGGTTTCAAATGCTTACGAAATGCGAACAGAGACCGCCCCTGTGATTGGCGGTGGCCGTTATCTTGCCTCAGAGCCGCGTCCCGCAACTGCTTCGGCCCTCTTGATTTCGACATCTGCTGCTCACTTGTTTCTTCTCCTCTTTGTTTAGCACACTGCTTGCGTTGTCGCTAATTTAGTGCTTCAAGTTAATGACTCGTCATTCAGCATTTACAGCGTGCGCGTGAAATTTCAGCGGTAATACACCAAATGTCGACTGCACTGCAGTACCACCGTTGTCTGCATACCTGTGATCGTTTGTATGGCATAAAACGCAAGCTATGTTAAATATTCCCTTTCTGATGCGCGGATTGTAACTGTACTTGTTTACAGAGCATGATCACTGCAAAAAGACCGGATGTTTGCGACGAAACACTTGATAGCCGGAGAACTGGCGCTTTCCGGTCGTGGTAGATCCGCTTTCTTCCATACCACAAATATTCGGTGCTGAACTGCTTTATCCAGAAGCATGTTCGACGATTAATCCCATCGACGAAAATGATCTCATTTGTTATCCACGAGCGGCGCCAGTGGTCGACTGTTGACGGCTCCCTAAAGCAATGCTCGGCATGCCGGGTGACACCGGTGCTTCCCGCTCGTTCTATTCGTCCTGCGATATCAGCAATCCTCCGCTAAGGGTTGCAGTTTCCAAAACTTCACTTATGACCATTTGCATTCGCCAAACTTGTGTATTCGCTCTCCACAAAAGCCGAGACCACATACGCGAACAATGCCGACTAGCGCTTATTCGTCGAAAGCAAGGGTCTCATCGAAGCGGCTAATGACGGCGCTGGAGAGCTCGGAAAGCGCCGTGATATGGTCTGGTTGCGTGCACTATGGAGTTCAATTCTAGAGACAAAAGCTATCTTTCTCTGATTTAGTATTTTTTGCAGTAATATGGGGAGTCATCATACTAAGAAGCAAACAGAAGGATCGTGAGCGTCAGGTTCATTATAAGGTTCAGGCTGTACAATCCAGCCGGAATGAAACGCGAACACGCATATCGCCTTCTTTTTCTACATTGCAGAGAGGTGTTCACTTGCAGCCAGTTTAAAAATATGTACTTCGGTAGACCCTTCACCCAGACACAGGAATCAGGCTAGTTCTGCACTACAGTTGAAAGTAGACAGGCAAAATATTTTGTTTTTTTCACATGCGCTGTTCGCTTGCCATGCTGTAGACGGAACAAAATGGGCTATTAACATGTGACCAGTAATAATATACATTGCATTTTTTTTTCTGTGATGGTGTTTCGAATGGGGTTTTAATAGCCGGCTGGGATGTCGATGTTAAGTATAGGCACCATGCGCTGCAGTTTGGCGAGCACGAGTGACGTCATCTGGGTAACAGGGAAGGGGGGGGGGAGGTGGACGTTGCTCTCTCGTTCAGTTTGCAGTCAGCTAGGAGAGCGCCCAGATATTCCCTCCCAAACCGTAAACAAATTTCGCTAATGATGGGAGGCTCGACCTACTGCTGTGTTTATATATCAAAATTAAAATTTCATCTCTTTTCATGGAGACCATGCATGCTTGCGCATGCATATGAGGGTCCACTGGAACGGAGTCTATTTTGGAGCTAAATTCATGAGTGCAAACTGGGAGCGGATTTACATAATCTGGGGTGTTTTCAAGGTGCCATCACTGGTAGGAGTCCTAGGAGTTGTTTTGTTTCTTTGTGTAAAGAGAGGGAATGCGCTGAATAATAGGCAGTGGTTTTTGGGGGCGTTCTTGGAGAGGACATCTTTAGTTTCAGACTACGGTTTTTTATACATCTGTGTGGTTCAGCGGGTTAGGGCAGTTTTTTTTACATGCGTGCGTGCGCGTTGTGGGTACGATGTAGTTTTTCTGAGCGTGCTTATGCAGTTTTTCACGATGTTTCGCTTATAAGTTTTTCTGTATGGGTTTGTATCACGTTGCATAGAGCGGATTTAAAATTTTTATATTGATACCGGTGAATTCCCGCCATCTAAAATCCTTTTCTGGATCAATAGATAAAAACTAGAAAATACATTACATTTTGTAACGTAATTTATTGAATTTTACATCGCTAAACCCTTCCTGAAGTTTACCATCACACTGCGATACATCACGGCCAAATTCCTTTGCTGTCCCTAATTAAATTAATGCCCTGAGGAAATACCTAACACAAAAGTCCTGTAACATACTCAGCAAGAAATGCTTAGTTTTTTTGTTTACTTACACCAATGCTTCTCTGAGCGGAATACATGTACATAAAACAAAGCAGTGTTCATCCTGAAGACATCTAGTATATAGCACTACCATTGTCTGTGTGTAGTAACGATGCGTTTTTCGCAATTCCAGCCGACCATGTTATGTATGTGGATGTTAGGTATGCGGCTGATTTCATTATTTGAGTGAATTAGACACCTGTCCTTCAATCTGCAAGGGCACTTAAAGGAGTGTGGACACCTAACTTTTGGGTGCGTGTTTTCTTCTTTGTAATGATGCGTGAGGCATTATTATACATGGAGTACCACGTGGTGTTCCTACAACTGCTAAATAATTTATTACCGATTTTTTCTCTTGCTGTTTAAAGTTCAATAACTCAACTATGAGTGGGACGTCAGTGAGTGAGGCATGAAAAACTGCGATATAATCGCTGCGTCCTCGTTTTAATTCACTACAATGCTGAAACCAGTCAGCCAGCTTCACTATCCGGACTTGTAACTAATGTAAAACAGCGATTATATTGCACTTTTTTCATGCCTGCTTGTCATTTCCATTTTCGAAATTCTGTGTGGGCACGTCGCCGGCGGAGCGCATGGAGTCAGCAACGCCTCGACTGGTACCCGTGCTGCTCGCGCTGCTGACACTCTCTTTCATTGTGAGCACGTGCCGTCCTGCTCGTGGGTGCACAAAAGAGGGGTTGCCGCTCGTTGTGAGTCATGACTGGAATGCCGCGACGTTGAGGGAGTGAAGAAACGTATTGTTGTGTCGGGTGCTGCCACAATAGTTCTCACAACATCAACGGTCAAGAGCAGCCCATGGAACTCTATAGATTTCCTGGACATATGTCCCAAATTCCTGAAAAAAAAATTCAATACTCGAAATTTGTAATCTACTGCCGAGGAAATTTTGGAGGTAATGGTGAATCTTTTCGATGTGTAGCAAAATCTTGCAGAACTTTTCCATCGCTCGCATCGAGCGATAACAAAAACCTTAATAGCAAGACAGAAAAAAACAAAAACAATGCAAGCATGTCGACGGGAGGTTGGTATAGTGAAATCTTCCAGTGTATAAAAAAAATGCGTTCATACACTTTTTCCCATTCAAAAATGGTTTTCCTTGGAATTGTTGTCTGTGAAATGATTGAGAACGAGACGGCAAGCCTGGATAACTTCTGTGCGCAAGCTGAAGTAGGCGGTTTTCTCTTGCTAAATTGGTTTGGTATGTTGCGCGTGTGTATTATTTCTGACGAATTTTCATTGTAATTCACTAAGCATGCAGTGTTTAGTCGTACAGCTCGCGCTAAGGAAACAATTTTTTTTTTTGCCAGTAAAGCCCTCCGCCGGTCAGGTAACTCAAACAAATATTTTGGAGGCTGACATCAACAGCTGCGTTAGGCAGACGCGTGTGAGGCAAGGTCAGTGATCGCCTCATTGTTCCTTTGTGTGACGCCCGGCTCAATTTCCGAAGTTATTTTGCTAGATGTAAAAAATGTCTCAAAGTAAAAGTAGTAAAGATATTAGCTTGCACATGAGCGAGCGTTTGAATATGAGAGATGGCTCTGCAAATAAATTCTTTTGGGAATGCACGTGCGCTGCAATCGGCATTACATTAAATGTAACAACCACTGCGTAGTGATTGACCAAACTTGAGCATTTTTTCTGTTAGCCGTCAGCCAGCATCTGGTAAACGCATTTCGCGCGTGTTTTGTTTTTCTTTTCAGCCTCGCCTATCTTTATTTTACGTCCAAATAAACACATACTCGTTATTATTCAGCGAAAAACGTAATGAAATTCGAACTATTTGGCAAAGAAAGTTGCGTACATCGAACTGCTCAGCTACCCAACAAAATTAAGTATTTTGGGAAAATTTCCCTGCCATAAAAAAAAGGTATTAAGCTCGAATTCCGCGTCATAAATAAACTTGCCATTTTCTTGCGACACATTTCGCCGCAACGGTAACGGCGGTTTCGTCAACAATCTGCTCCACGAAGTGGACCTGATGCACTGTCAGTTCTATTTTTTTTTTCAAGTCGGCGCAGAAAAAAAAATCGCTGACCACTCTTTCTTGAAACCTACACCTGAGAGGGTACTGTCGCGATAGAAGGAAATGCGAACAGCGCGGCGCCTAATTCGAACATAAGTACGCTACAGACATGAATTCCAGTTTCGCAGTGCGTAGGCAACATGCTGTTCACATTATTTTCTATCGCCCTTGTACATTTTCCTAGTCCTCTTAATTTCGTCTGCGTTCTAGCACGAAGGAAAAAGCAAGCGTCAGCGCAAACAGATTTCCAGGCAGTCCAACACGTGTAAAGCATGTGCGGAACTGGTCTTTTTTCAATAGAAAGGGCTCAATGGGAGGGGTGACAGGTCTGCCCGGTCAATTGTGGGGAGTCGCGGGAGACGCTGCTTTTCACTCGCGCTTGTAGCGCCCTTCTGCCAAGCTCTGGTTCCCTCGGCGTGCCTTCCGGAGCGAAAGAAAGAGAGAAAGTGACACGGAGCTGGACTAGCCACCCGCCAGCTATCTTCTAAGCCCGACCCACATGGAGCGGTTTTCTCGCGGAAAACCTGCGTACGGCCGCCCGGCGGCGGCCGCTTGGCCGCCGGCGGCCGTTCGCCGCCGACCAAGCAGTGCTAGATACGTTCGCCCGGCGGTCAGCCGCTCACCGGAAGCGGCGAATGCGAGCTGTCAGCGCGGACCAATGAGGGCGCTCTCTTCCCGCATCTAGCTTCCGCCGGCGACAAACATTGCCTTTCGAAGCCGGACCCCTCGCTTTGGACTGAATTCTCGTTGTTGCTGCCTTTTTCACTGCGTTCACTGGCCGTAAATGGAGCACCGGTCTTTCGCTTCGTCTCGCCTTGCCTATAATAAAACTTATAAGTGATAAATTTGCCTTATTTTTTTATTTAGAGTGACGAATCTCCCACTTCTAGGCTTAAGAGGAGAGCCGGTTTGTTTACAATAATGGTTCCTGTCCCGAGAACCAGATGGCGCCACTATAGGCTGTCTATTTTTGCGTCTTTGCTAGCAGCAGCTGCCGGTGGCTCGGCGCGCAGGGTGAAACCGAGTGGGGGTCGAGTGGAGAGGGGAGATAGCATACGCTGAACTAAAAAGTGAGAGTGCGCCTTCCAATAAACAATGGCTTTAGAGTAAGCTTACAAATCTTTTTTTTGTATTTGTCGGCAGCGGTTTGGCGGCAGCCGCCCGTTTTCCGCCTCTTGTGGTGCGGCAGAGCGGCTGTGCGTCCGCGTTCCGCCGCGCCGCTCAAAATCCGCAGCGCAAGTTCGCTCCATGTGGGTCGCAGCACTGCCGAAGGCGGCAATGTGTCGCTTTCTGCTGTTCTGGGAGGGGGGTTCTCGAGGGTCCGCTTTTTCACCGCCTCAGCAGCGCCATCTCTCGCTCAGTAGGGTAAGGAACATTTTGCCGTGAGTGGTGGCTGACCGTGGACACAGCGGCGACTCATTTATTACGCAAATAAAGTATGTCTTGCTTCCCCGTGACTGCCGGTCTCAGAACTGGCATCTGAATATCGGCCGGCAGGGGAGGGTGGATTATGAAGGGAAGAAAAAGTTGAGGTGAAAAGAAACAGACCAACGCGCATAGTATCAAAAACTATTTGCAGAAGATTTTTTACAAACTGTTCAGCTGTGGCACAACAGTCGGAGTAGAATGGCGAGCTTGGTCAGTACACCACGGAGACTCGGCGGCGCGGAACAGGCGATGGGTAAAAGATTTGCGTGCAGCTGTTGAGTTTTTCTCGTCTGCATTGTAAACGTTTTGCTGGCAACTCTAGATAGATGAATTTCCAAACATTTTGTATTTTTTCTCTGACAATTATACCAGATCGTTTTAATCTTCATCCCTGTGCCGCAAGCAGCGATGTGTTATTTAGGCTCCTGGACAAGAAATGCCTGTATGCTGCAGCGGTTTTGCAAACGTTTATTGTCTGGCATTACCGCAAACAATGCAGGTTTCCCCTTTCTTAAGAACGACATAGTTTTGGGGAACAGCGCCCAAAGAAGGAACGTACACCGCACCACCGGCTTGATGGTTTGAGTATTCATCATGTTTGCGAAAGGGCTGAGTTCGATCCCCAAGCGCTTGTTGTACTTTCGGGACTCTATAATCTATCAATGTTCCTAGAAACTATGATTTCGATCGCAACCAACTCGCTGGACTTGTAATCCGCTTATTTAGACCCAGTCAGGAAGGTTCAGTTCGTCAGGAAGGTTCGAAGTCCACCGAAGATAGAAAGCGCATATATGCATGTATTAGTGCATTTAAATCATAGCAAAGTTTAATGTGATTTATAGCACTGTACTTTAATTCACATTAATTAAACGCCACTACGTAATAGCAGTCTAATTTGATTGAAGCCGCAATCATAAAATGCTTAGTATCTTGTTGTGCGGTGTTTCACCATCTTAATTAACCAATAATATCATGTTTGACACAAAGTTAATTATTTAAGTTCGGAAGTATATGGCACAAGAATCCCATATATGAGGTCGGATATGTTCCATATATGCGAGATTGTTTCCATATAAGGATTTGAAGGTCCCCATATAAAGAAAGAGCATCTATATAAGGACGCAAATACGACTATATATAGCAGTATATGGCACTATATAAGGTACCTTATGGCCGTATCTGCCCGTATTTGTGGTCTTATACACCCATATATAGCCGTATATTGCGGCATATCAGGTTTCCCATGGTCATATCTGGCCGTATATACGACCATATATGGACCTATTTAACTGTATATGATCCCATATATGAGTATATACAGCCATATATAAAATATATCTGGCCCATATCTGCCATTTTCGTAAGGGATACGAGTGCTCTGTTTGCAAAATACCGCATTATGGATGCAAGGGTTATTCATCAGTACCGTGTAATTCAGCAGTACAAATCTCAGGTACATAGTGACACCACATTTCTTGCTGACCTTGCGAATCTACGGGAAAATACCGCTGTTCACAACACAAGACACTACGAATATTGGTATGTACCTTGTCCACGCACAAATTACGGTTTTCAAACTCTCAGGTATGTGTTGCCATCTTTCCTTAATAGTAACGCTTTCACTAATCAATCCATTCTTTCCGTTTCATATAACGCTGTCAGAAATATGTTCTTACAAAAGAATGAATCATATCCAACTGTAAAATAAACAAAGTGTCCATGTGCTGTGATTAAACTATCATTTGCGTGTGTGTAACAGTACCGAGACTATTCTGGTGATCTGTTATGAAGATATTGTACATATTTGTTATTTCATGCATTCTCTTGTTATTGTTTTACTGCTGTCTGTCATCGCCGTGCCAAGCCGCTAAGGGAGATGGGAGCTTTGTCAAGCCGCGTGCGCGGCTTTTTTTCCTTTCTCCTCAGCCATTGTACATGACTGAAATAAATGCACTGAACTGAACAGAACATTTCCCATTTTACGAGTGAAATCGTGTTTGCGCCATTTGCACTTTATTGTTCTTACATAAGAATGCGTCATAGTCTTCTTTGTTTTATACAGTGCGCCTTTTGTATAAACAGTTTTTCTGCCATATAATACATGCTTTCTTGTTCTGGGTGTTGCACAGGATATCGATATGGCGATTTTTATTTTTACCACGGCTTGCTTCGTCTTTACCCTCTTTTAGCTCCCATTTTGTTTTCAAATTGGAAGTAGTTTATTTTCCTTTCGCTCTCTTTTTTACTGTGGTTATCTGTATTACAAGGTAAATTTCCTCTCGTATCCCCCTTACAAAAAGGCCATCAACGGGTGCGCAAGAATCGGAATAAACAGAAAGATTTATAAACAAATATGTGTGAGAAATATTGCCGTCGTATACCGTAATGTCCGACGAGCCCTTAAGAAAACTTTCTTTGTAGCTCGAAACCTGGCATCAAAATTCGTTTGGTTTGGTTTATGGGGTTTGACGTCCCAAAGCGACTCAGGTTATGAGAGATGCCGTAGTGAAGGGCTCCGGAAATTTCGACCATCTGTGGTTCTTTGACGCGCACTGACATCGCACAGTACACGGGCCTCTAAATGTTTGCTTCCATCGAAATTTCTTCAGGGCATGCCACCAAACGAATCAGTAAAATAGCCACTACTATTCTCTGTGAGAAGAGCCCGTCTATCCTGATTACCGAACGCATTGCTTTGAACGGAAACAAACTCAACATGAACTTGAATGTCGAATGGGTCATTTAAAACTCGGTTCTCAAATGTCGCTCACAAGGCATCGCAGTGTGCTGAAGGCTGTGACGATAGCCACTACTATTCTCTGTGAGAAGAGCCCTTCTATCCTGATTACCGAACGCATTGTTTTGACCGGAAATAAACTAAATTTGAATTTGAATGTCGAATGGGTCATATGGGACTCGGTTCTCAAAAGTCGCTCACAGTGCATCGTAGTGTGCTGAAGGCTGTGAAGCTGCCTCGAGTGTGGCAGGCTTCGATGGTGCTGTGATGTGCACAGTCTCGTCCATCCAATCCGCTCCGCGGGCAGACTGCCCCAAAAATTGTGGCGAGGCTGGCCAGCCTGCAAATCATGACCATTAGTGTTAGAAATCAAGCTGTTTTACAAAAAACCCTAATTCGTAAGTGTTTAAAGCACTGAAGCGACTCTTGTGGTATGAATGACACGGCAGTGGTAGGCTCCCGACTAATTTAGGCGACCCGTACGCGGGAACTTGCGCAGACATCGCGAAGAAAAAAATTAACCAGCGCACTCCGTAATGTGCACATGGCCCATCTTTAGGAGTAACGCGCTACGACGAGATTAAGCGTCATTGTTTCGTCATTCCGCGCCGTGATAAGGCGCTGACAAGGCGGCCAAACTACAGTTGCGGAATGAAGTTATAAAGTTGCCCGCGTTTTCGTACGAGTGATGCCCTCGCTAGCTTGTTTGCGATTTCATTAGCACAATAATGACGCCAGGAAATAACGTTACGACAATTGTGTTTATGTTATGGAAGGGTCAGAATTTGTGGTCTAGTTTGCACAGTCTTTAGGTAAAAACAAATCGTCTGTGTTAGTGCTTGCAGGAAGCGCGCAAAACATGTTCATCCTCCTGCATTTTCCCCGCAGCATGTCGGTATGATCTTGTCGCCCGCTTGCTGGCAGCGTCCCGAATACACCACTGGCTTTAGCTGTGCGGCGGAATATCTAGCGCGTTCATAGGAGCGACAAGTCACCGCTTAAAGCAAAGCGCTATAGAGCGGCTAAAAGGCACATGCCGACTTGGTCCTGGTCACCTTCCCTTTTAACTAAAGGGCTCACGCTGACTGGTCTCCTTCCCTTGTGTGCATATCCTCGCCTCTTCCTTCTCTCTATGGACGCCAAACTACAACTTTAGACAGTGATTTATCATTAAGAGCTTCTGCTGCAAAAATACATCGTGATCGAACGGAGATAGTTTTTTGTGAAGTGACTTTCTCTGAAATGTGACGAATGAGTCGGTATTAATGCGGCGGGGAAAAATGTCACAAAGCTCAAGAGGCAGCAGTTGACATGCAACCGCACTACCAGAAAACGTTATCATTTGGCGATACCAATATTAGGAAAATCCCTTCTCAGCTAATGTTTTTAAAATTCACACTCCGCGAAATTTATTTTCATTACATTTCATTATAGTGAGTGATAAACAGAACAGATCAGCGGGGAACTGACAATGCAAAGAAAGCAACCAAACATTCAAAACAGGCAATAAATGCAAGTGGGTTCTTGTTGGGTAGTTGGTTTGACAGAACAGAAAAGAATAGTGCGGAGGCCAGACGGTGAAGGTGTAAGAACTTCACTTTTTAGTGCCTGTCTAGTTCACCTTTATCGTCCTTTGACCATTAATACTCTCCGCAAATAACACCGAAGAAAAAATTGCCTGCTTGGTCTCGGGTTTTTATTGATAAGGAAATGCTCTGGTGTCCCTATAAATCAAAACCCATCGGTGCAGCACTGTAGCCGCCGTGGTGGCTGCTGACCCGAAAGACGTGGGTTCGGTCGGGGTCGTGGCGGTCGAATTTTTTTGTAGGTGAAATTCTAGAGGCCCGTGTGCTGTGCGATGTCAATGCAGGTTAAAGAACCGCAGGTGGTCGAAATTTCTTTAGCTGTCCTGTATAGCGTTCCTCATAGAAGAGTTGCTTTGGAGCGTTAAGCCCACATAAACCGTAAACTGTAACAGGCCAAGGACAAAGCAGTTAGGTCATTGCTAGCGACAGTTATTTCTTTCATTATCATTTTTTGTTTTTGGCCAAACGGCCGGCTCTAGTGTAGACCGCTCGGGGTGTACAGGAACAAATTCCACTTCCTCAGCCCTTTAAAATGGTACTGCCGCGCGAAAATCTCCTTTTAGCGCTGACGCC
The DNA here is from genome assembly GCF_055824585.1 of Amblyomma mixtum. Taxonomy (NCBI): domain Eukaryota; kingdom Metazoa; phylum Arthropoda; class Arachnida; order Ixodida; family Ixodidae; genus Amblyomma; species Amblyomma mixtum. The sequence continues at coordinate 54,566,647 of NC_143015.1, forward strand.
GAGATCCATGGAGCACGTAAATAATGTATCCTTAAGAGTCTGAACGACGATATCCATAAGAACTAATAAGTAAAGGTGACAATTTTTTCCTAATATCTGTTCAGTGCTCTCTAGATGATTTAGATGCAATTTTTCTTTTACTAACTGTTTGTTCGAAGTATTCTTGAGATGTTGTACAGAAAACGACTTTTTTGCCCTGGGGAGTACTGCGCTGATTTTCTCTTGAACTTTGTGGCGGCAAAAGAATCCCATAAGGACAGACATTGGACAACTTTGTGGCGGCAAAAGAATCCCATAAGGACAGACATTGGACAGCATATGGCGATGACATTTCTAATGTCCTTCAGTGACTCAAGCCGTGCATAACTTGATGCTTCATAGCACCCACCCACCTTTCTTTTCCTACTTTTCAAACAAAGTACTTCAGTTTATACTTTTCTGGACGAGCAACTTATTCGACGCTCTAGTTATAACAAGTTATTATGGCAGCCGGTGAAACCCGGTGACGTATTCTTTATGCATAAAGTTTTCATTTCTCACGAGCACTGAATCGCACCATCCTCAACTGCCTCTCACGTAGCTGCCTGAATGACTAACTTCAGCTTTAGTCGGAGATGTCTCCCCTTTCACTCATACCATGCGGACTTGGATGAAGGAGTAGAGCAGCCCGCCAAGATCAGGGCAAAGAAGGCGATCGTAGACCGCACCTTGGCTCCACATCCGAGCCGCCAGAGGCACCCTGCGAAGGTGAACCATGCACTCATTTGCATGATGAAACATAAATAACGTTATGAATAGCACCATTCGTCCATGCTTGAACATTGTATACAGTTTGCGTAGCGAACACTGGTTCGATATTTTGCCAAATATCCTCAGAATACAAAGAGATACACCTAGCTATCCAACGAATCTAAGGGTCTCTATACAATTGCGTGATTGAAGCCAAAATGGAGGAGGTGCACAAAATACGGGTAGTGGGTTCCACATAGAGAAGTGCACATAGAAAGTGCATCTGTAGAATGTGCGTACAGAATTCTAGAAAATCTAGAAAACCTTTCATTTCAGCGGCTGCCAGAGCGTACTGTGAGAATTAGCGCTTTTTTAATGCTTGGTGGACTCCGTTCATTTTATTGGATGATAGGCACGAGTTGCTTAATCCTTAACTTTTAAGGTACGTGGCGCTTGCTGCTGACACCAAGAGCTGGCAAAAGTTCGCGATGGGCACAAAAAACTGAACTTCATCCTCGGCACGGTTCACCAGCAGAGCAGCTCAAGCCAATGTATGAACGCGAATAAGATTAAACTGAGCCCGACAATCTTTGCTGAACTCTCACGAATAAGGGTAATGCAACAGTTACAACGAACATTTCCGCTGCATGTTTCGCCATAGCATTCCATGCCTAGTTGCATGTTAGAGTACTCTCCTGGTTTAATAGCTGTGCGCAGTAGCTAGCTTTGAAACCCTCTCATCCCCTAATGCTTTCGGGCGCGCTGCGAAGCTGTCCGACGAGTAGCGCCACACGCGGCGCTGCGTAGCGTCAAGAGTAGCGTCATAGCGTCACGGGTAGCGTCACTAGTTGCGTCACGAGTAGCGCCAGCCTGTCCTACACCGGTGGCGTAACAAATTTGGAATAGTTTCGTATAAGATATGGCTGTAGGCAATTCGCATGTACCTGCTTTGGTCTTCATAAGGAAAGATGTAGTCGATGTGCGTGTCCGCATTGTGCACCTAGCGGGTTTAGGGACGGTCTTTTTATTTCCTCAGTAGGCTGACTGCCTGCTACGTAGGCCCGAACGTCCAATGCATTTTCGCTGACCATTCATGCGGCGCTGACAGGACAAATGCGAATGCGAGCGCCTTGGTGGCAGTAGCTGCGAGCCCCCGTGAGATGTGGCGCACTAGGTACACCAACAGCACTATCCACAAGTCGCCACGTTCATCCAGAGGCGCACGCCAGCATTTTACAAGTTTCACATTGTAATCAAGGGGTCATGTATGTAAGGACTTCCATTTTCGCAACGCTTAGGGCTTCGATTAATGAAAAAAAAAAAACGGCGTCAGCACCAAGACTTTCGTTTACGTATTCTCCTGCTGAAAATGCACTAATTACTTTTCTCGTTTTCTCGCTGAAATTTCCTTGGAAACCTAGCTGAAAATATGCCAAGAATGTACCAATCCAAAGGCCTAAATCATGCTGGAACTTTCAGTGCATTGTTCTAAACGCGGCTAGCTTGTAGCGCTTCAAAAAGAATGAACAGGGGTCAAACAGAGTTGGGCTGAAGAAATAATGCCACTGCCCTCCATTCATTGCCTGAAAAATTTTGTTCAAAGGAAACAGCCTCGTGGTAAGCAAGGAAGCGTGCAGTGAGGATCGCCAGAACTGAGCCAGAACGGAGCTCTGACAGTTCAGAAATATTTACGCCAACCACTTATTCGGAAACACAGAAATTTGATTCTCAATCCTCCCTGGAACCGGTACAAGGCTGGTTGCTTAATTAAAGCTACTCACCCGATAAGTGGACTGTGGAACTGACGCGCCATCTGGGCACTCGGCTGTAGGCATTGCCTTAAAGCCATCACAGCGCCTCCGACGAGCACCGCGTAACGGTTCCGGCCTGCGAAAAGACAACGTGGAGTTTTAGGATTACAGGCTCCTCTACTACAGTGCTAGAATAACACCGAATCCTCAGTTCGCAAGCATTCACACGCTTTCGGAATAGGATAGGACACCCGTCTCATTGCTTGTTTACCTGTCGATATACGGTGCCGCTGGATCCAAGTCTCCACGGAGAGCAGTTATTACACCATCCACCAGGCAGGATGTTATCAATCTACCCAGCGTGGGGTTTCCATGAGCAGAACAAGATGTAGACCGGCATAGCACCCAATCTACCAGCTGTAGATTCACTGCACTCCAGATTCATGCGAGCGGTCAGCATATCTTTCTCTGCTACGGACTGGTCTCTCTAATACACACTGATTGTATGCTTCACCTTTGCAGGGTACCACAGCCGTTCCAGCCGCTTTGTACTATGAATGTCGCCTTGTCTGCCCCGAGCTTGGTGGTGCTCCACCAAGCTGCGAACTACCACTGCGAACCGCTTGTTCGCAGTGTTCCCGCGATGTTGTAGGAAACAGCGCTTAGTATCTTTGCAATACTGCACTCAATCTCTCTTGAATTTTCCGGCGGCAATACAGGCAATACTAGACATTATATGGCGATAGCATCTCTCCTGTCCTCCGGTCGTACACAAGAGACACGACAGCCACCCCCCCCCCCCTTCCTCCCCGCGACCCCTCTCCCCACCACATTTTCCTGTTGTGTTTCCTACTTTCAAAATACAATACTTCAGTTTTTACTACCTCAACAAGCCGCTTATATAACGCCACTTGTTTCAACAAACTATTGCGGCAGGCAGCGACACCCGGGCGTCGCATTCTTTCTGAAAGCAGTGGTCACTTCTGACGAGCATTTAATCGCACCATTCGCAACTGTCTGTCATGCAGCTGTCTGAACGACAAACTTGGACTTTAGTCAGAGATGGCTGCCCTTTGAATCACACCATGCCGACTCCAGATGCAGATATACAGGAGCACCACCAAGCTCGGGGCAGACAAGGCGACATTCATAGTACAAAGCGGCTGGAACGCCTGTGGTACCCTGCAAAGGTGAAGCATACAATCATTAGCTTGACGAAACCCCTCACCTTAAGGCTTTCTGACACCGTCCGTCTAGTAGCGACACAATTTCTCCACGATGCAACCCTAGCGTTGTGTAGGATTGTAGACGTTGGTTTGTCCTGCACCAGTGGCTTAACAGGTTTCTAATCGCGTAATATAAGATACGGCTGCGCGAAATTCTCAAGTGCATGCTTCTGTCTTCATAAGGAAAGGTATAGTTCATGTATGTGTCCGCATTTCGCACCTAGTGGGTTTGGGGATGGTCATTTTCTTTTCTGAGTAGGCTGACTGGCTGCTACGTAGGCCTGAACGTCCGAAGTATTTTCTCTAACCATTCATGCGGCGCTGACAGGACACATTCGAATGCGAGCGCAAATGTGGGGAAAACCACGGTTAAAAATTACCGCGTTAGATACCATCAGCGCTCTCCTTTAGTCGCCACGTTCATCCAGAGTTTTACGCCAGCAAGTTTAAGAGAATAATGAAGAAAGGTCATGCATGTCAGGTGTTCCATTTTCATAACGCTTTGTTCTTCGTTTACGGGACAAAGCTGCATTAGTAGGAAGACTCGTTTATGTATCCCCTTGCTTAAAATACGAATATTGCTTTTATTTCCGTGGAGCCTTACCTGAAAATATTCCCACAGTATATCTATTCAAAGGCCGAAGTTATTCCGGAACCTTATGTGTCTTGTACAGAACTCAGTAAGCTTGTAAGGCTTTACAAACAATAAGGAGGGGTGAACACGAATTAACCTGTAAAAATAATGTCACTGCCCTCTATCCATCAACTGAAAAGGTCATTCAAAGGAAACAGTGTCGTGGCAAGCAAGAAGACCGAACGAGTCAGGTTCGCCAGAACTGAGCCAGAATGCTTCCTTTTCATTTCAGAAATATATACATTGGCCACCTAATCGGACATAGAAAAATTTGATTCTCGATCCTCCCTGCACCCGATACAAGGCTGCTGCTATACTAAATACTACTCACCCGCAGACTGGGTTCTGGAACCAGCGCCGCACCCGTCGCGCAAAAGCCATCAGAGCGCATGCGACGACCCTCGTCAGACGGCTGGTGGCTGCGAGAAGGCAAGGCGGAATTTTAGGATTACAGGCAACCTTCCTGCGGTGCTGTAGTCACATTGAAAAGTAAGTTTGCATGCTTTCATTCGTTTTGGAAATGAGAAAGGACGCCCCTTTCATTGCTTGTTTACCTCTCGATATAAGGTGTCGCCGGATCCAAGTCTGCAGAGATGCTGCGGCCGCAGTTATGACACCAACTAGCCGGAAATGCGTTAACCACCTATCCGGTGCGGAGTTTTCGTCGCCAGGACGAGGTCTAGATCATGCATAGCGCCCAACCTATAGTCTGGGTAATTACCCCACTCCTGATTCCTGATTTATGTGAGCGGTCAGCATACCTCTCTCTGCTACGCACTGGTCTCTCCAATACGCACTGGTCAGTGTGATGTCAGTGTGATGCAGTGCGAACGACAGTGTCGATAAGAATAATAAAAGGTGAGTATTTTTTTTCTCCATCTCTAATCAGTATTCTCTATGTGGCTCAGACGCAATTATTTTTTCACATAATTGGTTGTTCGCAGTGTTCCGGAGATGTAGTAGGCAGGTGTAGATGACAGATGTAGATGTAGATGACAAGGCTGAACACATATCGCAGAACGCTTCTGCTACCCTGCACTTACAGCTCTGGTTTATCACAAACGTTACGAAAGAAAATAAATCTCGCAATATCAGTGTCACGCAATCGTAGGAAAAGGAGTGCCACCTATGAAAGCGCTCAATAGGAAAATAAAATAAGAAAGAAATAACAAAAACTAAGATAAGAAATGAAAAAAACACTACCATCGGGATTTGGGCATCGGACACCATCGTGATTGTCCGTGCTACAGGCTTTTATAAAAATGTTTCCACTTGTAATCGTGACTGGCTAGGCCGAGAGCAGTAGAGGATTTTTACATGGTGAGTGAGGGTTATAAATATGCACATGTTCTTGCAATAATCAGTTGATAGTTTGTGCATGTCTTTTTTTCGCAGTCGTAGTTTTGCCCCTATATTTTCAGTCATGCACCAACTACCCAGTGCCTGTCATTCTGTATAGAACAGGCATTATTCGACTTTAACAGTGATAGCTCTTATTCATAACGTTTCTCGATTTCTTGGGGTCTGCTACCAGCTTCCTTCGAAGTGAAATTTTCTGTCAACTTTTCTGTCAGCGCAAAATTTTTTGTGCAATTTTCTGTCCGAGGAATTCAAAATTGCGGTCCCCACAGTAAAAGGACAGAGACCCTAATTTTTGATTGATTGGTGTTGCTATAATTAACTGGTCAAATTACTAATGTTTAACTGCTTTTAACACAGTAATTAATAAGACATCATAAAACGAATTAGATATTTTGAATCCTCTATATAAGTACAACAGGTTACAGCCCGAAATTAACTAATGAAGTTAATTTTTAGTTAAGGTTATGATTATATTTATTTGCTACATTTACTAACCGCTAAGGTTCTGACGTACCTAATGGATATTCATAACTGGCTCGATGAGTACGACATGTTGGACACCAATATTGTCCAATTAGGTCAATATTTACTTATGGTTATGCTTAACATGGCGGCCATGTCGCCAGCACTCGGGTGACAGTGGATATACTGATTGCTATGATGAAACGTCGATGGATAAGAGCCCACAAAAAAAGTGAGACAGAGACTTAAGGTGGGGTGAAAGAGCTACTTCTCAAGCATTTCACCACAAAATGCCCGGCACCAGGCAGGGAAAGCTATCTGTTGTGCCATGGGCGTGTCCCCGCCTCCTGGGTATCGCCCCAGGCACCCCCCACATCCCAGGCTCATGCTCGAACGACTAACTAAGCCACCGCTGCGGTCTTGAAATTTGTCTTCAGCCTGTCTCACAAATTCAGGGGCTCACGCAAATGATGACTGAACAGAACTGGATCAAACTGAACACAACAATCTTTGCTGAACGCTCAGAAATGAAGCTGATACAAAAGTTAGTTGTATGTTCCAGTAGGGTATACTTCGATAGCATTCTAAGCGTCTTTTGAGGTAGGAAGTTAGCTCTAGTGGGCCCAGTGAATCCACATGAGACACTTCGTGTTTAATAGCTCTGCGTAGCAGCCAGCCCTGCGCCCCTCACATCCACCAATGCTTTCTGACGCGCTGCGAGGCAGTCCGCCGAGAAGCGTCGCATTTTCTCCTGCATCTAACCCAGGCCGTGCGTTCCAGTGCAACCGCCGGCATTACCTGCGCCAGTGGCGTAAGAGCTTTGGAATAGTTTCGTATCAGATATGGCTGCATGCAATTCATACGTGCGAGCCCTTGTCCAAACCGCGGTTGAAAATTGGTATGCTGGATACCAACAGCACTATCCATTAGTAGCCACATTAATCAAGAGGTGTACGCCAGCAAGTCTAACAGCTTATCGAAAAAGGTTCATGCATATCAGGTGTTCCATTTTTACAACGATTGGTGCTTTGCATTATTAGGCAAAGCTGCGAAAAAGCAATACTTTTGTTTATATAACCCCTGGCTAAAAATATTAAAATTGCTTTTTCCTTTTCTCCAAAGAAATTTCCGGGAAAGCCTGGCCAAAAATACGCCCAGAATGTACCAGTCGAAAGGCCGATGTCATGCTGGAGCCTCCAGTGTTTTGTGCTAAACGCCGTAAGCTTGTAGCACTTCTCAACAAACAAAGAGGGTCAAAAACCATGTTAATTGGTAGAAATAATGTCACTGTATTGCCTGAGTTAAAAATTCGTTGAAAGGGACTTTTGCGCCGCGCGGGCCAAGAAGCGTGCAGATGGAACAAGGTAGGTTCGCGAGAACTGAGCCAGAACGCAGCCCTCAGTTTTCACAAATAATTAGACCAGCCACACATCCACAAATGCAGAAATTTAATTCTCAATCCTTCCCCCCCCCCCCCCCCCCCTGCAACCGGTACAAGGCTGCTGCTTACTTAAGACTACTCACCCGCTAAGTGGATAGTGGTGCTCGCGCTCCGTCTGGGCATACGCCTGTAGGCATCGCTCTAAAGCCATCACAGCGCCTCCGACCAGAACCTCGAAACAGGCGTTGCCTGCGAAAAGACATGGTGGAGTTTTAGGATTAGAGGAACCTCTTCTGCAGTATTGCAATCACACTGAATCGTAAGTTTGCACGCAGTCGCGCGTTTTCGAAATAAAGGACACCCATCTCATACTGCAGAGGGGGCAGTCATGACATCAACCACCGGGCAACTTGTTAACCACCTACCCGGCGTGGGGTTTTCGTCCCCAGAACAAGATCTTGATCTTGACCGACATAGCACCCAACGTACCGGCTGGGGAATCACCCCACTCCAGATCTATATTTGTGTCAGCATGTCTCTCTCTACTCTAAGTCCTCTCCATCTAACAAGACAGTATCGCTGAGAGCGATAGAGGGTTGTTAAATGGTTAGCGAGGGTTGTAAATGTGCTTCTTTTCTTCCACTTAACAGTTGGTAGTGGGCGCATATGTAACCTTGTTCTTTCTTGGGTTGTTTTTGTTGCGCCTTAGTATTTTCAGTCATGCACCAACTCGACGTACTGCCCGACATTTTATAGAGCCGGAACTATTTCAGTTTTCACTTTGGATGTAAACTCACCCATCACTGTTGAGATACGTGGTGTTTGCTGCTGATACCGACAGATGACACAAGCGGGAAATGTGCACGAAAGACGGACAGTGTCCTCATGATGATGATGATACATTTTTATGGTGTAAGGGCGTCTTAGGCTGAAGAGCGCCATGGCACCGGATTTTTCCTTTACTTAAGGTGGGGTGAAAGACCCATTTGCTAAGAACATCACCCTTAAAAAGCCGAACACCAGGCAGGGGAAACTTGTACCCACTGTATCACCTCTGGGTTCCCGGCGGTCCTGGGGATAGAACCCCGCATCTTCCGCAAGCCAGGCGGACGTTCAAATGACTAGGCCACCGCTGCGGTCTTGAAATTTGTCTTCGGCCATGCAAATGATGACTGAACTCCAATTGGGCCAAACTGAGCCAGACAATCTTTCCCCAACTTTGAGAATGAAAAGAAGCTGATGCAAAAGTGAAGGTGAACGACTCCGCTGGATATCCCCCGATAGCGTTCTAAGTGTATTTTCTAGTAAGGAGTTAGCTCTCGCGGGCCCATTCACGTATACTTCAGACACTTCATGTTTAATATTTCTGCATAGTGAGGTAACAGCTTTTGAATTGTGTCCATGAGTCTGTTTGAGGTATGGCTTTGGGATATACGTACGCGAGTGCTTTTGCCTGGGCAAGGAAGGAAAATAGTTGATGTTAGTCTCCGCATATCGCAACTAGTGGATGAGGCGAAGGCCATTTTATTTGCTCAGCACACTGACTGCCTCCTACCCAGGCCTGAAATTCCGTTGTATTTTCGCTAACCATTGATGCGGCGCTGACAAGACATGTGAATATGAGTGCCGTGGTGGCGGTAACCGCGAAGCCACTGTTGAAAATTGGCGCGTTAGATACCAACAGCATTATCCACTAGGCGCTACGTTCCTCGAGAGGTGTACGCCAGCATTTTAACAAAAAACGGTCATGCATGTCAGGTGTTTCATTTTTAAAACGCTTGGTTCTTCGATTTATGCATGGGGCAAACAGCTACGTTGGGAGCAAGTTTTTCGCTTCTGTATTCTCTTGCCTAACATACTAGAATTACTTTTCTCTCTTCGCCGCAGAAATTTCCGTGGAAGCCTAACCAAAAATATTCTCAGAATTTACCAATCGAAAGACCAAATCCATGCTGGAACACTTAGTGTATTATGCTATACTTAATAATATTATAGCACTTCGCAAACAATGAAGAGTGGCAAAACCCTGTTAAGCTGTAGCAATAATATCAGTGCCCTGTATCCATTGTCTGAAAAGTTCGTTCAAACAAAACATCGTCCCGACAAGCAAGGAGCGCGCAGGCGGAATGCGTGAGGTTCTCCGGAACTGAGGCAGAACGGCGCTCCCAAATTTCAGAAACATTTGCCCCAGTAATTTATTCTGAAATACCGAAATTTGACTCTCGATCCTCCCTGCAACCAACCCAAGGCAGCTGCGGTACAAAACACTACTCACCAGCTGACCAGATTGTGGAACTGGCTCGCTGTACGGGGCGGGCACTGTACCCGTCGCGGAAAAGCCATCAGGGTGCCTACGACCAGAACCCGGGTGCTGCCTGCGAAAAAGCAAGGTGGAGTTTGAGGATTAGAGGCAGTAATGCAGTCTCACTAAATCTTAAGTTCGTCCGCTTTCACGCGTTTCCGAAATAAGAAAGGCAACCTATCTGATTGCTTGTTTACCTGTGGATATACGATGTCGCGAGATCAAAGAGTACAGAAATGCTGCGCCCGCAGTTATGACACTAACCTCCGGGTACTATGCTAACCACCTACCCGTTACAGGGATTTCATCACCAGAACAAGATCTAGATCGACACAGCGCCCAACGTTTGGGCTGGGAAATCACCCCACTCCAGATTCATGTGAGCGGTCAGCGTACCTCTCTTTACTACGCACTAGACTCTCTAATACGCAATGGCCAGTGTGATGTCAGTCTGAAGCAGTGCGAGCAACAATGTCTATAATAGGTAATAATCAAAGATGTCCTTTTTTTTAATCCCTAGTGAGGCGCCGCGGTGACTTAGTGTTATGGTGCTCGGCTGCTGACCCGAAAGACGCGGGTTCGATCCCGGCCGCGGCGGCCGAATTTCTTTGGGAGGAGAAATTCTAGAGGCCCGTGTACTGTGCGATGTGAGTGCACGATAAAGAATCCCAGGTGGTCGAAATTTCCGGAGCCCTTCACTACGGCGTCTCTCATATCCTGAGTCACTTTGGGACGTTAAACCCCAGAAACGAAACCAAGCCTAATCCCTAGTCAGTGGTCTCTAGTTAACTTGGACGCAATTTATCTTGCCCTAACAATTTGTTCGCAGTGTTACCCAGGTGTTTATAGGAAGCATCGCTTCTTATACTTGGGAATAGGGCACTAAATCTTTCCTGAAATTTTCAACAGCGTCCCATCCCCCCACCCTCCTCCTTCTGTGTTTCCTACTATCAGAATACAATACTTCAATATATGAGTTTTTACTTCCTGTAGTAGCCGCTTATTCAACGCCACTTGTTGCAACAAGCTATTACGGCAGCCGGCAACACCCGGGCGTCGCATTCTTTCTGAATGAACTGGCCACCTCTCACACACACCTAATCGCGCCATCCGCAACTTTGTCATGCAGCTGCGTGAATTGCAAACCTGAACTTTAGCCAGAGATACCTCCCCTTTCACTCAGGCCATGCCGACCCGCGATGAAGCAATAGAGCAGGCCACCAAGCTCCTTGCAGACAAAGCGACACTGACAGCCCGAAGCTGGTTGACACATCCGAAATGCCAGAGCTGCCGTGCAAAGTTGAAGCATACAATCATTTGCATGACGAAGAATAAATGTGCCGAATAGAATCATTTGTCTGCGTTTAAGCATTGTGGACGAGGAGTCCAGCGGCCACCTGTTGGGATATTTTCAAAATATTCTCAGGATACAAGGAGAACACGCAGACAATTACACATGGAAAGTACATTGATACATTTTGCCCACTATAACCTAGAAAATCTTTAAAAAACTTTCAATTTCTGTAGTAGCAGCATGTCCTATGGAAATTCGCGTGCTTATTTTGTATGCAAGGTGCGTTATTCTGAATTTATTGGGGGGCAGGGCGCAGCCGCCGCAGATGGAAAATCAATGAATGAAAATATTGCGGCGCAATGATGACAACACAAGAAAAAAAAGGCAACGCATGCACACACTGCGAACTGCTTATTAGAAGAAAATGGCAATACTTATAAGCCTTGCTCGGCATGTAAAAGCGCCCTATCGGTCTAAGCCCAGCCAGTAACAAGTAATCGGCAAATGACAAGGCTAAATACAAACCCCAGAGCGCTTCTTCAATCCTGCACTTATAGCACTAGCGTATAACAAAGGTTAGAAAATAAAAAAAAATTAGCAGTAGCAGTGCCAGTCAGTCGTAGCAGAAGCAGTGTCGGATTGTAAACAAAAGCAGTCAATACCTTAATAGCTAAGCGGAGAGAGGTAGACTAACTTTGAACAATAAAAGCTTCAGTGCAAGAGTGAAGCAAAACAAGAGATGTGCGAAAGCATCGACCTACTCTGAAAAAAGCCTGCTTCTTGACATCTTCAGCATCTTTCTCACTTGTAGCCAAGCGCCTTTCAGGGTTTTTTCCGCAGCAACTGTAAGTCAACAATAGGGAGTTTTAGTATAGCGAGCTTTGCATGTAAAATAACTTCATATTAGACGCGCAGAAAACGAAAGAACATAAAAAGTAAGAACAACACCGCCTAGGTGTAGGCGTCGGATGCGCAAATAGGGAAGACGGAATTTTCGCGGTACAAGTCTTTATAAAAACGTTTCCACTTTTTACTGGTTACTAGCTGGGCTGAGAACCATAGAGCCTTGTTACTTGCTTAATGAGGATATACATGTGCCCCTTCCAGTAAGCAGTTGGTACTATTCATATGTGCTGTCTTTTTCTTGTTTTGTTGTGGTTGCGCAGCAGTATTTTCAGGCATACACCAACTCGCCCCAGAGCACGGAAATAAGTAGAGCCCGCGGCGGATGAAATCTCAATCATCGCTGTTGAGTTACGTCACGTTTGATGCTTCCACTGACAGATGACACAAGTGGGCGATTTGCACGAAGACTGAACTTTGTCCTTATGATGATGATGGTGAATTTTTATCGCGCAAGGGCGTCTGTGGCCGAAGAGCGCCATGGCAATAGGTTTCTCTCTCACTCGAGGTTGGGTCAAGAACCGATTCCCCAAGCATTCCCCCCTAAAAATGCTGAGCAACACATAGGGGAAAGCTTGTAGCCATTGTATCAGCGGTGGGCACACGGAGGCACTGGGGGTCGAACCCCGCACCTCCCGCCTGCGACGCGGATGCCCAAACAACTGGGCCGCAGTGGCGGTCTGGAAATTTGTCCTCGGCACGGCTCATCAGCTCAGCGGCTCACGAAAGTGGTGACTGATCGCAAACTGGACCAAACGGAGTCGGACAATCTTTGCTGAACTCTCAGAAATAAAGGTAATGCAAAAGAGAAGGTGAACGTTTCCCCTGGGTATTCGCCGATAGCATTCCAAGCGTCTTTTCAGTAAGAAGTTAGCTATTGAGTGTCCAGTGACATGTACATGAGACAATTCGTGTTATATAGCTGAGCGTAGTAGCTAGGCCTGCACCCCTCGCATCCACTAAGGCTTTCTGGTAGGCTCCGAACCTGTCCGCCGAGTAGCACCATGATTTCTCCTCCATCCAGCGCGACCGCTGCTTTGCAGTGAACCCGCCGGCATCGGCTATTGCGGTGGTGTAACAGCTTTCAAATAGTCTCCAGAAGTCTGTGAAAGATATGGCAGCGGGAAATTTGTACTTGATTTCTTTTGCCTGGGCAAGGAACAAAATATTCTATGTGAGTTTCCGCATTTCGCAATGAGTGGCAGAGGCAACGGCCATTTTATTTGCTCAGTAGGCTGACTGCCTGCTAGGCAGGCCCGAAATTCCGTTGTATTTTCGCTATGCATTCAGGCGGTGCTGACAGGAAACATGCGAATATAGGCGTCGTGGTGGTGACAACCGCGCAACCATGGTTAAAAAGAGGCGCGCTAGGTACCAACAGCCCTATCCACTAGTCGTCGTGCTCATCCAGGGGTGTACGCCAGCAAGTATGAGACTTTAAAGAAGTAATGTCATGCAAGTCAGGTGTTCTATTTTCACAAAGCTTTTTGCTTTGATTTATGGGTCAAAGCTGCATTAAGAAAGAGACACGATGATGTACTCCTTCTTAAAATACAAATATCACTCTTCCCTCTTACAGCGGAAATTTCCGCGGAAGCCTTACCGAAAATATTTCCAGGTTATACGAATCGAAAGACCAAACAAAGTCAAGCTGGAACCTTCAGTGTATTCAACTAAGCTCATTAAGTTTTTAGCGCTTCACAAACAATGAAAAGAGGTAAAGCAATGCTAATCTGTTGAATTGATGTGACTACTTCTATCCATTGCCTGAAAAGTTCGTTGAAAGGGTACAGCGCCACGGTAAGGAAGAAGCGCGCAGATGGAACGAGGTAGTTTCGCCAGAAATGAGCCACAACGGTACCCTCACATGTAGGAAATAATGACACCATCCACTTATTCGAAAATACAGAAATTTGATTCTCGATCCTTCCTGCACCCGATTGAAGGCTGCTGCAATACTAAAACCTGCTCACCCGCTCACTGGATTGTGGAACTGGCGCGCCGTAGGGCACCCATCATTAGGCATCGCCTTAAAGCCATCAGAGCGCCTGCGACGAGACCCGCCAAACGGATGGGGCCTGCGAAAAGACAAGGTGGACTTTGAGTATTACAGGCACCTCGGCTGCAGTACTGCAATCACTGTGAATCGTAATTTCGGGCGCTTTCATGCGCTTTCGAAATAAGAAAGGACACCAATCTTATTGCTTGTTTGCCTTTCGATATACGGTGTCGCTGGATCCAAGTCTGCACAGTGGCAAGTTATGACACCAACCCATGGGATAATAGCTCAACAACCTACCTTTCGATATACGGTGTGGCTGGATCCAAGTCTGCAGATGGGCAGTTCCGACACCAACCCCTGGGATAAGAGCTTAACCACGTACCAGGCGTGGGGTTTCCGTCGCCAGAACAAGAGCTGGACCGACATCGCACCCAACCTACCGGATGGGGAATTATCCCACTCCTGATTCATTTGAGCGGTCAGCATACCTCTCTCTACAAAGGACTGCTCTCTCTAACACGCGCTGGTCGCTATTATGTCAGTCTGAAGCTGAGCGAATGAAAATGTCGACAAATAACATCGTTCAGAGGTGACTTTTTCCCTTAATCTCTAATCAGTGGTCTCTATGTAGATTAGACGCAACTATTCTTTCACTAACTGCTTGTGCGCAATGTTCCCGAGATGTAGGAAACAGCGCGTTTTATCTTGAGGAGCAGTGGAATCAATCTCTGCTGAACTTTTAAGCGCCTTACCAATCACGTAAGGGGCGACTTCGACATTGTATGCCGATGGTGTCTCTTCTGTTCTCCTGTCGTACTTAATAGAAACCCTTGCGCCTTCTCCCTTCCCTGTGTTTTCTACTTTCAAAATATAATCTTTCAGTTCTTAGTTCCCTGGACGAGCTACTTATTCAACGCCCCTTGTTTCAACAAGCTGTTACGGCAGCCGGCGAAACCCGGGCGTCGAATTCGCTCTGTATGAAGTGGGAGCACTGAATCGCTCCATCCTCAACTGTCTGGTATGGAGTTCTCTGAATGACAAGTTTGAACTTCAGTTGGAGATGGCTCCCCTTCACTCACGTCATGCCGACTAGAGATGCACCAGTGAAAGAGCACCGCCAAGCTCAGTGCAGACAGGGCGACATCCAGAGCTCGAAGCGGGTTGCCACATCTGAAACGCCAGAGGTACCCTGCGACGGAGAAGCCTACGATCAGTGCCGTTACGAAGCATGAATAATGCGCTAAATAGCACCATTTATTTTCGTTTAACAATTGTTGACGAGTTGTCTAGCCGCCACTGGTAGTATTTGCTTCTACATATCCTCACGATACGAAGAGAAACCTCTTATGATCCCACAAATCTCTAGTTTTCAAAACAAACGTGTGATCGAAGCTTTAAGTCTAAAAGACTCTGGGCTAAAAATGTGCGCACTGAGAGGCGCATACAATCAAACACTGAAAGTATTTTTGTATAATGTGCACACAGAAGCCTTGAAAATCCGGGAAAAGATGACCAAAAGAAAGAAAAAGCCAACACATCCGCAAAGTACCAACTGTTTATAGGAAGAAAAAGAGCAGATTTATGAGCCACACTCACAATGTAACAACGCTCTATCGCTCCCAGCACAATCATTAGCAAGTAATCTGCAAATGAAACGCCTAAATTCAAATCGCAGAGCGCTTCTTCTACCCTGCCCTTAAAGCACTAGCTTATAGCGTACGTTAGAAAAGAAATAGATATAAGCAATAGCAGTATCAGTAAAATAAAAAAGCGACAACACCACTTGGGTTTGAGTAAAGGACGCCAAATAAGACGGGATTCTGGGTTCCACCTTTACTTAAGTAGTTACTGACCGGACTAAGAACGATAGAGCTTTGGTACATGGTGAGTTAGGGCTATAAATATGCCCCTTTTCGTTCATTCAACAATTTGTAGTGTGCGCATGTGTTCTTCCTCTTTCTTGCATTTTCAGTCATGTACCATCTCGCCCCACATCTCGTCAATCTGTAGAGCAGGAGCTATTAGATTTTTCGGCACTGATGAAAACTCACCAATTGCTGTTTAGTTACGTGGTGTTTGCTTGTGACACCACACCGACAGATGACAAAAGTTGGCGATGTGCACGACAGCTGAACACCGTCTGAATAATGATGATGATGAAATTTTATGGCGCAAGAACGCAAGTGGAGTTAAAGACCCATTTCCCAAGCATTTAACCGCAAGAAATATCAGGACAAGGCAGGGGAAAGCTTGCATCCTTTGTATTACCAAGGGGTACCACGCAACACTGGGGATCGCACCCTGCACATCCCGAATGCGACGCGGATGCTCAAACGACTAGGCCACCGTAGGGGGTCCTGAAATTTGTCTTCAGCGTGGCTCGAACACAGCAGCTCACGCAAATGATGACTGAACGCGAATTAGACCAAACTGAGCACGATAGTCTTCGCTGAACTCTCAGAAATAAAGCTAATGTAAAAAGGAAGGCGAACGTACCAACACGGAAATCCCAGATAGCATTTTAAGCTTCTCTTCAGGCAATAAGTTAGCTCTCAACTGTCCAGCGACATGTACCTGAGACAGTGTTTATAGCTCAGCGTAGTACCTAGGCCTGTACCCCTCACATCCACTAAGACTTTCTGGTACGCTGCGAAGCTGTCCGCCTAGAAGCACCTTATTTTGTCCTCCATCCAGCGCAACCGATGCTTTGCAGTGAACCCGCCCGCATCGGCTATGGCGGTGGTGTAACAGCTTTTGAATTTCCCGTAACTTGAACGTGACATCGGTACTGACCAATCCTCGATGTGTTTTTTAAGGTAACTTGGAGTTCTGTCCTGCAATTTGGATAGTTACGTATATTGTTGATATTCATGTGGATTTCCAGTTTATATACATGGCTTAAGTGATATCTATAGAGATTGTGAGCTCGAATTACCCCAGAGTTGCTAAAGAAAGTTAATGTGGAAGCAGTATAAGAAGCATTATATGTGCAGCATTATATGCAGCTGTCTGAGCAACAAACTTTAACTTCAGTCGGAGATCGCTCCCCTCTCACTCACGCCATGCCGACTCCAGACGCAGCAATAAGGGTGAGGCCGCGAAGCTCGGTGCTGACAAGCCGAGATTCGCAGCTCGAAGTGCGTTACCACATCCAAAACGCCAGAGGTGCCCTGCGAAGGTGAAGCATACGATCAATTGCTTGACGAAGCGTCAATAACGTGCCAAGTAGCACCATCTGTTTTTATTTAAACATTGTAGACGAGTTGCCTAGCGGGCCCTGGTTGGATTTTTTCCAACATGTCCTCACGATAAGAAGAGAAACATCTACTGATCGCCTCAATCAATTACATTTTTATCCACAGATGCGCGAAGTCTACACTGTAAACGTAGCAAACAAATTTGTTTCTCACCAGCGGCTGAAGAAAAAGCCTCGTCCAAGCGGCATCTAGAAAAGAATGAAAAATATGTAACATTTAGGTGAATTAAAAAAAGTGCATGATCGACGGTTTAAGTCTAAAAAGACTCTTCGCACAAGATATGTGCGCTGAGAGCACAGACAATCTCACACGGAAAGTACGTTGGCACAATATGCCCACAGAAGCCTTGAAGATCTGAAAAAATCACTTGAGTTTCAGCAATTTGTGGGGTTATTATGAGTTCCGGGTGTGTTACAGTGAAGTTATTGGGAGGTAGGGTACAGCCGCGACGAGTACAGCAATATTGGCTGAAAATTCTGCGCCGTTAGCACGACAGCACAACAAAGAAACAAGGAACATATGCGCACACTGCTAACTGTTTATTAAAAGTAAAAGGGTATATTTGGAACCCTTTACTCAGCATGTATGTCCCCTGTATCGCTCTGAGCCCTGTCAGTAACAAGTAATCTGCAAATGACAAGGCTTAACGTAAATCGCACAATGGTTCTTGCAATTAAAGCTCTTGTTTATAAGAAACACTTGAAAAGAACAGAAAATATTTGCAATGGCAGTGTCTGACAATCTCAACAGAAGCAGTGTCATGCATTTGAAGGGAAAGCAGTTATCACCTTAAACGCAAATGCTGAAAAAAGTAAGTAAAATAACAAAGACATTGCAAAAAATAAGTACCATATGAAAAAACAAAAATACCACTCAGGTTCGGGCGTAGGAGACCAAATAAGGAAGACTTATTGTTGGTTGTACAGGCCTTTGTAAAGACGTTTCCACTTGTTACAGGCTGGGCTCAGAGTGGTGGAGCGTTTTTACAGAGTGAGTGAGGTTATAATTGTGCTCCTTCCAATAATCAGATGATAGTGTGTGCTTGTGTTGTCACTTTCGTTCTTGTGTTGGCTTCGTTACGGCGCAGTATATTCAGTCATGCGGCAAGTCGCCCTCGCCCTTCATTGTGTAGACCAGGAACCATTTCAATTTTCACCGCGGTTGAAAACCCGCCCATCGCTCTAGAGTTACTAGGCGTTTGCTGCCGACACCCACAGATGACACAAGCGGGCGATCTGCAAAAAGCCTGAAATTAGTCTTCTTGATGATGATGATAATTTTTTTGTGCAAGGGAATCTGTGGCCAAAGAGCGCCATGACACAATGTTTTACTTTTACTCAAGATTGTTTGGTTTGGTTTGGTTTATGGGGTTTAACGTCGCAAAGCGACTCAGGCTATGAGAGACGCCGCACACCGCGTTGCACACAGGACGGTGCAAAGGCAAAGTAGAGGTTACACAAGAGAGAAGAACACGGACGGAGTCTCAAAGTTCAGAAGCATATTCCAAATGCAAAATGCTAAAAGCTTCTTGCGAACTCCGCAATACAACCATTCATATGTTGTTCTCAGAAACCGCGAAGAAAGCACCAAATACCGTTTGTTGATAACACGCCAGTCCTAAGTAGGATCACGAGTGGAAACTCCGTAAGAATGACCTGATCTTATGCTTAACTTTGGCATGTCATCTCGAATGCTAAAACATTTGGTTTGATCAGATCAGAAGCATTCGAGGTCAAAACGAACAGCGGAACCTTCCTCTTTTCCAAGTTGGTTTGGTTCGGTTTATGGGCGTTTAACGTCCCTAAGCGACTCAGGCTAGAGGGACGCCAAAGTGAAGGGCTCCGGGTATTTCGACTACTTGGTGTTCTTTAACGTGAATCAACATCGGACACCACACGGACCTTTAGAATTTCGTCTCCATCGAAATTTCCACCGCCGCGGCTGCGATAGAACCCGCGTGCCATAGCCACTCCGCCACCGTGGACTGGTTTCCTGTTTTCATCACGTGGCCGCCAACAGTGCAGGCAAAGGGAAACAATGCTACGTGCAATTTCATTTTATATGGTTAGAGGGGAACAGCACAAGAAAATGCAAAGAATACACAGAATTCGATCCAAACAAAGAAGGACTACTTTCACTCTTTATGTTGCTCTGCATGGAATTGAGGGTGAATAAATCTGGCGGTTCACTTGCCACTGTCCTGATCATATTTACTAATAACACACAGTTCAGTTTCAGTTACGCATCAAGGGGGCTGTTGTACATTCGGAAAGGTCAAGTTCTAATGCTATCCAGACGACAGGCTCATGCCAGCCTCCCGTCACCGAATTCTTTTTATTATGTGTCAGTGCTTGTGAAGTGCTAATTACTTACTCCATGCATGTAATGTTGAAAACTATATTTTCCGAAGCCCAAGGATGAGTAAAAAACAATCGGATACTGGAATATAAAAATCGCGTATCTAAAAAATCTTTCTTGCTGAAAGTGAGACACATGGATCACTAATGCAAAAATAAGTCTTGTATTTTGATATGAAAAGCGCTTCCACTATTTCCAGTGCAGTTCGATCTCGGTGACCCAACAGACCGCTCGTTCTCGAAAGTAGCGGAGAACGTTCTTTTTCCCCTTTGTGTTGCTGTAGTTTCAACAATGTGCTACCTAATTGCTTGAGGTATCACTCCTTTTGTGTCTTAAGAACCCGTCTAGTTGCGAGTGAACGCTTTGTTCCGCCCTTTGTGTCTGTCTGTAGCGCTTGCGTCCTTCACAATTTATGCTTACCAACTTGCTCAGTTATCAGCCCTGACGAAAATGGCTGATGCGAGCGTTCTTGCCTCACCGGCAAGGACCCAAACGTTTTCAATGCATATATGCCTCGGTAATATGGAAATCGAACAATGGTCGCGGTAAAAATGGCCAAGGGGCAATTTGGTCGATATGCTTTTCTCGACTGTGGCAATGAGATATCTTTAGTACGGAACACCAGCAAAATGCAGTGGGAAATTGTCAGTTTTTTTAGTAATATCCCATTTTTAGTACGTTCATCTCTTGCAATCGCACCGTGATCCTTGATTGGATGACTGACTGCGAATATTGCGCTCTCTAGAGCTCCTGCTACGTTAAGGGCTGACTGAGTACAGATATCACTTAGCATTGCGTGCGGCGTGGAAAGTCGCAGAGCGGACAAGGCATCACGCGTTTGATCATGCAGCACAACAATATTTCAATCATAAATACTTCAAGGACAATGCATACTGAGTTCCCAAGCATTGGTTGAACTTCCTCGTCAATCCCGGTCAGTATGCAGAAAAGAATACCTATATAAATTTGTAATTTTTAATGATTTTTCTTTCGTTTTCTTCACAGTTTCTTACCCCTTCACTTGCCAATCTTCAAAAATTGCAATATATGAAATGCAAGGTCCTTTTGCCGTCAAAATACACCCTTGTTAATTTCTATTTTGGTATGTTGTGAAATCAATGGGGAAAAATAAAGAACTACATTCGCAGCTTATTGAGAGAACAGGAATTATTACAGGAAAACGGGCGCACATCGAGCCTTGCCGGAGCCGAGTGTTGTTGAAGACCAGTCACATGAATAAACAATGTTCAAATGAAGAAAAGAGAACAAGCGTAATTGAGATATAGTTGGTGATTTCCAGAAAGAAAAACAATTAACTAACCATTTTGTATCTTTCACTGGCAGTGAGTTTTACGCAAACGTATGGCGTAAGGATGAAACACAAATCCTACAGGGGATATACATATCCCTGGGTTTCCCATTTTACGCCGGTCGGCGTAAACGCTGTTCCTCTGTGTCAACAATTATGTGAGCACGAGTTAGTTGACTTTCGCATGTGCGATGTTTTTTCGTGTGTGTATATTATGACGTGCTTCTTCCTAATGAAAAATATGTTGCAAGTTCAGCGCTGGTGTGTGTGTCTTGTCTTTTTCTTGGTCTGTGTCTGTTTGCGCTCTTGAACCGTTATTATGAATGTGTTTTGAGCTCTGCATGAAGCGTAACACTGAATAGAAGATAGCGCGGTCTAGCAGGCGAGCAATATGTCGGATATGTGAGTGCAATAACTCGAGTAAAATTCAATTTTAATACTATCTGAGGTGCAAAGGCGCACCGCATTTGAATCATTCCTTAACTTTTAAACTTTCAGCCAACATGGCCGCTGGATTAAAGCAAACTCTTCCCTTAGAAAACCTTTTACTTGGCCACTTCAGGCCCACCCATACACCTTTACCAGGTGACCGGTGCTCATATTAGAAAAAAAGTGTACTAGTGAAAAGTAATGAAAATTTTAACTCGAATACACTGGTTCTGTGCTTTGTGGCACAAGCTGCCTTCGCTTTTCCATACCTTTAAACGCACATTGATAACCAGGGTACTCAAGCTCACCCTCATCAATTTCTTGCACTTTGAATTTATTTTAACGGGTGCTGTGCGCGCGTGACGCATAGCTCCCAGACACGTACCAGACAACACGGAAAGCGCCCAGTGCGGCGGCTGTAATGGGTTGCTCAGTGGCTGGTCGATCTGCAGGAAAGAAAACCGGGTTTGCATTGGCACAATGGACAACCCAATGAACGCTGGTATTCTCTTGGACGTCCCATCAACGTCCTAAACATCCACAGGACGTCCAAGGAAGTTTCAGAGCTCACTGAGAACTGAATTTGGTGTTAACAGTTCATATCTGGCGAAGGCAACCCATGTTAATGAAAGGTGAAGGCTACTGGAAACTATGAAACTGATTGGGCAGTCGTTTCACAGGCCAAAATCATACGTGTCAGAGTTCGTAGTTTAGCGCTAGGCCCTTAGAGCGAAGGAACGAGACCTCGCAGAGGCCTCAATAGCAGATCAGCCATAAGCGCGTTCAAACGTTATCATACAACGTACTCACTTCAACGATAAATTCTCTCAGGAGGAGAAAGCGCTGACAAACAACAAATATACCGAAACAAGGGGCCGGTGTCCAAAACTTCACTTGGTTACAAGATGGAAGAAAGGTGAATTCTTTACCTGGAATCTCTGAAAAAGAAAAAGATGCAAAGAAGTGAGGAATAAGTACTACAATAAGTTTCATAGAAAAGGTAAAACGAAATCAGCAAAAAAAAATCGCTGTGGATTAGCTTCGTTAAGCCCGGTAATTGCGAAAGCAATATCCGTACCTACGCCATGGTACAGCTGGTAGTGTAGTTGGTGGTGGTGCTTGTGGTTAGACTTGTGTTGATGCATCGGTTATACAATCCAATCCAATCTACTCCAATCGAATCCAATCCACTCCAATCCAGTCCTACCAATTCAATTCCATTCCAATACAATCCAATTCAATCCACTTCAATCCAATCCACTCCAATCGAATCTAATCCACTCCTATCCAGTCCAATCCAATCCAATGTAATCTACTCTAATCTAATGTAATATAATCTAATCCAATCCACTCCAATCCAATCCAATCCAGTCCAGTCCAGTCCAGTCCAGTTCAGTCCATTTCAAACTAATCCAATCTAATGCAACTAAGGTCAAATGAAGGTCAATGGTGGTCACCGCCGCGGCACGGCAAAGGCGTGAAAGTGCAAGTAGTGTTGCTTTCGCAATAAAAAAGAGAGAGAGAGAGAGAGAGAAAAGGACGGAAAGGCAGGGAGGTTAACCAGGCGATGCCCAGTTGGCTACCCTACACTTGGGGAGGGGAACAAAGGGGAAAAAAGGAAAAAGAGCGGCAAGGAAATGAGTTTTCTAAGTGTCCAGCGACCACCATGTCACAGGGACATAGGGCGCGCACTGAAAACTAAAAGATTATAGGCGGGAATGCAACCCCGAGTCTTTTAAGAAAGTCAGGAGCGCTATAAAAAGTGCATTATCTGTGGGAGGTGACATAAGGCGACCAGGGACTAGTTTTGCGGGAGGTGCGTTGCGGCGCGAAGTCCACCGATGTGGTACTGAGGGCTTTCCGAGGCCGAACGCATATGGTCCATTGAGATTTTCTGGCGTGCCTTGTGTTTTATTCCAGATATGTGGCTCCAGGTTACATTAAGACGCTTTGAATTTGGGGCCACTTCTACCGTCTCTGCGTGCAACTATCTCCTGTGCAGTTCAGTTCATGCCAACCTGCCCACATTCCCGCAGCGCCCGCCATGATAAGAGCAGCGATGTACAGCGCGTTTTAAGGCTCCCTGCAATGCACAAGAGCATATGGAATTTTTCCTAGGCTCACAGTCAAGCAGTTTCTGTGCTTTATTTATCCATAAACATTCATAACTGCTTCTAGAGTCTTAAATGGCAAACGCGAGCTCTGGCGCGCGCGTCTATACCTGAGTAATGTATAGGGCAGGCACAATCAATGGAGCCCGGCGTTCATTTCAGCCGCTATTATAACATTTAGATACCACCCGCTGCTTATTAGTCGATGCCGCAATTCTAGTCTCAAATAAGCATGTACTCAACCACTGGAATGCTTCAATCTTGCAAGGATGTGTATTCAAAAAGCTCGAACAAATTAAGCTTAGGCTCTTGCTTCGTTCTCTAAACATGAGAGGCAAAAAAAACTCATTACTACACGCGAACCTGTTCTTGAATGCGACAGCACCAAAAATGCGTTACCTTTGCCTTTCGCCCACTCGCTCCGTGATATGCGTCTTCCAGAGCTCAAGTAGACAACAAAGCGGACAGACAGTGCACGCAAATACAGCCCCGCCAAAACGCTTTAGCCTCAGATCCCCACACAAAATTAGAGTCAGTCGCGACATTCAAGCTAAACAAAAAAACAATGCGACATGTGTTGCATTGGAACAACGAAGGAGCTGGACGTCACAAGGAACTCACCGGGTCATAGTAGTGCGACAGATGCTACAGGACTCGCCGCCGCCGGAAAGTCCGCTATTACGCGATGCCGGTATGTCACACGAATCAATGGCCATCGACCGCGGGATCAGCTCCGCTGCATGATGCTGATACCTGCATGATTATGCGAAGCTTCAAAAGGCGCGGCCCATCACAACCCAGTCAAGAGTGTGCGTTAAATATAAGCAGTGCTGCCTTCCTTATCAATGCTTGTCAGATTATTCGCTTTCCGATGGGAGCCATTGCGCAGTCACCTATTGAACAGGCAGGTGGAAGTTAACGATTCGTCACTCGGGAACAGCAACCTGGCCAGCACAAGGCCCCATAGATGGCAGCACTTTCCGTCGCAGGGCAGTGGCGCATCGCTTAGCCGCTCCTCCACTGCGCCAGAGGGGTATGAGGACTCCCAGTGATATATGAATGGAATGCAGAGAATGACCTTCTGCGTATATGCGAAGTACCCCACTTGTCTTATCGCATTTGTCTTATAATGGAAGATATTTTAACGATTATACAGCTGTTATAGCTGTCCATAAAGTCAGCAATAAAATTGTAATACGGAAAGGTTTCAAGCAGGGACGTTAAAGAACCCCAGGTGGTCGAAATTTCCGGAGCCCTCCACTACGGCGTCTCTCATAGCCTTAGTCGCTTTGGGACGTTAAACCCCATAAACCAAACCAAACCAGGGAGACACGATCTCGCCAATGCTATTCACCGCCTGCTTACAGGAGGTATCCCGGGGCCTGAAATGGGAAGTGTTGGGGATAGGAATTAATGGAGAATACGTGAGTAATTTGCGATTCGCTGGTGACATTGCCTTGCTAAGCCACTCAGGACAAGAACTGCAAAGCATGATCAATGCTAGACAGCATGATCAATGTTAGACAGACAGAGCAGAATGTTGGGGCTAAAAATTAACATGCAGAAAACCAAAGGAATGTTCAACAACCTAGCAGGGGAACAGCAGCTCGCAGTTGGTAGCGAATTGCTGGAAGTAGTAAGAGAATATGTCTACTTAGGGCAGGTAGTGACCGCAGATCAGGATCATGAGAGGGAAATAACTAGAAGAATAAGAATGGGGTGGAGCGCATATGGCAGGTTCTCTCAGATCATGAATGGCAGTTTGCCAATATCCCCCAAGAGAAAGGTATACAACAGCTGTATCTTACGGTACTCACCTATGGGGCTGAAACGTGGAGGCTAACAAAGAGGGTTCAGCTTAAGTTAAGGACAACGCAGCGAGGTATGGAAAGAATGATGATAGGTGTAACGTTAAGAGATCGGAAGAGGGCGGAGTGGGTGAGGGAACAAACGCAGGTTAATGACATCATAGTTGAAATCAAGAGGAAGAAGTGGGCTTGGGCAGGGCATGTAATGCGAAGGCAAGATAACCGCTGCTCCTTAAGGGTAACGGAGTCGATTCCAAGAGAAAGCAAACGTAGCAGGGGACGGCAGAAAGTTAGGTGGACGGATACAGTGGCCGCAACTGGCAAAGGACAGGGTTAATTGGACAGACATGGGAGAGGCCTTTGCCTTGCAGTGGGTATAGTCAGGCTGATGATGATGATGATGATCTTACACTTAAGGCGGTGCTTTATTGTCCACTCCAATCTTGTCATCTATTCCATCTTCTTTTGCTTATATAGTTCAAGCCTACTAAGGATGAGCTATAAGCTCGGGTGTGCCGCTGGCTGCATCGTTCGGTTGCGCTGATAGCGGCACAGGGTAGACTACGCAAAACGGCTTTCGCCGTAAAAATCCGGGTATTGGAGGGAACCTCTTCAGATTGAAGTTTGACGCTGCGCATTTAGTTGCATTGGTCTTACCGCTGGGTTAGTTGCTGCGAGGAATACCTTCCGTCTCTCTGCCCCACCTTTTGTGAGGTTTCGAGCAGTTTAATCGAAGCCTTTGAAGCTTGCTGTCTGATAGATATCGCATTCAGCAAGCATATATGAATTAGAAAACACGTTAATAAAGAACTTTTCTAAGCGGCCAATCTGGAGAACTCATTTTCCGGATATATAAGGAGCACGTATCATTAAAGCCCCTCTTGAACATGCTCTTATTCATACGATTCGATCCGTGGTGCATACACCTGTACTCCTAGAGTGCTACCCCCATTGGACCTTGCTAGACCGTGGTTTACCGCGGGCTGTGCTAAGGTTTACGAGTAGGTGGGAGATTGGTTTGGTTTATTGGGGGTTTAACGTCCCAAAGCGACTGAGGCTATGAGAGACGCCGCACTGAAGGGCTCCGGAAATTTCGACCACCTGGGGTTCTTTAACATGCACTGACATCGCACAGCACACGGGCCTCTTGAATTTCGCCTTCAAGAAATTCAGCCGCCGCGGCCAGGTGAGTAGGTGGGAGAAATTCGTGGCTAATAATTCGTGGATAATCGGAACAGCCATTAACCAAGCCTATAAAAAACTGCGCTTGTTGTGTTATCTTCTTGTCCTTGTCTTTTTGTGCGCAGTACCCCCCCTTGTATTCACCATGATTGACCGACTAGCCCAACAACGTACGCTCTTAAACTATATTGAACAAACCCCTGTTTTTGTTCTTCTTGTATGCCTTAAAAATAATAACGTCCGCGGCAGCCGCGTTTCGACCAAGGCCAGCCGCAAAAGGCGCCCGTTTGCTTTGCGATGTCAGTGCACGCTAACGATCTCCAGGTGGTCGAAATTATTACCCAGCCGTCCGCCATCCCAAACCTGTCTCTTTCTTCTTTCACTTCCACCTTCTTTCCTTTTCTTACGGCGCGGTTTGATTATCTATCGATGTGAGAGACAGTTATTGCGCCATTTGCTGTCTTCCAAAACCAGTTTTTTTTTACAAAAAAAACACATTTCCTTTTTAAATGACAGCCTCAAAAATGTTTTGCATACGCAATTGTAAGAACGTGAAAGAAGTAGCGTTCATTCTAGGAGGATATTGAGAGGCTTGAGAGACGCTTTCTGCTATGTCCGTGCGCTCTCATGGACATAGAACAACCGGAAAATATTAAATTCCTCTAGACATGAAATAAAATGCGAACTCATAAATTAAACACGAAATAAATATTTTAGCAGAAGGAGACTGGACACTTAAGCAGTTACTCAAAATTCGGGGGGGGCACTTTGTTGACCTGTGAGGCCGAAGCCTTAAGCGCAGTGGTGCTGCTTGTGTTACTGATGCGTTGTTAAGATGTTAGGCTTCGCATCTACGAGTGAAACACGACAGCGTCTTGCAACGCTGCCAGGGAGTCCACAGAACGCCATCGCCCGTTGGGTTCTATGCCTTGCTCGTCGGTAAATTGGGTTTTGAGGAAAGGAAATGTATCTGTCTCGCATACTTCGGTGAACACCTGAACCTCGCCGTAAGGGAAGGGAGGGAGATGGGAGTAAACGAGGACACCGTATGCACTAGACGCGCCTTTGTTCATTCGAAACATCAAGCTGGCATGGCGGAGTGGTTAGCAAGCTCGTCACGCACTCCAGAGACCGGGGTTCGATTCCCGAACTCGACCAATTTCCTACTCAGTTTTATTTATCTGGCTTGATTAGAAAGGTTAATTAGGCTAAGTGGGTGATTAAGCAATTCCCTAAACTCATTCCCACTTATTTGGAGCATCACTATACGATCCCTTTAAGTGGTTGCATGGTTACTAGCCAAAGTACAATTATCCCCGTTTGAAATTCGCGCACTGTGACGTCACGACCATTTCGACCAATTGAAAAGCGTGACATTTCTGTCGACAACTCCTGCTTACAACGATGAGGCATTAAAGGCTTCTGCCTGAAAATTTGATGGCGCAAATATGTCTTAAGAAGTGTGAACAGAGCTTGGTAGAGCTGAGCTGACCACCAGCTGTTATTTTTTAAGGCGGATGCCTTTAATGCCTCATCGTTGTAAGCAGGAGTTGTCGACAGAAATGTCACGCTTTTCAATTGGTCAAAATGCTCGTGACGTCACAGTGCGCGAATTTCAAACGGGGCCAATTGTACTTTGGGTAGTAACCATGCAAGCAATTAAAGGGATCGTATAGTGATGCTCCAACTAAGTGGGACTGAGTTTAGTTAATTGCATAATTAATCAATTAGCCTAATTAAGATAGAGGAGAACGAAGAGGTCAGAAGAAAGAGTAAATGAAAGACGCGCGTCGCAGCAACAACCGCTGCTGAAAGAACAGATCAGCGGCCGAAACCTCCACCACCACCCACTTCCCCCCCAAGTTCGACGTTGCTCGTTTCGTTGTTTCTCGTTTCATATACATTGTGTGGAACATCCTAGACAGTTCCAACATTTGACAGGTGAATGACAGAACACGATGGATAGAATTGCAATAATGTAAATATCAAATAGCCTAATTAACCTTTCTAGTCAGACCACATAAATCAATAAAACTGAGCACGAAATTGGTCGAGTTGGGGAATCGAACCAGGGTCTCTGGAGTGCGACACGACCACGCTAGTCACTCCGCCATGCCAGCTGAATAGTTTGGAATGAACAAAGGCGCGTCTAGCTAATACGGCGTCTTCGTTCACTCCCATCTTCCCACCTTCCCTTACGGCGAGGTTCAGGTGTCCACCCAGATATGCGAGAGAGAGAGAGAATATATACATTTCCTTTCCTTAAAAATAAATTTACAGTTCAGCAAGGCGTAGAACCGAATGGGCGATGGCGTTCTGTGGACTCCCTGGCAGCGTTCCAAGACGCTGTCGCGTTCCACTCTTACAGGCGAAGCTTAACATCTTAACCCCACATCAGTGACACAAGCAGACAGCCAATGGACGTGTCATTCGCTGGCAGCACTTGAATCATCATTCGCAACCACATTCGTGGCAGAATGCTGTACTCAGGCTTTCGACTTGCACCACTTTAGTCGCCAAAGTGTCTCCTAATTTTTTGTTACCCTTCTCGAGATTCAGTTATTGTGCTTTCTTTGACGCTAATAGTTGCGGTGACCGGTAATAATGAATTTCGATGCATTCTGTTAGGTGCAATAGGTTGAGGACCTCATTTTCCCGGAGAAAAAAAAATTGAAAATTAGTTTGGAGGAAAGAAAATGACGTAGTAACTGTCCCATTCTGGTGAACACCGTAACGGAAGGAATAAAGGAGGTAGTAAATAAGAAAGAGAGAAAGAGGTGTTGTAGAGAAGGTCTTCGGAACAATTTGGACCATCTGGGGATCTTTAACGTGCACCTACATCGCACAGCACACGGGCGCCTTTTGCGTTTCGCGCTCAATCGAAACGCAGCCGCCGCAGTTGGGTTCGAACCCGGGTACTCCGACTTAGTAGCCGAGCGCCCTTACCACTAACTATAAGCATTTTCATCCACCTTACGCAAACTACGAATACCTTCTTAACCACGTAAAGCATGCAGTACACAATACTTTTGTGTTCACCAAGAAAAACTGAGGTATTTACCTGTGAGCTTGACTATCGATCCTCGTCAGGTGGTGTCGTCAGTTGTTTCCGTGACAACGAAGAAACTGCGTCCTTTAGCCACACCTGCGGATGCGTCGGAAATTCGGAAGCTGGTTAGAAAATACGGCGAATGTTTTCTTCCCGCAGCATGGGGCGCGTAACGCTAATAAAAGGCGGGAACCAAGTCAGTGTTGGTCACCGACGAATACCCCGAACAACGGCGAGGTTGTGGCTGGTAGTTTAGAGCGATTTGTTGCTTATCACATTCGTTCCGGCTTAAACGGACCAGGAATTTTTTTTTCTGACGTGGCGGTCACTTAGTCCGCAACAAACACGACGGTGAAGGATAGGGGACTCTTTCATCTAGCTACGCTCAGATGTTCGCTGCAGCGTTCATGCGAAAATAACTGTGTCAGAGCAGTTTATTCTGAGTAGGTTAAGCCTGAAATGATCACTTTCAAATCGCGCTAGACGACGTACCTTGTTCAGTCAGGAAAGGGCAGACCCTGTACACTCAAATTGTCCGCCTATAGAAAATTAGAATTTTGGTGGAGGTGAAGTTCTAAAGAAAGAACTGCCGTAGCGGAGGACTGTGTCCTGGCATCGCACGGCACGGGTACCTTTTCGCGTTTCGCCTCCATCGAAACGCGGCCGGCTGGCCGGGTTAGAACCCGGGAACAGCGGCTCAGCAGCAGAGAGCCCTAATCAGTGAGCCATCGCGGCGGGGTCTTGGACATGTCCGCTTCGGTCTGTGCCAAGTGAGGCATACTTTGGAACACCTTGCCCGTATTTAATAATAACGTGCTCTGGGATGAAGTGCATTGAAAACTGCATCAGTGCTGGCATCAGCTAAAACTAATTTTACTAACCCTGCGTTGCGATTGCTTACGGTTTTGCACTGAAGTGTCAAAACAGAGATAAGCGCTTGTGTCCTAAGTGTTGTATTTCTAGGAAAATAACGTGAAATGAGACGAAAGCAGCGTTTTGTTACTCCTTTCTTCGGTGTCGTCGTCGTCCCCGGCGTTGTCTGTGTGCGAAAAATTCCAGCAGCATTAATACATAACAGTCTTTTGGGTAATAGCTTGGATTAGTCTAGAAGGTTTGTTCTAGTGTATTGACGACCAGGACGTCCTGACGTGTGCAAAACTTTGTCATGCAGGTTTTCGTCGGTACGGAAGTGCGGCTACAGGGTTCGCCGGGTGCATCTGCAAGTTTGTGTAGTTCTATGGCGCTCTTTTCAGTATCGCTCGTCTAGTCGTTTACGCACTAGGGTTTGGTCGAAAAGCCGCCGGCGTCGTAGCTGTAGTTGCTGGCATCGCGATGGAAAAAAAAGTATCACGCCAACCGTTCGCCGCAGAATGTTCCAGACGATGTAATATCATTCAGCGTGTCGAGCAGCATAAACTTCCTGGTTTTGTTAGAGAGCTTGCGGCAGGATTTCTTACCAGAAACCTATAATCGGGGCTGTGGGTGTCCACCGAGATGTGTGAGGCAGTTACTGACACTTCATTTCATCAAATACAATTTCCATGTCCTTCATTACGACACCGAGATACGGCACCTCTTTCTCTCTCTCTCTTATTTCACTCCAACCTACCTGCCTTTCCTGACGGCGGAGTTCGGGTATCCGCCGAGATGTGAGGCAATTAGTGAGCCGTTTCCTCTCCTCAAAAATTACGAGGAACTTTAGCGGCTAAAGTGGTCAAAGGCGAAAGCCTGAGTGCTGCATTCTGCTACGCGATTGTTCACTTCACATTTTGTTGGTGCATTAATTAAATGCCACTTAAAGATGCTTAAGCTTCGCCTTTAGGAGGGGAACGCGACAGCGTGTTGTAGCGCTGCCAGGGAGTCCACGGAACGCCACCATCCGTTCGGCGCGATGCGTTGCCCTTTGAACGCAACGCTTTTTAAGGAAAGGAAATGGGGCTGTAATTCTCTGTCGTCTCGGTGGACACTTGAGCCGCACGGTACAGTAAGGGAGGAAGTGTGAGTGAAAGAAGGAAGAGGGGCCGTAGTGAAGAAAATGGAAATTGTATTTGAGGAAAGGAAATTACGCATTAACTGTGTCACATATTTCGGTGGACACCCGTCAAAATTCGCGCGTGGTGACGTCACGACAATTTGGACCAATCTGAAACGCGGACAAATACGCCTTGCTTTTCGGTAAATTGGTTCTTGAGGAAAGGAAATGTATCTGTCTCTCATATCTCGGTGGACAACTAAACCTCGCCGTAACGGGAAGGGAGGAAGATGGGAGTGAACGAAGGCATCGTATTCACTAGACGCACCTCTGTTCATTCCAAACCATCGAGCTGGCATGGCGGAGTGGTAGCGTGCTCGACTCGCACTCCGGAGACCGGGGTTCGATTCCCAAGCTCGGCTAATTTCTTATTCGGTTTTATTTATTTAAATGGTCTGACTAGAAAGGTTAATTCGTCTAATTCGCTACGTAAGCAATTAACTAAACTCAGTCGAACTTACTTAAAGCATCACAATACGATCCCTTTAATTGGTTGCATGGTTAGCAGCCAAAGTACAATTGGGCCCGTTTGAAATTCGCGCACTATGACGTCACGACCGTTTCGACCAACTGAAAAGCGTGACATTTCTGTCGACAGCTCCTGCTTACAAAGACGAGGCATTAAAGGCTTCCGCCTTAAAATGTCAGTGCCCGTTAAAGAACCCCAGGTGGTCGAAATTTCCGGAGCCCTTCACTACGGCGTCCCTCATAGCCTGAGTTACTTTGGGACGTGAAACCCCAGTAAACCAAACCAAACAATAAAAAATGCGCTGCATTCAAAGCCTCTTTGCAACGGGCCAGGCATCACGCTGGACGGGCGATGGCATTCCATGGTCTCCCTGGCAGCGCTGCAACACGTTGTCGCGTTTCACTCCTAAACGCGAAGCTTAAGCGTCTTCGAATTTTTTCCTATTTCATTCCTTTGTCCTTTAACATTGCAGCTACCCTTTTTCACGCCAGGGTTCACAGGAATGATGCAATATTATACAAGAATATTGTTACAATAAACAGCCCCTTGCAATCACTCTCACCCCAGGCACTGTGGTTTGCTTAAGGTCGCAAGACGCCGTAGATCTGGGCGACACCTCCAACTCTTCTAACAATTTCAGTTTGCGCATAAAAGTTTTTCATCCTCTCTTCGTCGGCCGACTTACGCACCCGCAGTGTTAGTTCAAGGGTCAGGACACTCGGTTGCTCTGCTGTAATACGCAGCTGGACTCGTCGCCGCGACTGGATGAAGAAGAAATGCAAAATGCATCCGTGTGTGGGCGGATCAGCGTTACTAGACCTGGTTCTAGTAACGTTGTGGGTGGACGTTTTCGCTTGTAAAGAAGAGCAGGTAGTGAAAATTATTGCCGAAAGGTGAACGCAGGCATTTTTTTATGTTTAACATACAGCCTCATGCGTTGCTAACCGATATGTGAGGCAACTACTGCGCCATCTAATTATAAAAAAAACGGTGTTCAAAAGTGTTTCCGACGGGCAAGACGTCCTGCCGAAAGGGCTATGGCGTTCCGCTACGTGGACTTCCTGGCAGCGCTGCAACACGCTGTAGCGTTCCATTCCTTAAGGCGAAGATTGAGCGCCTTCAATTTTTTCTCTAGGTGCACAATACAGCCATCTACCTCAAAGTGCGATTTAGGGGCCCACTGAACAAGGGAGCGATTTATGCGCCTTTCCTTTCCTCAATAAGCGGATTGTGCAACATTGTCAATGCCAATACGACAATGACTGGTGGTGGCCTATTCTGTGGCGCGTTTATGTCATGTTACCCGGAAAGAGTGCGTCATTCATCCCACGGCTTTCGCCGAGAGTGCAGCTAGAAGTTCTATAAGTGATGTCGGGGCACGTTATATTTCCCCAGGTGGTCCAAATTATTCGCAATCGCTCCACTACTGCGTTTCTTTCTCTTTCTCCTTGCACTGTGATGTGAGACAGTTATTGCGCCATTTATTTTCTTGAAACACCACTAATTACGCACCCGCCGCGGTGGCTCGGTGGTTACGGAGCTCGGTTGCTGACCAGGAAGACGCGGGTTCGATCCCGGACGCGGCGGCCGAATTTCGACGAAGGCGATATTCTAGAGGCCCGTGTACTGCGCGATGTCAGTGCACGTTAAACTCTAGGTGGTCAAAATTTCCGGAGCCCTTCACTACGGCGTCCCTCATAGCCTGAGTCACTTTGGGACGTTAAACCCTAATAAACCAAAACGTATACTAATTCCGCGGGCGTGTTGCAGGTTACGACTTCAGATGGTCGAGCCCAAGGTCGCAGTAGCTGCTTCCCTCCTTGGTGGGCGCCCGAACGCACTGTTGGTGGAAGGTGGAAGTTTAAAGAGAGGAAGAGGTGCTGTAGTGGAGGGCTCCGCAACTGTTTCGACCTGATATCGCGCAGCACAAGGGCGCCCTTTCGTATCACCTCGATCGAAACACGGTTGCCGCGGCCACATTCGAACACAGGAACTCCGGCTCAGTAGCCGAGCCACCACGGCGGAGGCTGTGGAAATTAGTTGCAAACTTCTACCAGCCCAAGTTTCTCCAGGAGCATTCGAGGTAAAGAGAATTTGGCGAAGTGCATAAGCAGTTGTTTTCATAAAGGCACAAATCTGCGTGTATGAGCTGTCTCAGAAAAGAGTTACGAGAGTTCGGAACACTTGTAATTGCCGCAGCGTATGGAACAGGTGCCGCTTTTCCAAAAACTGACGCGATGTAGAGAATGTTCCTAAAGTCCAGGTCATGAGCAAAATAAAATAGACACGATCAAGAAATAAACAGTTTATGGGTTCATGGGGGTTTAACGTCCCAAAGCGACTCAGGCTATGAGGGACGCCGCAGTGAAAGGCTCCGGAAATATCTACAACATGGGGCTCTTTAACGTGCACTGACATCGCAGAGTACACTGACCTCTGGAAGTTCGCCTCTATCGAAATTCGACCTCCAAGGCCGGGATCGAACTCAAGTGTTTTGTGTCAGAATTAGAGAAATTAGGGCAAGAAATACAAGCAAACAGAGAACCAACAGTTTGTTGTCCTAATATTCTCTGTCATGCGGTCTCGTATTCCCATGGTAATCATGAATTTAGGAGCCCGATACCAGCTTTGCCGGCTATGCGTTTTAACGATGTCGAAATTGTACTCACGTCGGCGTCGCTCGCTTCCTGACGGCCATGCTGCGTGTGTTTCACTGGTTCTTTCACATGGATGCGAATTCCTTCTTCCTAAAAGTGTAAAAGGAAAGGCCTGATAAGATTCTGGGACACTCAAAGAGTATTTCACGCCCCCACAAGGACTGCCGACACTGCGTTCGAAAGGACATTCAATCATTTCTCACTCTCAAAATTCGAAGTTATTTTATATTTTTTAAGGCACACTCGTCGGGTGAACGGTTCTCAGTACTAGGATTATTCGCGGATGCTAATGCGCGAGTATGCAATGGCTCTCAGGTTGACAGGGTGATGAGAACGTCCGTCGCCGTCACCTTGAAAAGATCGAACCGAGGAAGTCGATGCGCTATGTGATAGTCGCGAACTCTCGAAGAAGTAGTACATCGGGAGGATGCGCGTGGCATACAGTAAGCCGCACGAGGAATGAACGGCAACCCTTTCGTTATGTGACGAGAAGCCTTTGAATGCACAACGTGCGTCGAGGAAGCTCGCTCCGACGCACGTCGAACGCTACGACACCTACATGCATTGCGCAGAGAGCGCTTTGACAGCCAAGGAAAACAAGAAAATGCGGCAGCATCTAATGATGGCTTGAAGACCTGTTACCGGGCAAACTATTCTGCCGCAGACTTCCCGTGGGATGTCCTCAAAAGGCTTGGATCTACCTACTCGCCCTCGCTGTTCCGGAAAATGGTATGTCTTCGGGCTGTTAAGAGGGCACTGTAATCCTCACCATGCACGATGACGTACCGATCCCGCGCCGAGGCAGATGTCGTGGAAAGCTGCTGCCGGTCAATATCAGTCCACAAAATTGTGAAAAGTCCTCCATGTTTTGCCGGCGTCTTCAAGCAGTCCCTTTTGTGCATTCCGAGACGCTGCACCAGCGACACGACCCGAACACAATGGCTTCTCTTCCTGGACTGATGTCGCAGGCCCGACTCCGTCTGATTGGGTGGACTGCCACGTCAGCAGAACAAGTCGTGCTCACCTGCTCACGTGCTCTCCATCTCTCTTTCTCTCAGCTGTCTCGTGGTTTATTTGGCGCCCGTTTCTGCATTTCGTGGCCGTCGCCGTTATCCGTTGCAACCAGCAGTGGACACCTTAGTCGCGCTTTAAGCTGCGAAACCAATGGAGCGAGGACTTGGAAAGCAGAGGGTAAAATTGGTAAATTTTATTTTGAGGAAAGGAAATATGGAGTATCTGTCACACATCTTGTTCAACACCTGAACCAGAGGGAAGACGCATGACTGCCCCCTTGGAGCAGCGGACACCTCATTCGTGCTATAAGCTACATGGCGCTAGTGAGAGATGTGTGCTGCAAGCGTTGGCATTGACAACGGTGTGCTAGAAACGTTGCGCAGAAGCTATAGGCCATCGGCGTTCGTTGCATTCATTGGCGTTGGCAACGTTTTACACTGAGATCATTTTAAGGAAAGGAATCACACATAACTGGCTCCCTGGGTCAGTGGACGGCTGAATCGCGCTTATAGGCACGTGGAGTGATAAGAGAGAGATTTGTGCTGCATGCATTAGCACTGACAACGATGAGGGAACTCTCGCGATCAACCATTAACTGCTACCTGCCAGGGTGGCAGGGTCGGTGGGGACTTCAATGCAGTTATAAATACAAACAGAATTTCTTGCCCCATATGCGGGGGAACAACCTGTTCCTCTCGCTCGTAACACCTCCCACTGCTGTGGCAAGCTCTCGAAATAGTTGCACGGACCTCGTCTTTGAGAACCAGGCATTAGTGCTGCAAGTCGTGCTTATATCCATCTATTGCTCCGACCACAATGCTTCCTTCATGACAATAAAGAACTTTGGAGTGTTTCCTGAAGAAGGAATATGTGTCAAAAATAACAAGTGGTCTGTAATTGTAGAAACATCTCTTGATCGAATTTTTTGCCTCAATCTATCGGAAAGCTGGAACAGCTGATGAGCTGCGCTCAAATTTCGCATTAGGAGGTAACATATTCGCTGGCAATTTTTTATGAATTTTTTTAAAGCACACTCGACGAAACAAACGGTTCACAACGATAGGCCCAGTCGGGAATGCATGTGCATGAGGCTGCAATGACTCTCAGGATAACAGCATGGTGAGAACGTCATTGTACCGGGGTGGTGGTGGTGAAAACTTTTATATTGTAAAAAAAGAGTTTGGGAGCCACAGAGTGGCCCCGCTACATGGTCGGCGTCCCTAGTCCGGGACACCGCACGACGAGGCCCCGTCTCTCGCCCGTTTCACCAGAGCCCTTTGGGACTCAAGCGGGGAAACTGTTGCGCTTTGTGACAGTCGCGGCCCACTCGAAGAAGCACCTCGGAGCCGATGCGAGGGGCACGCTGTAGGCCGCAGACTCAATGAGCAGCTATCCCTCTCGTCGTATGACAAGAAGCTTTTGATTGCATGAGGTGCGTCGAAGAAGCTTACCGCGACGCGCGTCCAGCGCTGCAATATCACCATTCATTGCTCAGAGAGCGGTTTGACTTTTGAGGAAAAGAAAATGCAGCAGAGTATCCGTACTGACTTTTCAGCATGCTGCACCGGACAAATTTCGTCCTCGCAGCGGTCGCTGGCTAGCAGCGCTTCCGACTGCTCTGCAGCAGAGTTCGTAACCTTAGGTACACCTTAAGTGTCTTGGCATTCGCATGTAATGGGATATAAGGTGACTTTTGCCTGGCACAATGGAGTATGGCTGGCGTATACAGAAGGGCGCATCTTTTGTATACGCAAATTAGGATAATAGCCTGTCTGATGCGGCACCTATTCAATGGCGTGTTCCCTGCTGAGGAATTAATGCTGCGAATGATGAGCACTATACTGCTAACTCCCTAATATTCCACTATGCTGTATGGACGGAAAACTTTATTTAGCAAGAGAATTCTAGGCTTTAGGACACAGTTCTCGCACGGGACCGGCACGAGTACCTAGAGGTCGGGTTCATTGGGTGCTAGGCCCGTAGTATAACCTCAAGCTACCCTATCCGCCTCCTGGTCCCCTGCCACCCCTGCGAGTCCCGGTACCCACACGATCGTATTTTGAATGGGTTTATTTTCTGTATTTATGATGCTGCTTACTGCTCCGAGGAGTACACGGAGTGTGGAATGACCTATTCTACCTTTCATAAACTTACAGCACGGCGTTTGGGATTCACTGACGAAGGTTAGCGACCGCCTGGATTTGTAGCCCCCCATCACTTCTAGACCGAAGGATAGCTACTCGGCCTCTCTTGTCGTACAGTTTCTGTGCGAAACAATCGAAAAGAGCATCTGACTTGGCTTTCGGCAATCCACTGTGGTGCTGTTGTCGTACACCCTTCGAGGAGTTGAGCGTGAGTGGTTGGAGGATGCAGTGGGGCTGTAGCGACCCAGCCCACGATGCCAACTTACGAGACAACCCTATGCTCATGGGTCTTGCGCCTCAAGTTAACTTTCCAAAACGAAAGCGAACGATCCCTGGAAAGGCATTCTTGTGTTCGTAGGGATTTCGCATCCGTAAAGCCGAGGCCTACTGGAGAAAAGAGGGTCGAGAGCGCATAGGGGTCTTTTCTCTCTCCATTGTCGTCTCATCTTCCGTTCCATCTCGCTCTTCCTGCCTCTTCTCTCCCGATAGCAACGTACTCGCCACCGAAGCTTAACGAATGAAAGGGCCCATTAACAACTGTGCTGTGAAATGCGATGGAGGTCTATCGAAGTAAACTTCATGTGCGTCGCGTCTGGTTGTTGGCGGTGTTTCAAGGCCGGCACAATAAATAAAGAACCTCGCATTTGACTGGCCACAAACACGTTCTCTTTCTTCCGGGATAGTTACAAGAAGGGCCATTCCAAACTTGTGTCGTATTTTTTTCTCAGCGTCAATTACCTTCTTAGAAAGATTTAGGTATAATGTGACTTTGTAGAAAAAACTAAGAAATTCGTTTAATAGTTCGCTGTCGTCCATTCCGCAATAAAAATTCCGAATGATACGTTTGCGGCCCAGATCTATCTGCGTAATGAATCCCTTCATTTCTTCGGTGGACAGGTATGACAGACATTGAAAAAAGCGCACGAAGGCACTATTGTTTGCATTTTCATTTGAAAGTAGCGTATTTTTAAATTTATCGGCACGCAATAAGCTTGAGAATCGTGATAGGCTCAAGTAAACCGTTTATTATTGTGAAACGGAAAGAGCAGCAAAAAGAAATTATCAGAAGGTAGAAATCTTTTCGGAGGTGAGAAAGTCTATATGTCTAAGCAAGGTAAAAACTTGATCTCCAGGATAGAAAAATTAAGATACTAATGGTTCGTTGGGGCGGGCAGCTGCTTCTGCTCAACGCGCTTCGCTTCAAAAAGTAAACAAGCTTAAAAAGACAAATTTGCACGTTATCTCCATGTCTGTACGCAAGTGAAAAAGATTCAGTGTGCGAAGAACATACCAGATTTCCGTGTTAAGCAGAGCATAGAACAAGCCATGCAGAATTGCTTGAACTGGCACCAAGTGCCGGGTATCGCACAAGCAAAGTTACTACAGAAATATTGGATGGACCAAACTGTGGCCGTAAACTACATCCGCGCATAAGCATTTGCCACTCGTCAGCCTTAAGGAGCAATCTTGTTGACTGGATGCATCTATCGAGAGCTTTCAGAGCTCTAGATAGATGCATATACAGGATGGGGCCTGAACCCACATGCAAAATGATCATGTAAACGTCCTTCCTTCCTCTGCTGATGGCAATCCTAATATCATATACAACCACTTCACCGTTCAGAACTAAAATCCCGGGTTTTCGTGGAGCGGCTCGCCAGCGAGACTGATTGGGTGGATGCCAATTCTACAACCGACAACAAAGACGGCAGCGTTCCTCGTCCACTGCTTCCGGTGGTGGGCAGCTCCCTTATCTGGTAACCGAGCACAAGCGTCGGTATTCGGCGCCAACTTGAGCTGCTTTCCTACATGGCCTCGTGGTCACGTTATGTAGTGATTTCCATAATGAAACGTAAATCTATCCCCGGTTTTCTGAACACACACACAGAGTAAACGAGTCTAATAAAATATTATAACTGCTCTTAATAGACTGCCGCTGAACACACTTACGTAGAATCACAGTTAGAAGAACTAAAACATTGATTGTGTCGTGCTACTTAGTTACTATCTTTCTATCCAGAGGTGAGTATTAGCTTATGAAAACTTGCTTACACTGCTACTTTGCTATCTTGCGGAAGATAAGAGCAAACGTTTCTCATTGTTGTTTTGTTCATTTAGTACCTTTAGTCATTTAGTTTTGTTCCGTTAGTACCTCTTAATTGTGGTGCACACCGGTAAGACAAAATATCCTGCATGCACTCTGCAGACACAACGTGGGGTAGTAACAACACGAGTGGTTGTGACATTCCCAACTGCGCTCGTCTTGAGAAATGAGCTGCAAGTAGTTCGCCACGCTCCCCGGCGCTGCCACATGGCCGGCTGTGTAAACTGTCGTCCAGGGACCCCTTACTACGCGCTGGTAAGCAGCGAACCCCGAGAAACTCGAGGTGGGAACTGCTACGACCGAAACAGACGTAATCACGCCGCGCCAAGCTTCGCCTCAGGCAGTGTACGTACACGGATTCAATTAGGCAAAGCAGGACGATACGCCGAATTCCGACTCCCCAGTGGCGGCTGTGAGCTTAGCCTGGGCAATGGTGGGACTCCTATAATAACCCTCTCTCTTGAGGGCTATATCGCTGAGAAACACACTGAGTGGAATGTGGGCCTGTTTGCGTCGGTCACGTTTCCATAATAGCCACTTCGTGAATGACTCGTATAAACTTCAGTTTCTCTCTGTTTGAATCCTCAAATTAAAATGATTCCGATAGACCCGCGGAATCGATTCTCGTGGCAATAACGATGAAGCACGTGTTGCGAACATGTTTGCTTCACCTGCATTCTTCCGTGATTGCGCCCCTATAGCTGAGCTTAAATCCTTGCAACATCGCACGAGACATTCTTAAGTGTGAGATGTGGTAACCTTAGTGGCGGTTTCCCTATTTTTGGCCCCGGCGACATGATCCAAGAATGCAGACGCACGATGCTTTTGTCTTGGCAGTTGGGTGGCAAGGCGGACGTACATAATCAAAGGTATGCCGAAAAAGCGAGGCGCACCGTCATCTAAGCTTATTCCTCTCCTCACTAGGGCACGATGATGAACTCTGTGAACGGCATCGCAACCTCCAACTAGGTTTGATTTATAAGTATGAAACCACGTCTGCTGCAACAAGAATAAAACATCTGGAGAAGAAGAGCGAGTTGGGCGAGTTGATATCGGTCCATTATGAAACAGCAGTGCGAATAAGGACGAGGACGAATGTAAAGACGACAGAATGAGCGCTGCCTCTTAACTAACTTCATTTGATTTGAAATGAAGTTTATATACGCACAAGGAAGAAAGGAAGAAAAAGAGGAGTGTGCAGTCATAGATAAGAAACAACATACAATTCACCGAGCCCTCAGCTTGTGAACAGGAATGCGAGCTCATTATCTGTAAGAACTATTGCGGCCTTGCTGATGCACCTGCCCCGATTTTTTGCGATATGGTATATGCCCACAACCAACCTCGTGGTGTTATCCCTGTGTTCGTATAGTACTATTACTGTGTTGAAGACAGTGCTTGACAATGTGGGAATCGTTTCTTTGTTTCGTCCTTACATTCCTCCCCGTCCTTATTCGCGCTGTTGTTTCAAAAAGGCTGGGGTTCAACGAGGCTTGAACCTACTTGTACGTGCGAAAGCTCTGTTAAGCATGGTCTCCACTTTCTGAAATCAAATGTCAAGGTCATGGTCAAAGATCAAGTTCAGTTACCTAATGGTGATAGTCATCTGATCACGTAGACATACTACCATATCGTGGGCCACAGCACCACGTAGTTAAGTTTGACCTTGTGAGACACGGAAGGTCATTGGCGATGTGATGCCCACTGTCGTAAATTAAGTGTCAAGGTAAAATATCAAGATCAAAGGTCAAGGTCAAAGTCAGGTACCCAATGAACATAGCCATATGATCATATCGTCATACTTTCATAGCATGGGTCATACCACCGAGCAGTTAAGTTCGGTTTGACCTTGTGAGGCATTGAAGGTCATTGGCTCATCCACATCGAAATCGGAAGTTTTATCCCGAGAATTAGAGTTCTCGCTCTAGAAGCAAGTTCAACGATTGGCCTGTATATGTTGTTTGACCTAAGCCGAAGCATTAGCACACGGTCCAGTAACAATTCCTGCGCAACCTTCGAATGCCTGTTTCTCGCACCTCAAAAGAAACTTACTTTAAGTGAATTCTTGTTTCGACGTGCGCTAAGTCCGGTGCAAGGGCTGGCAACATGCGAAGAACAGCAGTGAGACGAGCTACGCACATCGCAAACACGGCGACCGGCAACCTGGAAAATTTTCCGCGTACACTCGGTTCTTGATTCTTCTCTCAGGCTGCTCCTTTCGTGAGCGTAGGTGTATACAGTTTGCGGCTAGGTTTTCTATGCTAGTCCGGCTGTAAGCAGCGAACGAGAAAAAGGCGCGAACTTTGCGGTGTGCGCAGTGTATTCCTGCCAACATCGTTTCAGCCGAAATCCCTCTGCAAAGCTGCAACCGCTTGCTGTCCCTCTTCTGGTTTTCAAACGTTGCTTCTTTTCCTTTCACCAACGTTTTTTTTTTTTTTGAGGAGGCTCACCCCAATTCTATGGCTAGCGCAAATCGACATTTTCGGGGTGCTGTTGCAAGACTGTTAACTTAAGTCACAAGCTAGTAAGAAGGTTGCAGTTTGGCCTCTGATTTTTGTTTCGTTGCGTGAAGGATGAATCTATAGGGGAAAAAAAATACTTTTTCGCCTTCGCCGCGAGAGCAGTTGTCATATTTTTTTACCAGCTGACCACTGCGGGAATTGCTGGAAGTAATAGATGAACAAATCTTTCATACAAGCGCAAAGAGGAAGATTAGCTTCATTCGGTGGTACATAAGGCTCATCAATCCAATGCTACGCTAACGAAGTAAAGAAGACACTAGGAGACCAGAAAAACTCGGTTTCTATTAAAGTATAGAAATACTCGCAACTAAGTTTTATGTGCAGCGACTTAAGAAGCAAGTAAAATATTTTTCAAATTATTATTGTATATAGGAAATATTTTACAAACGTAATTGTTGATTATGTGACTATGTGATATCCCCATTGTTTTATACTTTAGAATAACTTTAATTTTTCATCTGTAATTCATTTATCAATTACGGTTTTCATGTACGAGAAAAGTAAGGAAGTTTGTTAAAGTGCATTCCTTCATTAGAGACGCATTTTTCTAGTTTCATACTCGGACATTCTGGAATGACCTTGTATTCGTGTCTAGTCTTCTGTAAATTTTTCTTGGTGAGGTTATTTATGTGTATGTGAACAGAAATGTTAAAGCAATAAAACATTTATTTTTTCTGCACTGAGTGTAATGGGCACAGCAGCCTTTGTGTGAGAGGGATGCTGCATTTTGCTTGTATGCCCTGCCTTGTGTACCGTCCAGGAGATAAAATAACTGTGAGTATGTTCTCGTTGCACAATACTATGCCAAAGGTTGACAATAAACAGCTTTCTGAGACGGTTGAAATCTATGAGTAGGTGCAGCTGCTTTTCAGATCAACTTTTGCGTTCCTTCAAATTATTTTTTAACATGTGCTTGGAAAGGAAACGCTGCCGTAATTAAGAGAAATGCTCAGCAGGCTCACTTTATATAGAATGGTGCAACGTCAATAACTATGTAAAGGTCGCAGAATAAACTGAAATGCTCATGCTGTAAACTCTTAGTAGG
Organism: Amblyomma mixtum; assembly: GCF_055824585.1. NCBI lineage: Eukaryota > Metazoa > Arthropoda > Arachnida > Ixodida > Ixodidae > Amblyomma > Amblyomma mixtum. Next base: position 54,610,183 of record NC_143015.1, read on the forward strand.
ACGATTCATAAGTCTGCAAATGCAACATAACCGCCGCAATTGCAATGATGATTAACGTATTTTGCTAATTATTAACTAACTAAAGCATCCTGCCTCTGACCTGGTGCCCGCCTTAGTCCTCAATACAGCCACAGGGCTAAAATAAACCTATAGCAAGTTACCTTTTAATTTGCACCTGATACATCGCACCAACAGCTAAGCTTCAGCTAAAGCATGGACTTTACGACAAGAAGCCATTTGGTTGAGCAAGGTATAAAAAATATAGTATTTCTATTGAGCCTTCTATGGAAGTTTTAATGATATTAATTTTTTGATGCAGAAAAAAAGATCATTAAACGAAAGTTGAGAAAGAAGAAAAAGCAGTTACAGACCTTCATTAAGGTTTATACTGCGAAAGGGCTGCGGCTATCAAAACAAGGGAGCTTTAGTGGTTAGCGCAATGGTATGCGAAAACTTAGCTTCTCTCTAAGGCACCTAATCTGCTATAAAATACACAAAGCATTCTTAATTGGCACACATGCTGTCTGTTTTAATCGTCAGGAGAGCAACTGAAGAAGCCTTCTGATGTAGCGCTGCCTTTATGTTCAAAATATTTTTATGTCAAAAGGAAAAGTTGGGTGGGGGTTTCTGTAACCACCACGTACTAATTCCAAGCACCTGATTTCTGCCAGTGGAAGTTAAAGGGAAAGGGGATAAAAGAGGTATGCAATGTGAGGTTCCTCCAACTCTGATCATTCCCACTCGTTACAGATTGACGAGTCCAATTTAAAGGAGGCATTTTTACCGCTCTATTTATGCAGCCTTCCATTGCGCTGTCTCTGGCGATTTGTGCAGTGATCAATGCTACCTCTTTCTGTTTTAGGCGAACGAGTTTCTGGTTAAAGCGCTTACGATATCGAGACGTGCAAGGGTCAAATGACTCTGTCAAATAAAGTGAAGGGTCAAGATCATCACACTGCAGTACTCCTTTCCTTGTACGGGGCTGTAATTCAATTCTTAACGTTAGAAGTGCAGGCCACGTCTGCGATTAGAATAACACTGTGGGCGTTCGTCGGTACCCCGGGCACGCCTTCCTCGATTCTAGTACTGGAATCAACTATGCAGGCGTTCGTCCTAATCACAAGTTTGTCAAGCCTCACCAAACTTTGCAAATAATAATGTCGCCGCTCATGCGTCTACTTGAGACACAACGTGACTCCCATCTGGAGAGAGTAAGCCAGTGGAAACATTGCTTATATACAACCGTGATCACTAGTCTTCATTTGTTCCTGACTTCGCCTGCTTTCTTTCAAGTCCGGATGTTTTCTTTCTGTACAAAAAACGAAACTGTTTTACTTTTCCTCGCTGACGTTTCTGAATGTTGGATCCTCAACAGACGCATTTGTACGTTTGCAGCAATAAATTTCAGCCTCCGAAACGAGCAATATTGGTTTACAAAATGACCTTGCAGTCTTTCCACGTTTGTATTTTACCTCAAAATATTTCCTCTGTGCATTCCGACCTTCTAGCGGTTCATTAAAACAGTTATGAAGATACACTCTATTACAGCGGGAAAATTATGGAATATTAAAATATCAACACCGCCATCAACAAACCTCCATCGGTAGGTAAGTTGCCTTTTGGAGTCTAGGAAGCGGAAGCAACTGTTATATGCGCGCATGACGAATATGCGTTAAAACTACTGAAACAAATTCCGGCTTCACAGCAAAATAAACAGGATACCAAGAAAACTAAAATTTTAAAAATTATCTCGCAAAGAAATGGCAGCAAAAAACAAAACTATTACAGAACTTCACGAAGCAAGCACATCTGTCCTGAGGGAATGGCACGTACAAAACGCCGCTTGCTACCATCGTCCACTCTTCAATTAATAATGAACACTTTTCCACGAAAGCGAGAATACGTAACGCCGATTATTCAAACATCAGTGAGCATAAAAGAACTTAAGAATTGAAAAATACATGGGAACCTCATCATCCATTGCTGGGACCGCAAGTGAGAACTTCGGTATGAATATACAGCGATAATTGATCGAAACAGAAGCAACGCACGAAATGATTGAGGCAAAAACAATCTGAGTGTAAAGACACATGTGTGAGCAGCACCCCTCTTTAACTGCTAGCGAAGGACAAGGAATGTTTGGATTAAGGAAGTTGAGCGTACGAAGCAGCATGTGACGGGGCTGATTGTCGACTGTTTCATCTGCGCTGTATATGCTATGCATCACTTCATGAATAAAATTCAGATGTCATTTCAGCGCAGTGTACATGTGTCTTCCTTTCTCTCCGTGTCCTGCAAGCACTGCTTTTTATAAAGTAATAAACCCTTTATGAATACGAAAACCAGAAGCCTGTTTGCCAATTGTGAGAACACTGCATCGTAGCATATTGTTTCTGGCTTTAGCGCGGTCGCATTGAAAGAGCGGAACTGAAGAACCAGTTCGTTGGAAGGCACTGTAAAATACAACGGCCTCCCTTAGGAGCGAGTTTTACGCACTGAAGCTCCATTCTTACTCTGAGTCCTGCGCGTAACAAATATGTCTGTTCTTCACCCACAACTGCAGACTTTTGCTGTCATTTCTATCCGGCCCTCATATCCCTGGGCTCTGTGTTCACGATGGGGAAGGCGAAGTGTGCGCTCGTAGTCGGCGCGTTAACCCACCAGTACTTCGTCTTGTTATGCTCAACACCGTGGGAAGCCGGCAGGTGCTCAGTCGTAAATTTTGAAGGAGATTGTCCACGGGCAAGAGCCTCTTGCTCAATCCATGCAGTGTTTTGGAACCTCTAGAGCCAACAGGTAGCTGAATCCGAGGTAGCCTTTATGGTTATTGCGTTCTAGATCCCTTCGCCTGAATTTCTATTTGCTGTTTTTACATCTGTCTACAAGGCTTCAGCAAGCTCGCTGTTTTAGTGTAGTTTGGTGTTGAGTAAGATTTATGAGAGGTGCGTGCAAATGTACGCCCTTATTCCGACGCATTCAGAGCCATGTTTTACTAAGCTTGAGGCAGAGAAAAAGAAAGTTTTGAACACTTGTGATTTCAGCAGCTACGGGATTAGGGCAGAAGAAAAGTGTGCTTTGTAACGAGGGGTTGCAACTACGTAACTTAATTTGACAATTTCTTCAGAGTGCTGAAAATGTCAAATTGTACCCCTGTGAAAGTCCGAAATAACTGGAAAGTTTGAACCCTTTATTTTTCTTGATTGGTGTGCAGGAAATCTGGGGGAAGCGGCCGAGAGGCTCTGAAACGAAGAGAACACGCTCTATAAGCATGATCGAAATGTTGATAACTGTTTCGGGCATCGTGTGTCGCAAAAGACAACTAGAACAAGATATGGAGAAGTCACGTTCTCAGCGGATCCGATTTCCTCTCGAACCACAGCTCATCTTCACAACAGCAAGCTAAGGCTACATGTGATTTTAACAGTGACTGAAAAGAAAAATATCTTTATTCTTTGCAGTGCACTCAGAGTAGATTAGACAACGGTAGCCTGCCTTCTCCAGGTTGTTAGGCGTGCAGTTTCTTCGTAGACGACGAGACAAATGGGGTAAAGTTTCTCGGTAGATATCTAGGATGTCGGGATATTACGCCGAAAGAAGGGGATCGATTGCCAGGAAACATTCGAGCTTTTCCATTGGCCGTAGGAGCGCTCGGCAAAATTTCCTGCCTTCTCGAGCTTCTTCGTACTAAAGGAATCGGCTCAGCACAGTTCGCATGTCAGACCGCAGGTCACAATCACAGGTCAGAAAAAAAACCTCAGCAAAAAAAGACACAGTGAGCCCTGGTTTAACAATAGCTCCACCTTGGTAGCAACTTCAGCCAACGCGACAAACCATTGCACCTCGCGGATTCAAATGCACCAGACACAGAACTTTTCTATAGTACACCGCTTTCATCTTAGGTATCGATAGATATTAAAAATAAGCTTCAATCCAGCTCCTCTCTCGCTAACTATTAATAAACCCACACCTTGCAAATTGTGAAGCATTTGGGTAAAGAGTTTACATTGCAGGTCACCATATCTGGTCGTTTCGACTACTATGATACTCGCAGAAATAAACCAGTTATATCTGCATGGTCTCTCTTGGTTAATGCAGTGCTGTGCACCTTAATCTGAACATTCGTAAAAATTTTTCTATCTCAACCACTAACTGGTTTGTGGTAAAACAGCGGAGCGAGCTTGCTTACTGTGATAGCATTTGGATCGTAGCAAGTTTAACAAAGAAGTTCCTTGGTTTAGCCACACATGTAAGAAACGTAATCTTCTGCGCCGAGACCAACTAATTGAAAGCCGCCAGCGTCGAGGTGCCGCCGAAGGGCATCGCTGCCGTCACCAAAGAACCCGCGCACCTTCCAACGCTCGCATCGGTGCCTTTCGCGGAGTGGACTTTCCTGTGCAGACAACAGATGGCGCCACCACCATACTTCGGCGAAAACATGGCATTGGCTGCTTTCGGTTCGTCAATCCTGGTGTACATGATTACGGGTTTACGTCATACTCGAATGAAGCAGTTGAGTATTTTTGTCAAACTTACTACGAAAAAAGGTACTGGAATATCGAAACTCCGAGTGCAGTTCAACCGTAACGATGCAATGGTTTAGTTGGGAAAAACTGTAAAATTCTTCACAATAAAGACGCACAATACTCCGAAGGAAATAACTCATTCATAAGGTTAAACACGTGTCTGTTCTGCGTTTGTGTTTTCGCTACAGGCATATGATTTAATATTTCATGCGTAGTGTGGGCGGTGATGTGGGAATGCTTTTCATTAGTGTCCTCGTACTATCTTTTTTTCTCCCCCTACGCCCACATCCTTCTTTCAGGTATTGTGCTGAGAAATATACCGCGCATTTATTTATTTATTTATTTATTCAAGTTAATCAGAGGCTCCTTTACATTGGAGCATTGTGTGAGTGGGGCAGTACATAGAAGTTAGAGAACAGCGCCAAAAAAAAAATGACGACAGAAGAGAAGCGTTATACAATAGTTAGCAAGAGGCACTCAGTAGAATACAAATAAAGTAATAGAATACACGATAATTACATGTTTCAAAATGTGGCAACATGGAAATGGAACACGATTTGACAGTGAGGCTGAAAAGTGCACAAGTTAGTTCACACTAAGCAGCAATAAAAGAGATTTTTCGCAAGAATTCAGAGAACTGAGACACTAGGCGAGGATTGCGGTTATTTTATCACGAAACGTAGCAGGATTTCTGGTATTAGTAGCATCGTCAGGAAGGCTGTTCCAGTAGTTTATGGCCCGTGGGAGAGCAGACTTGTTGAATGCTTTTGTATGACCAAAAATACGTGTAAAGCTGCTATGATTATGGAGGCGATGAGATGTGCGACATAGCCGTGACAAAGGTAGTAGTAGTGTGTGACTGTGAAGACTGAAAACCGTTTTATAAAGTAAGCAAAGAAGTGCTACGGTACGACGTGATTCTAAAGACTCAAGTGATAGCGATAACTTGATCTTAGTGACGCTGGAATGCCGGTTATAATCGCGAGCAATGAAGCGTGCAGCACGGTTCTGTTTAGATTATCGCTGTTGCACCAGTCCTTCCTTTATCTCGACCGTGGGGCGTATATGAAGTGCTTCTACCTGGCGGTAATACTTGCCTTATTCGGTTACGGCTGACGCGGTGATAAAACCAGCGTCATTTTCTCCTACTGTGGGAACATGGAGATGTTTTCTCCACCCAGACATTGTTGCAGTGAGAACCAAGGAATTATCTTTCATGAGCAGTTGTTGACGCTGTAGTTGTGCGGAGGTGGGATGCACTGATCTTATGAGAGGCATGCTTTCTGGTTCGCAACGAGGACAGCTTAGCCAGGCACAAGAAAGAAAGGCTGAGGATGACCCACACGCTCGGGTGGGAAGACTTATTCCGCCATTCGGCACTGCGCAAATGGTGCTCCCTTGTTTGACCTGAATTCTTCCTCCGGCCGAAAATCTGGGGAATGTATGCGCCGGCAGCTCTGCAGCCTCGAACCATAGTTCCAAACAACGGTGTGGCCCGAAGCTCATTTACGCAGTGGAGCACATGGTCGAAGTGTATATGGCATTCTCTGTAGCTTGTTTACTTCTGAGTTGACCTGGCCCTCATTCCTCCCTCCCTACCCTCTTTATCCTCTTAGTTCTTAACCGGTAGCTTTGCTGCGGAGTTTTCCTTTTAGCACGGATTCGTGATTCCGATTTTGGCCTCGGCAGCAGCACTTTGACCAAGACCCAAGAAGGCCAGCTCTCGTTTAGACAAGGAAATGGACGGAGTACTAACGCAGTTATCTTGTAAGGCCGCAATCTGTGCAGCTTCCACAATTTCGAGAGTTAGCTTATCTCTACTCTTAGCAACGACTGAGCATTTGTCCAAAAAAGGCACGCACTTGCAATCTTTGCAGTGCAAAGCTAGATTGCTGCCGGTATAAGTCTTCATGTTATTATTGTTGTGTCCGTCGTCCTGGTTTTGCGCTATTCTTACGTTATGGATCAATACCGACTTGCCCAAATTTCCACCCTGGTGAAACTGAAGAAGCCTTCTGATGTAGCGCTGCCTTTATGTTCAAAATATTTTTATGTCAAAAGGAAAAGTTGGGGGGGGGGGGGGTTTCTGTAACCACCACGTACTAATTCCAAGCACCTGATTTCTGCCAGTGGAAGTTAAAGGGAAAGGGGATAAAAGAGGTATGCAATGTGAGGTTCCTCAAACTCTGATCATTCCCACTCGTTACAGATTGACGATTCCAATTTAACGGAGGCATTTTTACCGCTCTATTTATGCAGCCTTCCATTGCGCTGTCTCTGGCGATTTGTGCACTGAGCAATGCTACCTCTTTCTGTTTTAGGCGAACGAGTTTCTGGTTAAAGCGCTTACGATATCGAGACGTGCAAGGGTCAAATGACTCTCTCAAATAAAGTGAAGGGTCAAGATCATCACACTGCAGTACTCCTTTCCTTGTACGGGGCTGTAATTCGATTCTTAACGTTAGTAGTGCAGGCTACGTCTGCGATTAGAATAACACTGTGGGCGTTCGACGGTACCCCGGGCACGCCTTCCGCGATTCTAGTACTGGAATCAACTATGCAGGCGTTCTTCCTAATCACAAGTTTGTCAAGCCTCACCAAACTTTGCAAATAATAATGTCGCCGCTCATGCGTCTACTTGAGACACAACGTGACTCCCATCTGGAGAGAGTAAGCCAGTGGAAACATTGCTTATATACAACCGTGATCACTAGTCTTCATTTGTTCCTGACTTCGCCTGCTTTCTTTCAAGTCCAGATGTTTTCTTTCTGTACAAAAAACGAAACTGTTTTACTTTTCCTCGCTGACGTTTCTGAATGTTGGATGCTCAACAGACGCATTTGTACGTTTGCAGCAATAAATTTCAGCCTCCGAAACGAGCAATATTGGTTTACAAAATGACCTTGCAGTCTTTCCACGTTTGTATTTTACCTCAAAATATTTCCTCTGTGCATTCCGACCTTCTAGCGGTTCATTAAAACAGTTATAAAGATACACTCCATTACAGCGGGAAAATTATGGAATATTAAAATTTAAACACCGCCATCAGCAAACCTCCATCGGTAGGTAAGTTGCCTTGTGGAGTCTAGGAAGCGGAAGCAACTGTTATATGCGCGCATGACGAATATGCGTTAAAACTACTGAAACAAATTACGGCTTCACAGCAAAATAAACAGGATACCAAGAAAACTAAAATTTTAAAAAATATCTCGCAAAGAAATGGCAACAAAAAATAAAACTATTGCAGAACTTCACGAAGCAAGCACATCTGTCCTGAGGGAATGGCACGTACAAAACGCCGCTTGCTACCATCGTCCACTCTTCAATTATTAATGAACACTTTTCCACGAAAGCGAAAATACGTAACGCCGATTATTCAAACATCAGTGAGCATAAAAGAACTTAAGAATTGAAAAGGACATGGGAACCTCATCATCCATTGCTGGGAGCGCAAGTGAGAACTTCGGTATGAATATACAGCGATAATTGATCGAAACAGAAGGAACACAAGAAATGATTGAGGCAAAAACAATCTGAGTGTAAAGACACATGCGTGAGCAGCACCCCTCTTTAACTGTTAGCGAAGGACAGGGAATGTCTGGATTAAGGAAGTTGAGCGTACGAAGCAGCATGTGACGGGGCTGATTGTCGACTGTTTCATCTGCGCTGTATATGCTATGCATCACTTCATGAATAAAATTCAGCTGTCATTTCAGCGCAGTGTACATTTGCCTTCCTTTCTCTCCGTGTCCTGCAAGCACTGCTTTTTATAAAGTAATAAACCCTTTATGAATACGAAAGCCAGAAGCCTGTTTGCCAATTGTGAGAACACTGCATCGTAGCATATTGTTTCTGGCTTTAGCGCGGTCGCATTGAAAGAGCGGAACTGAAGAACCAGTTCGTTGGAAGGCACTGTAAAATACAACGGCCTCCCTTAGGAGCGAGTTTTACGCACTGAAGCTCCATTCTTACTCTGAGTCCTGCGCGTAACAAATATGTCTGTTCTTCACCCACAACTGCAGACTTTTGCTGTCATTTCTATCCGGCCCTCATATCCCTGGGCTCTGTGTTCACGATGGGGAAGGCGAAGTGTGCGCTCGTAGTCGGCGCGTTAACCCACCAGTACTTCGTCTTGTTATGCTCAACACCGTGGGAAGCCGGCAGGTGCTCAGTCGTAAATTTTGAAGGAGATTGTCCACGGGCAAGAGCCTCTTGCTCAATCCATGCAGTGTTTTGGAACCTCTAGAGCCAACAGGTAGCTGAATCCGAGGTAGCCTTTATGGTTATTGCGTTCTAGATCCCTTCGCCTGAATTTCTATTTGCTGTTTTTACATCTGTCTACAAGGCTTCAGCAAGCTCGCTGTTTTAGTGTAGTTTGGTGTTGAGTAAGATTTATGAGAGGTGCGTGCAAATGTACGCCCTTATTCCGACGCATTCAGAGCCATGTTTTACTAAGCTTCAGGCAGAGAAAAAGAAAGTTTTGAACACTTGTGATTTCAGCAGCTACGGGATTAGGGCAGAAGAAAAGTGTGCTTTGTAACGAGGGGTTGCAACTACGTAACTTAATTTGACAATTTCTTCAGAGTGCTGAAAATGTCAAATTGTACCCCTGTGAAAGTCCGAAATAACTGGAAAGTTTGAACCCTTTATTTTTCTTGATTGGTGTGCAGGAAATCTGGGGGAAGCGGCCGAGAGGCTCTGAAACGAAGAGAACACGCTCTATAAGCAAGATCGAAATGTTGATAACTGTTTCGGGCATCGTGTGTCGCAAAAGACAACTAGAACAAGATATGGAGAAGTCACGTTCTCAGCGGATCCGATTTCCTCTCGAACCACAGCTCATCTTCACAACAGCAAGCTAAGGCTACATGTGATTTTAACAGTGACTGAAAAGAAAAATATCTTTATTCTTTGCAGTGCACTCAGAGTAGATTAGACAACGGTAGCCTGCCTTCTCCAGGTTGTTAGGCGTGCAGTTTCTTCGTAGACGACGAGACAAATGGGGTAAAGTTTCTCGGTAGATATCTAGGATGTCGGGATATTACGCCGAAAGAAGGGGATCGATTGCCAGGAAACATTCGAGCTTTTCCATTGGCCGTAGGAGCGCTCGGCAAAATTTCTTGCCTTCTCGAGCTTCTTCGTACTAAAGGAATCGGCTCAGCACAGTTCGCATGTCAGACCGCAGGTCACAATCACAGGTCAGAAAAAAAACCTCAGCAAAAAAAGACACAGTGAGCCCTGGTTTAACAATAGCTCCACCTTGGTAGCAACTTCAGCCAACGCGACAAACCATTGCACCTCGCGGATTCAAATGCACCAGACACAGAACTTTTCTATAGTACACCGCTTTCATCTTAGGTATCGATAGATATTAAAAATAAGCTTCAATCCAGCTCCTCTCTCGCTAACTATTAATAAACCCACACCTTGCAAATTGTGAAGCATTTGGGTAAAGAGTTTACATTGCAGGTCACCATATCTGGTCGTTTCGACTACTATGATACTCGCAGAAATAAACCAGTTATATCTGCATGGTCTCTCTTGGTTAATGCAGTGCTGTGCACCTTAATCTGAACATTCGTAAAAATTTTTCTATCTCAACCACTAACTGGTTTGTGGTAAAACAGCGGAGCGAGCTTGCTTACTGTGATAGCATTTGGATCGTAGCAAGTTTAACAAAGAAGTTCCTTGGTTTAGCCACACATGTAAGAAACGTAATCTTCTGCGCCGAGACCAACTAATTGAAAGCCGCCAGCGTCGAGGTGCCGCCGAAGGGCATCGCTGCCGTCACCAAAGAACCCGCGCACCTTCCAACGCTCGCATCGGTGCCTTTCGCGGAGTGGACTTTCCTGTGCAGACAACAGATGGCGCCACCACCATACTTCGGCGAAAACATGGCACTGGCTGCTTTCGGTTCGTCAATCCTGGTGTACATGATTACGGGTTTACGTCATACTCGAATGAAGCAGTTGAGTATTTTTGTCAAACTTACTACGAAAAAAGGTACTGGAATATCGAAACTCCGAGTGCAGTTCAACCGTAACGATGCAATGGTTTAGTTGGGAAAAACTGTAAAATTCTTCACAATAAAGACGCACAATACTCCGAAGGAAATAACTCATTCATAAGGTTAAACACGTGTCTGTTCTGCGTTTGTGTTTTCGCTACAGGCATATGATTTAATATTTCATGCGTAGTGTGGGCGGTGATGTGGGAATGCTTTTCATTAGTGTCCTCGTACTATCTTTTTTTCTCCCCCTACGCCCACATCCTTCTTTCAGGTATTGTGCTGAGAAATATACCGCGCATTTATTTATTTATTTATTTATTCAAGTTAATCAGAGGCTCCTTTACATTGGAGCATTGTGTGAGTGGGGCAGTACATAGAAGTTAGAGAACAGCGCAAAAAAAAAAATGACGACAGAAGAGAAGCGTTATACAATAGTTAGCAAGAGGCACTCAGTAGAATACAAATAAAGTAATAGAATACACGATAATTGCATGTTTCAAAATGTGGCAACATGGAAATGGAACACGATTTGACAGTGAGGCTGAAAAGTGCACAAGTTAGTTCACACTAAGCAGCAATAAAAGAGATTTTTCGCAAGAATTCAGAGAACTGAGACACTAGGCGAGGATTGCGGTTATTTTATCACGAAACGTAGCAGGATTTCTGGTATTAGTAGCATCGTCAGGAAGGCTGTTCCAGTAGTTTATGGCCCGTGGGAGAGCAGACTTGTTGAATGCTTTTGTATGACCAAAAATACGTGTAAAGCTGCTATGATTATGGAGGCGATGAGATGTGCGACATAGCCGTGACAAAGGTAGTAGTAGTGTGTGACTGTGAAGACTGAAAACCGTTTTATAAAGTAAGCAAAGAAGTGCTACGGTACGACGTGATTCTAAAGACTCAAGTGATAGCGATAACTTGATCTTAGTGACGCTGGAATGCCGGTTATAATCGCGAGCAATGAAGCGTGCAGCACGGTTCTGTTTAGATTATCGCTGTTGCACCAGTCCTTCCTTTATCTCGACCGTGGGGCGTATATGAAGTGCTTCTACCTGGCGGTAATACTTGCCTTATTCGGTTACGGCTGACGCGGTGATAAAACCAGCGTCATTTTCTCCTACTGTGGGAACATGGAGATGTTTTCTCCACCCAGACATTGTTGCAGTGAGAACCAAGGAATTATCTTTCATGAGCAGTTGTTGACGCTGTAGTTGTGCGGAGGTGGGATGCACTGATCTTATGAGAGGCATGCTTTCTGGTTCGCAACGAGGACAGCTTAGCCAGGCACAAGAAAGAAAGGCTGAGGATGACCCACACGCTCGGGTGGGAAGACTTATTCCGCCATTCGGCACTGCGCAAATGGTGCTCCCTTGTTTGACCTGAATTCTTCCTCCGGCCGAAAATCTGGGGAATGTATGCGCCGGCAGCTCTGCAGCCTCGAACCATAGTTCCAAACAACGGTGTGGCCCGAAGCTCATTTACGCAGTGGAGCACATGGTCGAAGTGTATATGGCATTCTCTGTAGCTTGTTTACTTCTGAGTTGACCTGGCCCTCATTCCTCCCTCCCTACCCTCTTTATCCTCTTAGTTCTTAACCGGTAGCTTTGCTGCGGAGTTTTCCTTTTAGCACGGATTCGTGATTCCGATTTTGGCCTCGGCAGCAGCACTTTGACCAAGGCGAGGAGCTAGAACGCATTTGTGCCGAGAGTTCTGTTTACGTTAAAGAACAAAAACGTTTCGAAGTTAAAAGCCCCTGATTCTTTGGGGCCAAGATTTCAATTATTCTGAAAAAATTTGTGGCATGTTGTTCTATATCTGCTATAAAGAGAAGGTGAGAGTGTTGTGGCTGGCAGATATTTTTCAGGTTATTTTTATATTTTTAGTTCACAGAAACAGCTTAATGAGACGCGAACTTGCCGCGTAGTAATGCCGTTCAGGTTTTAAATTGGCTACCAGAAACTGCGCACAGAAGCGCAGGAAAACCAGATAAAACAAACAATGAAACATTTTGACAAAATAAACACTTTTGCCACATTCCTGTGTTGTGTTCCAGCATTTGTCGTGCGTCCGATTACGTTCTGTTGTAATCTGCACCTGTTTGAATGACCAGTTGGTAGATATAAAATTAAGCACAACTACTTGTCTGTGTGCGACAACGCAGTTTCTCGTTCAGGGAAAAATAAGGCCTTTCTGTGAAATGTAGCGTAAGTTGCGATGCGTCGGGACATTACGGAGAAAAAACAAATGTCTAAGTCTAAGGTTCTGCAGGTAATGCAAGTTTACTTATTTGCCTGTTTAATAAGTACAAGTTCCATAGGCTTCATTATGGTCAAATTATGTGTAACGTTCTTGGTATTCAAGATCTTTATACTGATGACTGCCGAGGCATGCATTTTCGACTTTATCTCTGTCCTCACTGCTGTGTAGCAGCGCTGTACCTAATTAAAAGCTACTGAGACGAAATTTGTTTTTAATAATCACACTCACTTCACTTCTTGCTAAATTGATGGTAGAATGAAATGGTGATATTAGTTCTAAATTTATGTACACACACGTCGGACTTCTATCTTCCGGGGTAATTAAACCTTATGCACTGCTTATGCGCCCTTTTCCTGCGCCACCTTTCCTATTTATAATATCTCTCAGTGCTTTGTTTCCCTCTGTGGCCCATTTGAATGCATCAACACACAAATGGTAATTAAATACGATTTCCGATATGTTTAGCTTCGTTCCTGGATTGGGTCAATGCTTTTCTAGCATGGTGTTGTTTATTCAATAGTTTTCTGATAATTTTTGAACACAATCAAGGGGTAAAATGTGTGAGAAAACCGACTAGTTGCAAACTCCGAGTGTGTTTCTTGCTACGCAAGCTTCTGGTTTTTAACAAGTCCTCATCAGAGGCTTTGATCGACTTACTTCTCTCTCTAGTTACGCAAGAAATGAACATACAGATAGGAAGTAGAGTTATTTGAGCTTGATGTGCGTTCTCTTAGCGACCACGTCTTTGATAGCGATCGCTCTGCAACCTGAAGCTCTATCAGCTGCTCTTTTCACCATGCGCCGACGAGAACTTGTCTTCGAATTTTCTTCATATATTTTAATGTACAAAGCCCGCAAAAGATTGGTTTGGTTTATGGGGTTTAACGTCCCAAAGCGACTCAGGCTATGAGAGACGCCGTAGCGAAGGGCTCCGGAAATTTCGACCACCTGGGGTTCTTTAACGTGCACTGACATCGCATAGCACACGGGACTCTAGAATTTCGCGTCCATCGAAATTCGGCCGCCGCGGCCGGGATCGAACTCGCGTCTTTCGGGTCAGCAGCCGAGCGCCGTAACCGCCGAGCCACCGCGGCGGGGCAAAGCCCGCAAAAGAGAACAATTTTCTAGCGGTGCGTGATCCGAGCTGCACACAAATGACAAATGTTTCAGCTCAGAAAAAGGTTCAAGAAATTTTTACCAAACTGGCACTGCCCCTCGTATACACATGTCTTCCTTAGAGGTCGTTGGATATCTGGGCCCTTAAGTATTTTGGCCCAAATGCTGCCAATATTTGTGAGGTTTCATAGTTTCGCACTGAGGTAATAAGTTGCTCTGCGACTATAGAATAAGCTAGAGATAAAAATGTATTAAAAACACATTTTCAAGGTGTGCGTGGCTTAATACGCGTCATAAAACAGACATGTAAAAAAAATGCTAATGATGTTGAGAAAGAGCAGTGGTCCTTATTGCATACAATTAATGTCCTCATTGGTTTCGTGCTTAATTCACAGCTAAATCATTTTAGGCAATATTTTCAGAAACTCAGCTTGAATTGCTGCAGTAGATGTAAACTTTTCAGAATGAGGAGAATCAATTCTAAAGCTTCGTAATTAAAACAGCAAAATCCAAATTTTACGTGCTGACATTGACTGAATTATATCTACATTTTTAATCATTGGTGTACGTTATCCTCAACTTATATGTAAAGCACGTCAATTAAAGACTGGTGACAACTCCGGTGTATGAGGACTGAAACTCACGTTTTTGACCGTTTATATTTAATGAGATTTGGCTCATTATAAAAAACTCCTCAATTTGTCACGCGTTTTATTAACAAAGATAAAGGGTGGCATCTCGTGTTTTCGCCGTCACAGATACACATTCGCTTCCTTATCAATATCAAGCTTTCTTTATATTTTTCGCATCGTCATTATTGGCGGTGAGTAAATTGTGAAATCTCACAGTTTTCACGTCATGGCCAAAAACATGCAGATATATAGTGCCTGTCTTCTATACGGCGCACTAAAGAATGGTCTCACGCCATTTCCTCCAGTTTTAATTTTAACAAAACGTCAGAAATCAGGCTCTAAAAATGGCTGTGTCCGAGTACATGGAGGTGCTTAGAAGCTATTCCTCCTGCATGCGCAACATTGCGTGAATAAGGCTGAGCCATGAAGGCCCCTCAGCTCAGTGCTGGATGAAAGCTTACCTTTACGCTTGGTTGGCGATGTGCTTCGACCGCCTTTGTTCTTTCCTTTATAGCGGAGATGGACCCTCTCCCCGACCACCTAAGAATGCGACGGCATTTGAGTTTCGGATGCGAGGACTTTTTTTTGTTGCGTTAGAGGGAAATGCATTGAGGCGGCGACAACAGCTCTCTGGCCATTTCCTTTCTGGCAGTGATTGTTGACCCCGTCAAGAGGTTTATGGTTCGCTTTCTGAAGTCGCTCACTGAGCCCGACCACTTTGATCATTTTTGTGTAGAAATAGGAGAAAAGGGATGGCCTTGATTTGTATCTCGAAGCACTTGTACGATCGTCTGTTCTTCGTCCGAGGCATCACTGCCGCGAAAAGCTATGGAAGTCAGCGTGCAGCATTAGAAGAGGGTCGCAGCAATCTAAACTTGCGAAGGCCACCTGTACGCACGCATTAACTGCACCGACTTCGTTGTTCGCATAATTCACCATAAACTACACAAGCGAATTACGGTGGCTTTCTAGGATGCACATTGAATGCATATGATCTCTATTTCTATGCTAGGAGAGCAGATTGTTCGGAATTTAAAGTTTTACTTACCGTAGTGATGAAGGCAAAGCTCTTGCTGTTATGTCTTTAAACGGCTGAAACTACGTCCTGTTCAATACTCGAGTAATATACGAAAACAACATTATAAAGCGTGGACAAACCAAACTGCCTAAAATGAGTCGTATCGCCCGCTCGAAGGCTGTCTCATGACCGCGAATTACCTCAAGCCCTCACACCTCCGCTAAAATATTTAATTAGACGTAAAAAAACGCCGCATATTTTCAAAATGAGACTGAATTCAGCCCTACAACTCACGCAGAGCAGGAAATAAAATTAGCCTTGATATATGCCTTGTTTGAAATGTATTGACATATTCTGTATATGAGAATGGATTACACAATACTTAAAGCTTGTCAGAAATTTTTGATTAGGAAACAAAACGAATGTATTATTATACTCTGGAGTTTCGGCGGTTTATTTTCATGCTAGACAATCCAGAAAAAACACCTTCCCAAATTATCTCGAGAAGGCAATGCATCATTTCTGGAATCCAGCTGTGTTGACATAAAAAAAAAATCAATACAAGTCAAACTCGCAAGTTACTGACGTTATCTAAGCTATATTCTTATATTCAGACGTCAAACTCAGCCGAAACATACCGCATTCCTCCACTTCAGAGTGGGTGGCTTAGAGAGTCGTCATACCTACCAGTCACTGTTGAAAATAGTTGGGGCTGTTAATTACCCTTTTGAAAAATTGAGATTCTGGACAATATTTTCTACAAATACGGAGAACAAAACACCCCTTCTACCATGAAATTTCCTGTACGTCATAGGCTTGACATGAAATCTTATTTAATCCTTGCAGCTTTGTAAAAATTTATGCCGATACTGCCGTTAGGGCTGCTTTTACTTATTGTGTTGGGGACAGAACAATCAAGGTGGGAAAATAGCGGTGGTGGTTATACAAATAGTTATCCTAGATTCGTTAAATAACTTTTAATATTGTCTTCCGGCTAACGTCGCCGTCCTAATCTTGACGGCTGTACGGACTCTAGACAAATTAAGCTTAAAAAAGTAGCCAGAGTGCAATGGGGACTAAAACAACCATTAATCAATACCCCGCCCTTTCTTGGTTAGACCTGCGCACATGAGTGCCATGTTTAGGAGTGGGTTGCGAAAAAGTAGGATTTTATTGAAGAACTTCTCAAAATCAGTCTAATTCTGCGAAGTTTCGGAACTCGAAAAAGAAAGGGTGGGTTTTGAATAGCACTACACAATTAACTATTCGTCCTCCAAACAACTAGAGAATACCAACGGTGAGGTATCACTAAAACAGGGCACTCCACAGAGGGCCTTCGGCGTCATCGGCTGTCAGCGAAAAATTCCGATAGAAGCGAAGCTTTCATCGCTTTTTTTATTGCATGCAAGTGAAACAATGAAACTCTTCTGGCCTTACTTAACCAGGGAACATCCCGTGAACCCATCACTCTGCGAGAACATCGAAATTCAGGTAGACGCACGCATGCATCGAGTAGAGGCAGCTAGACAGGAGGTCGACCTTGCGCAGCGTGTGCCTGTCCCCATATACCAATGAGCACAAAAGGATTACATAGAGCGGCCCTCCTGACTCTCCGCTCTAACTCCCGTCTAGGAGCTGACCGTATCTCCAATACCTTGCTCCGCAATTTGGACAACCAATCGATCGGCCAGGTCGCGGGGTACTTCAACAAATGCTAGCAGGAGGGCACTCTCCCCAATCCTGGTGTCACGCCAAAATCTTGTTCATACCAAAGCCCCACAAACCTCTTACATCAGCAAATCTCCGTCCCATCTCACTAACCACATGCCTAGGCAAGCTTTTCTAACACGTCGCACTCGTCAAACTCGCTCAACATATGGCGGAGCAAGACATCTACCCCGCACAGCGTGTGGGCGTCCGACCCCATCTGTCGGCACAGGATGCCATGCACCTACTCACGCAGGACATTTTCAACCCCCTCATTTCCGGTCACACAACAGCTGTCCTAGCCTTGGATCTCCCCAAGGCCTTTGAGAGCCAACCATCAAGCGATCATGGCGGCCCTCTCCCCTTTTAACGTAGGTGAACGTATGCACCCCTGTATTCAAGCATTCCTTACTAACTGCACGGCCGAAATTCACTTCGGTTCTCACATATTCTCCCATACACGCTTAGTGGGGTTGGCACCCCACAGGGATCCGTGCTCTCCCCTTTTCTCTTCAATGTTACTCTCATTCCCCTTGCCTACACTCTACAAACCGTCCTTCACCTTCGGCATAGACTCCATGCCGATGCTATCACGCTATGGGCCACCCATGCGAGAGATGGACACAGAGAACACTCTACAATCAGCAGCTACCCTCACCCAAGCACCAGCGCGGACTCTCAGACTCTCCTGCTCTCCGAAGAAGTCGTAGATCCTCATAATCCACCCCACATCAGGAAACTGTCCCATAGCCCCTATCACAGTGACACTGGTAAACCGGCACATCCCGGAGGTAGACACTCTCTGGGTACTGGGCCTCCACATCCCCAGCAACGGGAACAACACACTCACCATACGGAAACTCGAGCAGACAACAGTGTCGATATCCCACCTAATCCGCCCCGCATTTCTGCACACCACCGGGGCATGAAGGAGCATGACCTATGTGGTCTCATTCATGTCTTCATCCTCGGCCACTTTATCTTCACGCTCCCCTACCTAAAACTGCAGGCCGCGGAAATCTCCACCCTGGATGCCATGATCAGAACAGCATTTAAGAAGGCGCCACGCCTACTCCTGAATACCTCAAGCAAAAAACTCCTCCAACTAGGCCTGCACAATACGGTGGGTGAGCTTATTGAGGCCCACCGACAGACACATATGTCTCAAGAGAACCAGCACAGGCAGAGAAATCCTACACACTCGGTATCCGGCTACCAGCCACGGGTCCCACACAGCTCCAGGTCCCCCGTCACATTCAGCGCGAACTATTAATTAATCCTCTACACATAAACACGCACCCCACATAACACGAACCCCAATGCAGAGCTCGCGCACGGGCCTTCCACAAACACTATGGCACAGAAGCGTATGCCGTTTGGGTGACTGCCGCATGCACAGGCGAGGACGCGGTTGTAGGCATCTCGAACACCTCCCTCCAATTGATTTCCGCCCTTTACATATCCCCCTTTGCCACTTTGGAAGATGCCGAAGAGGTCGCCATTGCCCTTGCTATCACTCGCACGGAGGCCCGATATATACTGCCTGACTGTAAAACTGCCATAGTAAATTTTGCTCGCAGGAGAGTTCACGTCCTGCATTTCGCATACTGAACTCCCTCGCCGCACACCCACCCCGCAACATGGCGCTGATATGGGTGCCTGCCCACTCCGGGAATCCCGGAAACGAGGCCGCCAACGCTTCAGCACGAGGTTCGCTCCTACAAAAACGAGGACGTGGTCTACGTGGATGCCGCTGAGTATGGTAAGAACACGATGACCGTCGCGGTCGTCAATAATAAACAACTCCTCAAAATAAGTGCCCCCGTTCTCTCGGGTAACCCAGAGACTGCAGAGGAAGCTGCCATAGCACTGGCTTGTGTAGGCACAAAAGCGAGGTACATCATCAGTGACTCCAAAGTTGCCATTCTAAATTTCAGCAAAGGCCGAGTCTCCCCTCTAACGAATACAATTCTAAGCCGTCATGTAATAGACAAGAAAATTACACTAGTCTGGACACCAGCACATGCATCCCTGCCTGGTAATGAGACGTCCCACGTGTTCGCCCGAGGCTTTTCCTTCCGAGCGGGCCCGAGTGAGGTGGTCTTTACAGACAGGGATCGCATGGTGACCTACAGAGAAATTACACAGCACTATCGTTTGCAACAAGCTAGACTTCCTCCAGCGGATAGATCCTTGTCCAGATACCAAGCCATCAACTGGCGCCGGTTACAAGCTTACACCTTTCCAAACCCGGCCCTCTGGAGTCTTATGTACCCAGGGCAATTTTCAGACAAATGCGCAGACTGAGAACTTAAGGCCACCTTGGACCACATACTATGGGAATGTCCTCATGCCCCCCGGGAGGTGCGAGGTATAAAAACAAAAGATCAATGGGAGACCTTACTACTGAGCTTCGAACCGGCGACTCAGTTACAACTCGTCCGACTGGCCGAGGCCACCGCCGAGAGTCAAGGCCTTCCGGCCGTCGTCTAGGCGGGTAGCCCTCTGGCTACCCTCTGTCTGTTGGACATTAAAAGTTTTCCTATCCTATCCTATCTCTCAACCGGGCACGGGCTGCCTACCATCTGGGGCTGTCGCGGGAACGCATGGAATCATTCAGTGACATGACGGAGGCCTGCAGAGCCGGGCGTCGGCTCTACACACCACCCCACCCCTCCCTCGACAATTATCGTCAGAAACTTTGAAGGCGGCTCTAACACGCACTTTAATCTCCCCTTATATACGCTTGCGCTATCAATTCTACACAAACCCTTCCTGTACCCTCTGCCACCACCCAAACCCACTCTGGACCATATCCTTTTCCTCTGCCCGGCGCATCCTCCCCCGCGGGGCCTGGGGCACCTTACTTGGAAGATCGTACTGCGCTCCGGAACGTTTGAGTGCAGTGGAGAGAGAGAGAAAAAACTTTATTGTACAAGGAATTCGGGGCACGCCCCAGGGTCCCCGCACGACCCCACTGCACTCAAGTGTTTATGTTCCTAAGGTCCATAACACTGGCAGCCCGGCCGGTGGAGCCGTGGGAAGGACCTGCGTGTCCGAAACTCCGACATAGAGTAACATAAAAGTAAAGAGCGGACACTCGGGCCCTTTCGCGGCCGAGTTCGGCGCTTCCCCGTTTCCGCGAGATGGCACTGCACGTGCAAATAAAAAAAGAAAAAGAGTATGGTCTTGGCATGTCTTGGCTTGCTTCTGCGGAGTGACTGATGCGCTCATTGTCACCCTGACAGAATGCACGTAGTAGGTTCACTGCCGCTTGCCAAGCGCACGCGATGCGTGGCATAACGCCTTTGCGGCTTGTGGGTGACGTGTTCGCCGCGGCGCCCAGGCAAGCGATCAAAGCCAAACGCTTTTGACGAGCGTTGCACGACGAAACCTGGATAAGCGTTGCGTGCTCCGTAATCGTCACGCTGGTGGCCGGCTGCTCAGCTGGGCAATGTGACACCGCCTCCTCCGCGAGAGCGGAGAACGCACAAGACTCAATGAAAGTAGAGCCTCCAAGATTCCTGTTACATCTATCATCTCTGAGGCCAGTGCGTTTCCCCGGGTCCGCTAGGTGCGCTGTGCACAAAAGTCGGCCGCTGGGGCCTACGGGAGTGTCCGCTCTTTACTTCTATATTACTCTATCACTCCCCTATGATGGTTGGAATTACGCAATGTGAACGGGACCCATAGGGTTATTGTGTTCCAGAGTAAGAGCTTGTCACCAAATCTCCGGAGTAAGGAAAACTTCGCCAAATAGCTTACAATGAATTTGCAGACGGCATTCATTTCTCACTAATTCTGTCTTTTGATTTGAACAATGCAGGGGCCCTGGCGCGTACGCCAAGCCCCACTACCAAAAATTATATGTCCCATCTGCCCCAATTAGGGGTAGTGGCATGCTTCAGCCAACCGCAGTGCAATGGAAGACCTCAACACGGGGCCCCGGCCTGAGTGATCGCCAGTGACCCGACACCAGGTAAGTATGCTGACGAAAGCACAAGTAAACGCATCCCATGCAAGGCACATCGCCGTCTAGCGCCAATGAGAAAACCCACTGTTGTACCATTTCTGACAACAAGCTGAGAATACTTCCACTGAGAAGCTAGCTGTTGAACGCAAAGCAACCATGCGCAGAAACGTGTATTTCAAGTTTGGGGGAATCGCCTCTGCTAAAGTCAGTTGTAACAAATATTGCGCAAGGAAACGCAAGTGTATAATGGGCGAAGGGGATGCGTTCATACGCTCTGGTGCATTGTTTATTAATTTTCTGTGACTTTAGAAGTACGAGCATACCTGCCGCCATGGTTCAGTTGGCTACCGAGCTCGGCTGCTGGGCGCGAGCCCGATTTCGCTAACCTCATACCTCGGGAAGCTCCTCGAGCATACTCTGTTAGCGAGACTCACAAGTCACATGGCGGACAACAATCTTTACCCGCATAGCATGGTGGGATTTCGCCCCCATCTATCCGCACAGGACGCCATGCTGCAACTCACACGCGACATTTTCGACCCGCTTCTTCCAGGTCACACCAAGGCAGTCTCAGCTTTGGATCTCTCCAAAGCTTTTGATCGCATTGAACATCAGGCGATCATGACTGCTCTATCCCCATTGAATGTGGGTGCGCGCACGTATGCCTACATTCAAGCATTCCTCACTGACCGCACGGCTGAGATACACTTCGGCCCTTTGTCTTCCCCCTCCTACACGCTTCAGATCATCGGCACCCCTCAAGGGTCCGTCCTTTCCCCCTTTCTCTTTAACATTACCCTCATCCCCCTTGACCAAAAATTGGCAACTATTCCCCACCTGAAGCACACTCTTTATGCCGACGATATCACCCTGTGCACCACTCACGGCAGTGACGGCGACATAGAGAGCACCTTACAGGAAGCAGCCACCCTCACCCAAACTTATGCACGGACCATCGGACTGTCTTGCTCCCCAGAGAAGTCCGAACTGCTCCTCATCCGTCCTAAGAACCACCGTTGTCCCCGCTCCCCCATTGCCATTGAACTGAATGGTGACCCGGTACCTGAGGTTGGCACCCTCCGTGTATTGGCCCTGCACATCCAGAAAGATGGCAAAAACACCACTGCCCTCAAGAAACTCAAGCAGGTTGTAGGCGCGATATCGCACCTCATCCGCTGTGTTTCGGGACGTCATAGAGGCATGAAGGAGCGCGACCTATGTCGCCTCATTCATGCCTTTGTCCTCAGCAGTGTACTGTACACTACCCCATACAACTATCCAAACATGACTAAACGCTTTGGATGCTTTGATTCGCAAGGCATTCAAAGTAGCACTTCATCTTCCCCTCAACACACCCACAGAAAGATTACTAGGCCTGGGCCTCCACAACACGATCGGGGAACTGGTGGAGGCCCACCGACAGGCCCAATACATCAGTGAAAGACATGAGAGCGCAAAACGGGGACACGGACGAGGAAGGGAACAGGACGAGCGCTGCACTTTCAACGTCCTGTTCCCTTCCTCGTCCGTGTCGCCGTTTAGCGCTCTCATGTCTTTCACGAATATGCACCAACAAGCCCAGTTTCAAGTACTTCTTAGCCAATACATCAGGCTCACACAAACTTCCACAGGTCGGTATATCCTGGACTCCCTCGGCATCACAATACCGGCCAACGACCCAACCCTCCTCGCCATCCCACGAGCCCTTCACCAGGAGCTTCTCATTAGGCCGCTCCCGAGAAATATGCACCCGTCCCACCATGAGCAGCGCCGCAGAGCCCGTGCGAAGGCACTCCATCGAGCGTACGGCCCCGAGCCGGACGCCGCATGGGTGGACGCTGCCTGCACGGGTGATGAAGCGACAGCAGCTGTGGTGGACTCCTCTTTATCCGCCCTCCTCACACTACCTCTCCCTCCAGACACGTCCCCAGAGGCTGCAGAGGAAGCCGCTATTGCACTAGCTATCACTCGCACGGAAGCCCGGTATATATTAAGTGACTCCAAAACTGCGATTTTAAATTTTGCTCGAGGCCGAGTTTTTTTCCTGCTTTTCGCATACTGGACTCGCCCGATGCACCCCCGCCCCGCCATGTGGAGCTGATATGGGTGCCTGCGCACTCCGGGAATCCCGGAAACGAGGCTGCGAACCTTTTAGCCCGAGGTTCTTTAAACCGGGCTCAGGTGGCCTCGGATCGGGGGTTCACGAAGGAGCGCATGCACACATTCAGTGAGCTGACCCAGGCATACAGAGCCTCACGCCAGCTCTACCCCCCGCCCCCCCCCCCCTCCCTAGATAACAAACACTCAACACTCTGGCACAGACTACAGACACACACTCTCCCCTCACCTGTTAACCTTGCCCACTATCATCCATCCTTCCCCACTCCAGCATGCGCCCTATGCCCAGAACCCTTCACTTCTTCCCTCCACATCCTTTCCCTCTTCCCGGCGGACCCTCCCCCGCGGGACCTAGAGAACCTCAAGACCTGGGAGGACTGGGAGACCCTGCTGCGCTCGGAGGACCCGGCCGTGCAGACCATTGCCACCGGCCGTGCTGCCAGTGTTATGGACCTCAGGAACATAAACACTTGAGTGCAATGGGGCCGTGCGGGCACCCTGAGGCGTACCCCGAATTTCTGTGTAAATAAAGTTTTCTCTCTCTCTCTCTCTCTTGTGTTTGTGACCCCAGCGCTTGTTGAAGCATCGCAGCTGGTCGAAATAAACCGAAGCCGAAACCGAAGCTACTGTGGCCCAAGCAGCACACACGCTGTACAATTGTAAATGCTTTCGCTTTTATTCCTGCGGCGTAGATACCTAAGAGATGCTTGATGCCGGTATGTACTGGGCCTCCTGAAATGTCTTTGGCTGCGGTTGACGTAGATTGCTTCTAGCTTCCTTTTTTCTATCTTTATTAGTAATGCTTTTCCAACTATTATCCCACATTTCTGAAGTAGTTTTCAGATAGCTGACGATGTGCGTCGTTTTGTAAAAAAAGATAGCACAATTAAAAAAAGATGCGGCAGACGCAAATTTGTCTTTCTTTTCCACCACTGCCGGACGATGCACATTCTTGTTGACAGCTGAGATGACTGACAAAGGGTAAAAATGGCAGTGATGGTGATAGTTTGATTTTATTTGAATCCGAATCGCAGTGGAGCCGGTGAAGCTCCAGTGCAGAATTCCAGACTGCGTGGGGTAAAAGGTCAAAGACCGACTTTTCCCAACACGTCATCATTTTTCCAAGCTTGTGATCAATCAATCAATCAATCAATCAATCAATCAGTTCAGTTCTGTTCAGTTCAGTGCATTTAATTCAGTCATGTACAATGGCTGAGGAGAAAGGAAAAAAAGCCGCGCACGCGGCTTGACAAGGCTCCCATCTCCCGTAGCGGCTTGGCACGGCGATGACAGACAGCAGTAAAACAATAACAAGAGAATGCATGAAATAACATGTACAATATCTTCATAACAGATCACCAGAATAGTCTCGGTACTGTTACACACACGCAAATGATAGTTTAATCATAGCACATGGACACTTTGTTTATTTTACAGTTGGATATGATTCATTCTTTTGTAAGAACATATTTCTGACAGCGTTATTGAAACGGAAAGAATGGATTGATTAGTCGATCGATCGATTGATTAATCGATCGATCAATCAATCAATCAATTGATCGATCAATCGATCGATCAATCGATCAATCAATTAATCAATTAATTCCATCAGTCAAGGCGATGCTGGGAGCGCAGTCAAAAAGCCGGCAAAGTTGTTGGCTAGAGAGGGACCACGCTCCCGGTATTACTGAGTATTCTTGAGTATTGCTGTAATATTGAGCTGTACGCGACACAATTCACGCCACATGGCGATTGTATCTTGCAGGCTTCCTTCGTCTTCGCACAGGTTGTCTTTTATAATGTCACCAGAATCTTCTTCCCTTGAAGAATAGTATTCGAAGTCTACCTCCGGATCGCTCACGCTACTTTTACCCGACAGGTAACACTCTCGCAGTATATCTCGTCACGGATGGTGCCATGTTTGTCTGAACGTTTGGAAAATCTAGTGCTAACAGGGCCAGCCTAAACACACGAGGAACACCTTCCGTGATAGTAGAATCGACATTTGAGCTAGTTGGTATAGCATCACGGAAAAAATAGCGCGTTCAGGACGACGGACAAGGAAGATCAAAACAAGCGCTTAAAGGTCTTCCTTGTCCGTTGTCCTGAGTGCGCTAATTTTTCCATGTCCTTCTGCCATCTAGTGTAAAAACTATGATTCTGTAAAAATCCAGATGAAAAGACGGATGCTGCCATTTATGCTTTAAATCCAAAAACACCAGTTGGAGAGCACAGCTCATCAAAAGCCATTTTGAAAGCAGCGAAACACCCATGTCGAGGTGAGCTCGTCATAAGCGAAACAGTGGAGATTACTGGTGAAGAGATGTCGTCCATAACTGTTCAGGGAATATACACTGCACTCAATGAACGGGGCGACACCGTGTGCATGCACAACGTCATCCATCAGTTAAGGCACGGGTTAATGTAACAATCCCCTTATTGCCATTTCCTGGGGGCAGACTCGGATAATGGCCCGGAATTTCCACCTCATGCGGCGCGCTACCTCATGAGCGTAACGACAGAGACTAAGAGTTGATATTAGAGGTGTTAGAAACTCCGCTTCAAAGTTTTGCTTGTCCCTGTGCTTAGTTTGCGGTGTTTACAGATGGCGGTGCTTCCAAACGCTGCAGCAATTGGTCGTAATTATTATCTGTGGGGAGGTTTTCCTTTTTTTTCCATCACCCGTTCTTTTTTTTCTAGAACTCTGAACTTATGAACTTTGGTTACCGCAGTGGATTCACTCATTTTGTTGCCAGACGGTTGTGCGTTTATTAACAATCTCGAACTAGAACCCAGTCTACCATCACTGACCCTAAACTCTAAAAAAAAGGTAGTTGAGGTTACTAAATTTTGGGGTGGCAAAAACCGTCACATATATGACTACCTAGGTAGTAACTGTACGTAGTAACTGCAAAGTAGTAACATTTGCTACCTCTGGAGAGAAAACACCTTGAGAAAAAGTCTAATGACTTTCTTTAGAAAGTCTAATGACTTTCGACATTAGGATCTTATGCCTATATGATAATAATAATCCAAAATAGGAGCCAAAATAAAAAAGTGGAGCAAAAACAAAAGAAAAAGATGCCTGCTTTCACGAAGATTCGAACCGCGTACCTTAAGTCTCTATCCTACCACGCTAACCACGCCACGCCACCAGACGTTGACTAGCCAACTTATGTTGCGTGATATGTGCAGCCACAGTTGTTTCATGTTCTTTCCATTACGTGTAAATGTAGTAGCAGCATCTACATGCTCGCACGCGACAACAACGTTGTTGAGAAGGGCCTTTATGGCCTGTTGGGAGTGCCAACGTATTCTGAGCCTTGACATAGAGCGCACTGGCCGTGTCAAACCTAACTACAAGTCTCAGAACGACAGCTGTCCGTTTTACTGTCTTAGCGCTCCTAATCCTTGGTACAGACCACAGCGTTGTGCAAAACTGCACTCCGGGGCACAAATTACTGGAATAATGCGCTAGGCAGCTTCAAAACCTGCGAGCATGTTAGCGACACACATCTTTCTAATCCAGCTAAACGTTTGAATGTTGTAAACACACATGATGACGTGACTGAAGATCGAGAGACTGCGCTGTCTTCTTTTTTTATCTTGTACATTGGTACATCGCATGCTTGTCACTTGTTTTTTTTTTTTCTTGTTGCGTTCCTTTCTGCACTGTTCGGAGTTATATTGAAAACAGCGCGCGCTGACGCTTTCATCAACTAAGCCAGCCTTTGATATTACGTTGTTCGTTGCTGTATCAGTGTCTTGAGAGCCCATATTTTGCACTTTGCAGACAAAAAAAAAGTTCTTCCTTTCACCCTTACTGGTAGCACGTTTCTTGGCCACTCGTATTAACGCCACCGCGCGATACGTTCATCGCATTGAATGATGATCACAGGTAACGACCACTAATCTGGACACTAAAGAGCAAAAAAAAAAAATCGAATTTTGCGTGTAATGTTTCAATAGCTGTCGACAAGCATAATGTTTTTTTTTCAAGAAAACCTTCACTGGCCAGTAAACAACCTCTCTCTTTCCAGACTGCCGACAATAGCTTGGGTTGGTGAAAAAGTGCAATTAAGAAATCAAACTAGAGAATCGAACACATACGTGCTGCGTATACATTGTATTGAAAACAAAAAGAAAAGCACTGGCAATTTTGTTAGATTTGCCGCCAATTAGGAAACCCTTTTCATTATATAAAAACATCGGACATTGACTAGCAATGTCACCGGGAATGTCAGTATACATACATGTGCATATTGCGATCATCCATTTCCAGATCAAGGTAGTAATCGATACTGCCAGGGTTATAATGAGGTAGTACAAGTGTAGTAACTGCCAAAAAACGTAGTAACAGCAGAAGTTGCTACCTTGTTACTTCTTAATTTTCTTTCGTGCTAGTAACAAGGTCGTAGCAACACAGTACATAGGTAGTAAGGGTTAAAAAAAGGTTGTAACAACAGCCGTTACTACGTTTTCACTACCTTTGCGACAATCAGTAAGCACCGAATTGAGGTCCCATCAGACCGCCATTTTTTTATATACATCGACCGCTCAGCCCAATGTCCAGAAATGGCTGGTGGATCGGGCTTTGCGTGAAGCACAAGCCCGTGGACTCTTGGACCAGTAGGGGGACCACCCTGGAAGATTTTTTGTTGTAATAAAGTTGTTTTCGTCCATGCATCCTATGGGATGTTGGAAAATTTGTAAAATAAACGAACCCTGCTTGAGATTAGGCCTGAACTACCGCAAGCACGATATCCTTCTTTTGCGACTGATTTGTGGACATGGTCAGACGCTTCCACTTCGGCGACATGATAAATGGTCTATCCATTCAGTTTTCATTGCATCTCTTACCAGCAGCGCGCTGGGTTAAAATTACACGGGTTTAGGGGTTGTAAAGGAAGTTATAAAATGGAGCCCAGTCATTCGTCTTCTAGGCGTTCATAGAGCTCTCAAGGAGAAATATTTCTATTACCTTCGCAAACATAACCATTTTGGACAAAAACATTTTTGAGCGAGAAGTTTATGAACGGAACTTTTTCATGTTATGTAAGGCTTCAGTATAAGAATCGATATATCGCCAGACCACCCGACGGCAATTTTCGATTTTTCTGTATTAATGTTTTTGCTTTCTTCAAAAAACGTTTCCTATTAGTTTTGCATGGCTCTCTTAACTGCTTGATGCGATCGTTGGAAACACGTTAAAACGAAGATTTTGATAGACATCACAACAATGGACCATTATCTTCAATACTTCAAAGGCAGTATCTCACAATTTTTAAATATTTATAGTTTTGTCTGAGAATGTTGAACACGTTCGACCTTCCACGCATTTTATTTACTGGTAGTGATCACGGCATGGTCTGTTTACGGTCTTGCACCGACTAAAGGACGAATTTCCAAAGCCATGGGTTGTTTATATTTGTTAGTGCGGAACTGCCGACTCGTTTTTTATGCACGTCCGTGGGCAGCATTGAAGAGCCTTTCCCTTTAAGGAAATCCCAAGTTGACTAAGCCAATTGTTTGTTCGAGTTAGTCAAAGTACAGAGCAGAACTGCAGACTTGACGGCTAGTTTTTGTGTGCTATCTCCTGCACACTGTGAAACGAAAATTTCTGACTACCACACAAGACCGGCACTTCAAGTCGCAGTTTCGGCTCAGTGGCGCTGGCTTTGGAACCAAAAGCAAAACTTCATGGCTTCAGTCCTGGTTGTGCTGAGAACAGTCTTGCTTATAACTTCGTACCACGTTAAAGATTCTGAAGAGGCTGGGGTTCGACAGACCACATAGCTATTCAGCAGCAGAACTTTTCCAGAACTAGGGGCCGCCGCAGGGGCTGAGTGATTATGTAGATCAGCTCCTGTCCCGAAAGACGTGTGTTCGATCCCGGCCGTGGCAGTCGAAATTCGATGGAGGCGAAATTCTGGAAACCCATTCACAGTGCGAAGTCAGTGCACGGTAAAGAACCCCAGGTGGTCGACATTTCCGGGGCCCTTCACTACGGCATCACTCATAGCCGGAGTCACTTTTGGACGTTGCACCCCCCTAAACCATAAATCAATTGCTTCTCCAGAACATCTTAGTGCGTCTTGTTTTCCGATTGCCTCCCAAAACAGGTACCACTTCTCTTAGGCTTTCCTAAAGCATACATGATCGGATTTCGCGGAGGGTTACAAAAATATATCACCTCCGTTGCGACATTAGCGCCACTCATCGTGGATCGGAACACGTAATTCTGACACGAAATTTCAGTGACGTTAAAAATAAAAACTTCTTGGATAAGTTCCAGAACCTTGCGCTGATTAACATTAGTAAGCGCAGTGTCGTTCATCTCGAAACTAGGAAGCTACAAAGGATAGCATGTTTTTGGGGGGCGTGACACCGGCGCGACCATGGCGTTGCCGCTCACGCTGTGGCTGTTCATGCAGGTTTTCAACGTAGCTGTCTCGTTACAATGCGATCCTGACTGCCTTCCGGTTAGAGTCAAGGAATGCTCACCACCGGGCAATGCTCTAGGTAGTTTCGTGCAACCTTTCGACGCCGATGCCTACCTCGTCAGTGAAAGGTGTGGTGCCGCTGAATTTGGACAGTGCCTGCTGCCAGTCGCCCAACATTGAACCGTAAACGAACGTCACCTCGAGCAACAAAAGGGGCGTCATGCCAGACTTCCTCAGGGGTGTGTCACCGGCGCGACCATGACACCGCCCCTCACGTTATGGCTGTTCATGCAGGTTGGTGGAATGCCTCATTACGGCGCCGGTGTTTAGTACGTTTTGGCCATTCCCCCCCACGTGATTTTTGCGCAAGTGTTCTCACACTCTTCTGTCGAGAACGCAAAGTACTGTCGAAGGCGGCGATATTTGTTAATGCGCCGATCTGTGTTTTTCATGCTGCTGCTGTTATTGTGCGGAGACGTTGAGCTGAATCCAGGCCATGATAAATACTCTGCTATGCAACACCTTCTAGAGGGCCAGACTGATATTACGCAAAAATTGTTATCCATTGAGGAGTACCGGGCTGAGAACAGGGCTGCCATGCAGACACTTAACACGAGGCTGACAAAACTGGAGCGGCACATTGGCCGTCTTGATAAACTAAAGTGCACTTTTGCCAAATGTCAGGAAAGTATTCAGTTGCATCAAGCCGAGCTGCAGAGCCTGAGGGCTAAATTGGATGTCGGTGTTGCAACTTGCTTTTCTTTGACGTTAAAGATACAGATCAGCGAGAATCAAGTGCAACAAACTAAAATCATGTGAAAGAAGCTTGTAGCGAAAGTATGTGAAAAGCGGCCCGTGATTGTAAAGTTTGTGACACATAAGAAAAAGTTCGAAGTCTTTGCAGAAGCAAAAACACTGAAGGGTACTTCTGTCAGTATGTCAGATGGTTATTGCGATAATGTAAGAAAGAAAAGAAAAATTCTCTGAATACGGGAAAGAACATTGTGGTGAATCTGGTCGTCCGGTTATCAGATATGGTACTTCAGTAAAACGGCGAGTTGAGCAAGTTGGTACATACTGCTTGGAAACAGCGCAGGAACAGGGACAAGAGAAAATAAGACGACGGGACAGGCGCTGACTAGCAACTGAAGGTTTATTGCACGGAACACAAAAAATATACTCTTCAAACAATCAGGAGCATGCATGATATACGCCAACAACACTGATAAGATGTCACAATCAGCCATGATGTTCAAGAAACGATAACTCACAGTCATGATCGAGGACGGATGGGGTGCTTACGCATGTGTCGCGGTTTTTCTGAATATGAAATGCTTCGCTGATTTCCCTAGTTAATCTATCTTTCTGATTGTAGAAGAGTTTTGTGTCGTTAAAAAGTGGAATACATGGTTGGGCAGCAGGTGCGGAGGTGTTACTACCCCATTCTTTGTAGTGCAAGGCTAGGTTCGAGGAAGGAGCCCCTTTCAAAGAGGTGTTGTGTTCACGCAGGCAGGAGAAAAGGCTTCTTCCCGTCTGGCTTATGTAGTTCTCGCCGCACGTGAAGGGAGCCCTATACACCGCACTCTTGGCACAAGGGACGAACTTTAAATATTTTGGTGCTGAAGCACGACTTGCGGCTTTAACAAGGAGCATTTTAGCAGCGAAAGTACACGCTTCAGTGCGTTTACCACAGGGTATGGCTGTCGTGTGTGTTTCCAAGACGTTGCGATTCAACTGCAGCGAGTTTTTTCAATACGAAGACTGTCATTTGACCTGAAACGATTACACTGATGAGGAAACTGTAGGAGCAAGTACTCAAACTCAAAATGAATGCAATGTACACAATATCTACCTTTCCCAGAACTGATCCATAGGACCCCGAATTATTTGGGTTGTTCTGTAAAAAATTAGTACCTCGGTATTGAACAATACCAATACTAATTTTTGCGCTAACCCACGAAAAACGTTTCTTAGAAACTGTTGCCTTATGTAAAAGCGACAGTTAAAGATCTGCGTTTTTTTCTTTACGCTGCTTTTTCAACCAAATTTCCTTCGTGATATGCACAGCGTAGAGAGAAAAGGATTTTCATGTTATATATGAATGCCGCGGAGAACCGCAGGCATAGTACACTTACCCACTATGCTTACGACAAACTTATGCATAAGGTTTTAACGGCATCGCTTTGGTAACGCGGTTTTTCTTCAAAAGTTTATTCTATCTAGCCGGCGGTGAATGACTTCATAGGATCCAATATTTTGTGAACACGCTTCATTCAACTGTTGTGTTTCCTAAAAAGGCAAAACAATACACCAAAGTCACCATTGCTGTAGAATCAGACCGCAACCACCTAGGGGTCTAAAGCATATATAAATATGTGTCCGAATACAAAAGCTAATTTCATGGGACTGCACAGATTAGCTGTTAAAATATGAAAAATACCAGCCAAACAGGATATACTAAGGCTTCTTCGAAGATAAGCGGCGCACATCTTTTTTATTTAAAATCAGCCGCCTTGTGTGCACGTGCTTCTTTTCTTTTTTTTTAATGCGATGTTGATTGCCTCAGGGCATAAAACGGCATGTAATGATAAATGAGGATGCCTAAATAAATGAGTAAAGGTTCGCTGATCTAATGAAATCGAGCAGTGAATGATGATGAGGTCCTTGTATCCAAGCTGTGTATGAAGCACTATTATCGGGCGAAAGACCCGCTGCCGCCAGGTGCCAAATTCTTGTCGGCTTCAACGCCGGGCAAACCCACAGCAGGTGATGAAAGTCGGCCTCAAGATTTCGGTTCTTGCAGACTGGACACCCGGGGCGGGGAAAAACACCTTCGAATTGCGGCCACTTTCGTGTAACGGCCGGAGTTAGGGCAACCCCGACCCGGATCCTCCGAAGCGCAACCTCCTCTGCACGGGTAAGACCACGGGGGAGGGTTACCGCACACGGAGGGATTAGAGCACGTGTACGGTGCCGGAGATGTTCCTTTTTTTGTTAAAAGGAGGGTGGTGTCATCCAGCGTTAGGACTCGAGGCGAAGACGAAGTTGGGGTCACAAGGTGGGTCGCAGAATCTGCACGGCTTTGCGAACTCAGGAGGTCTCGTGGGACCCACTGAATTCGGATTGGCTGCGGGATGCGTGCCGCGAGACGCTGGATGTCCTGGCAAATGTTTGGGGTGCGACTGACGCGTCGTAGTAGGCGTATGACTTGAAGAGCGTCGGTGCGGATGACAATGCGAGCCGTAGGTAGTAGGGGAACGGCGGCCACTGAGCATAGTGCCTCTTGAACAGCAAGCATCTCCGCACAGAAGGAAGAAGGAGGTTCTCGAAAGCGAAACCTGGACGTTTTGTTGAGGGCAGGCTTGCAAGGGCAGTAAATTGCAGTAGTGGTTTCGCAAGCCTGGATGCCTGCGTCAATGTATAAAACGATGGAGCCATGCGGCAGATGGGCGTCTTCTTGTGTAAATCGTTCGCGAAACGACGCCGCCGCGAGGGTAGATGATGGCCGACGTAGATCAGTTGGTTTGTTATCGCTTAGCTGCACAAAATGCCAGGGAGGGAGAACTGGCGGAGGCGGCTGTCGAATGGAGTGCGAGGAAGCATACGCCCTGAGTGCACACGTTGCGTGTGTAAGGTTAGACTTAAGCCGGCGAGCATCACGTCTTTGCTGCACCAGCTCATCTAAAGTATTCAGCTGCGCATGTTCTTGGAGCGCCACGATCGGGGTGATGCGGGGAAGGCAAGTGATGACCCTCATTGCCTCTCGATTAACGGCTTCAAGGCGATCCCACTGAGCCCTCGTCGAATGCTGGAATTGGGCTTGGTACACGAGGCGCGGTTGGACAACCGCCCGCACCAACTGCCTTGCAACATGGGAGCGGGCGCCGCCTGTTTTAGGAGCAATTCGTCTAATCAGACCTAACGCCTGAATCGCTTGCTTTTTAGCTCGAGAAAGCCAAGCAGCCCCTGTTCCTGACTCGTGAATCGTCAAGCCCAATATTTTGACTATCGAACTTTCTTGAAGTGGAGTTCCGGATAGATGGAGACGAATTGGTGTCGCAGCGAGTTAAAGGCGTCCCCAGCGGTTGGCAACTGACACACACGTAGTTTTGCTCACTGAAAGCTGAAGACCAATTGAAGAGGCATAAGTCGACGTTATATCTATGGCTGACTGTAGGGCGGAGGCTTGAGTCAACAGGTCGTGGTGGGTGCTCAACACTGTGATGTCATCAGCGTACAATAAAAACTTAATATCAGTCACTTCATGTAAGCGCCAAGGAAGGGGGATAAAATTAATATTAAATAATGTGGGCGATAGTACCGATCCCTGGGGCACGCCGCGAAGAGGCACAAAGGATCCGACGGCCTCACCACTGAGGTGTATGGCAAAGTGTCGGCCTTCTAGAAAGGATTTTACAAAATTGCGCACTCTAACGGGGAAATGCAGCAAGTCAAGCGATTCCAGGATATCAGCATGACTGATATTGTCGTACGCCTTTTCAACGTCCATGGCCAGTACGGTACGCACATTGTGGCTGCGAGTTGATGCTAGAACTGATGACGCCAAGACAGCCAATCCATCTTCTGTACCTATGGACGTTCGAAAGCTGATTTGGGAGGGATGACAGAAACCGTGGTGCTCAAGCCACCACGACAGGCGTGTGGCAAGCATCTTTTCAGTAAGCTAGCACAAAGTGGGCGTAAGCGATATAGGTCGGAAATTACCAAGGTCTGTCGGCGGCTTCCCTGGCTTTGGGATGGGGATCACAATAGCCGATTTCCAATCTTCTGGTACGACGCCTTCTATCCATACCTTGTTGATGGTGGCGAGGAGTTAAGGCAGTAGAGCGGAACTCATGTTCTTATACACCTCGTACGGAAGGGAGTCCGGGCCGGGTGCAGTCTTCCGACGTGCCTCATCTATTGCAGCAAGCATTTCGGGCATGGAAAATGGGCTTGCGATTCCCTCGGCGTCGGCTGTAGATGGTAGCCTGTCGACATATGCTGGAATGCCAGCCAAGGAGGCTCCTGCGGTCCTTGGAGGCAACACGTCATACTTGGGAAAAAACTTCCGCGCTGCTTCTCTTGCGAAATCATCCGGAGCTAAGTTAGCAGCGAAGCATGCTGTGGCCGCTGCGTCAAGACGACGAGAACCATGTTCCATAGCGCGAAATGTTCGCCATAAAGAAGCATTCGATGACTGTGTCGAAAACTGGTCACGCCACGCATGCCACTGCCTTCGCGATAGATCACGTTCATACCTGCGAGCCTTGGCAGTAAGGTAATTCAGCCTTGTGCGTGCTTGTGCAGAAGTCGAGTCTCGGGAAGCTGCCATCTCCGCTTGTCGGCGAGCAGCCCACAAGTTAAGCAGACCCACATCCGGCGCCGGACGATTGACGTCTGTCCAGGTGACAGTTGTAGCCTTGTTGAGCTCAGTTTGTATGCAGTCCATACGTAGTGTAGATGACTGCACAGAGAGATCTTTGAGCGTGGTGCGAAAGGTGTCCCAATTGACCACAGAACACCTACGGCGTAATCGGCGGGCTCGTAACGGATGGAGACCGATGATGATAGGGTGGTGGTCACTACCCCAGCAGTCAGGCTCCAGGTGCCACGAGGGAGTGCCGGGACCGGACCACCACGTAAGGTCCATGAGCGTGGAAGGCTTCCCCAACTTCATTGGGCACATGAGAAGACTATGTGTTTACTACTGA
Source organism: Amblyomma mixtum (assembly GCF_055824585.1). Classification (NCBI taxonomy): domain Eukaryota; kingdom Metazoa; phylum Arthropoda; class Arachnida; order Ixodida; family Ixodidae; genus Amblyomma; species Amblyomma mixtum. The sequence continues at coordinate 54,645,696 of NC_143015.1, forward strand.
AATCATATAATGTATTAGACTCCTTGATATTTTGAGGCAAATGGTTTCATTAGCTGCCATATTATAAGCCACCACCCAGCAAATGAAGGCATCCTCTTACTATAGCCATTCAGAGCCGTTTACGAGCGGGTTCTGCACAGATAACAGATAGGTAGACTTTGATACTCAAGCGAAGATAGAAACGGATATATTATGATCGTCTTCTGTACAATATCATACATATTAGAGTCCAGCAGAGTTTCTGGAGCGCTTGTGTTCACGGTAGTTTCTCGGAAGTGTTAAATTTTGATCGAAGCTTCTCTGTGCTTAAATTGACCGTTTATGAATAAAAATTGACGCCTAATAACAAATTAGCAAAATTGCTAAAACGAAACCCACTTACATTTAAGTAAGTAGTGTGACCTTCATCACCTAAAATACCTCCAAGTCATAGACCCTGACCAATCCACCGTCGTAGGTATGTGCCATCAAGACTGAGGACATCATCATCATCATCATCATGGCACATGCAACCACGATAGAAGCGAAGAAAACGAGGTCAATGGTTGGCTATTGCGGTGCCGGCTTTTGGGAACATTTACTTTCCTCACTCGGCTTTACGATCCTGAATCCGCGGCAATGTCGGAAGTACAAGGTGCAGCTGGTGACAACGGCTCACAGGCAAGCTCTCAGGACCCCACCAAGGTTGGAAATGAGGCGCCGTCCCCTATGTGTCTTCTGAGAGTGAAACAGGAGCTAGCGACCATGAAAGCCAACCCTATGCCGGGAGTATTCACTGCCCCTGAGAACGACGACGGATCCGTGATCCACGCTCTCGTGATCGGTCCACCAGACACGCCGTACGAAGGAGGGTTCTTCCATTTTGTGTTCAGGTATACCCGCGAGTACCCAACTCAGCCACCACGAGTGCACCTGTCTACGCCAGGCTCGGAGGGGGTGCAGTTCAACGCCCGCATAAACGACGCCGGGTTAGTTTGCCTGAAAAAGCTTGGCATTTATCGCGGACACAGCTGGAACCAGGCCTGCACCGTCAGCACTGTGCTCCTCGCACTAAAAGGCGCTCTTAACAAGGATTGCGGTATTGAGAATGCCAAGCGTGAGCATGCAGTGATCCGCCACAGGAGTTACGTAGAGCACGAGACAATCAAAGTACTCGTGTGTGACGCAGTGGAAGAGTGTGTTAAGGATGATTCGATGTTCCCGCCTTCTTTCAAGAACGTTGTGCTGGAGAAGTTTGTGGAGTTTTACAGCAAGTATGAAGATTTGGTAAAGAGCAGGCTGCCTGTGAATGGCTCAGAAATGAAGTCTTATTTGGGTGCTACCATGGGCACCTATGATTACCAGTGGCTGCTGGTCCGATTGCAGAAATTACGAGTGCAAGTGGAGGGAACGATTCCAGGTACTGACAACCACCGTGACAGTGACCTTGTGCAGGCAGGAGATCGAGATTTTTAGGCGGCATATTGGATGCCAGTGACTGAAGTCGACACAACATCTGCATGCTGTCCGAGAACAGAGACTAAATGGAATATTGACCAATACGTGTTTAAAAAAAATGACATTGAGCAGCCTTTTAAAATCAGCCTTTCGCCGTCATCACATCATCATGCCGCTGTGTTCCTAGAATTTGTTTCTTTTCTTATTAGGCTTTGGCGAATGTCCTCAGTTCTTACTTGCACCGAAGATAAGAAAAAGGCAATTTGACTACCTTCGCAATGCTCTCCCTCCGTAAACATGAATGTGGAGAGTACCTTTAGTTTGCTGCTCTCTAGTGGTCTAAGAATTAAGAAGTTTTTTTTTATAATACGTGAAGAAAAGTCTGAAAATTTCGTTTATGGTACATTTTGTCCCAAAGACGTTTTTATTGCTTAGCACCGTGGTCCTCTAAGGGGCAGCAATTAATTGAACAGTGGCATGCGGTACATGCACAAGGAAAGGATTCTAGCATGTATGAAGACATTGGTTCTTCTAGAGCCCATGATGTAACTTTGTTTCCTGAGAGGAACGAGGCGCTCACTCATTCGGAGAAGTCCCGGAAGCGGTTGTGAAGTGCAGCAACTCCCGATAGCTCAACGGTGATGGCACAGCGTCTGCGCCTTGTGGTATACAGAGTTTTGCTGTCGCATGAAAATGATCCACATCTTCGAAGTAAGAGGAAAATACACTTACCAAATCGTTTAAGTATTGTGAATATGAAAAAATATGGTGTTTGTATTATTTACTGCACATATGTGGCGATCAGTAAAATGAACCAATACATAAGTCGCTATTCGCCTCAGGGGCTACGGAACTGCGGCAACGTCCAAATTTTTTTTAGAACATAGCAGAATGAGAAGTGGGGTATCATCGAGACTGTCAATTTCTGCAGCGCCGTTAGAAGCCTCAGAAGTCGAGCAGCAACAAATATTGCCACCAGATCAGTCGACATCCGGTAACAATGTGCGTGTCACTCTCTTAACGCCTCGTCTATCAATGCATTACGTTTCAAACGACAGCGAAAGCATCATCCGCTATTTTAAGGCGAAAGCCTTTAATGTCTCACCGTTGTAAGCTGCAGTTGTCGACAGAAATGTCACGCTTTTCAATTGGTCGAAACGGTCGTGACGTCACAGTGCGCGAATTTCAAACGGGGCCAATTGTACTTTGGCTAGTAACTATGCAACCAATTGAAGGGATCATGTAGTGATGCTCCAATTAAGTAGAACTTTACTTAGTTAATTGCTTAATTAACCAATTAACCTAATTAACTTTACTAGTCAGGCCATATAAATAAATAAAACCGAGTAGGAAATTCGTCGAGCTTGGGAATCGAACCCCGGTCTTCGGAGTGCGAGACGAGCATGCTATTCACTCCGCCACGCCAGCTCGATGGTTTGGAATGAACAAAGGTATGTCTAGTGAATACGGTGTCTTCACTCACTCCCATCCTCCTCGCTTCCCTTCCGGCGAGGTTTAGGTGTCCGCCGAGATATGAGAGACAGATACATTTCCTTTCCTCAAAAATCAATTTACCGACGAGCGAGGCGTAGAACCAAATGGGCGATGGCGTTGAATTTATTCCAGCTTACACCTTCAAAGACATCGTTTTACTCTATCAGTCTGGCCATGGTCTTTATCCCCGCCCGTGTAAAGGTCTGTCAAAGGCGGAGGAGCGGCTTCTGCTCCGCCTGTATACTAATACTTTGCTGTGCCCGGCAGCTCTGAAACACTTCGACCCTTCTTTCTCGGGCAGCTGTCCGCACTGTGCGGAGAAGTCTTCGGACATCTACCACATGGTGTGGGCCTGCCCCTCCAACCCTGCTATCCCCCCTCCCCCCAACCCAACCCGGGAGGACTGGGAGGCGACCCTGCTCGGCTGCACTACGTCGACGCTGTACAGATCAGGGTGGTGAACCTGGGCTTTTTGAACTGCGAATCAGCGTTGTTTCCCAGAGGAGTGTACTGAAGCGCTGTGACGTTGCGCTGCAAGGCCGCGTAGAATTTTGAACGGCTTCGAGCGGCTGCTCGAATACTTCAATGCCATCTGGATGGGAGGTACGCCTCTCCCAGTGGATTGGAAGACGGCTCTCGTCACATTCATACCCAAACCATGCAAACCTCTCAACACTGGCAACCTCCGGCCCATATCTCTCACTTCTTGTGTGGAGAAGTTGATGGAGACCATGGTCCGTGACAGACTATCCACCTACCTAGAAACGCACAACGCCTTTGCAGACACCATGTACGGGTTCCGCCCACACCGGTCCGCACAAGATGTGCTGCTGCAACTTCATAGAGAGATTCTTGATCCCGTCGAGCACCCTAGCGATGACAAGGTGGTCCTCGCATTAGACTTGCTGGGGGCTTTCGACAATGTTACCCATGATATCATCCTCTCCCACCTGTCCCAAGTGAACTGTGGGTACAACACATTCCAATACATCAAGCAATTCCTCACAGATCGGCAATCATATATCCGACTCCAAGACAGTGAACATGGCCCGTACCAACTTGGTACGCGAGGGACTCCACGGGGAGCAGTCCTCTCGCCTCTTCTCTTCAATCTGGCCATGATGAAGCTCCCTACCCTGCTGGGTGAGGTCCCTGGTGTGCAGCATGCCCTGTACGCGAACGACATCACCCTCTGGGCAACACACGGTTCGGTTGGAGAAATCGAGGCCAACCTGCAGCAAGCGGCGGCTATTGTGGACGATTATGCACACCGCTGCTGCCTTGAGTGCTCCCCAAGTAAATCGGAATTCGTGTACATACGCCCCAATCCAAGGTGCACAACCGAAATTGCCCTCTCCCTGCTTAGTGGCCCGATACCTGAACACGATGAAATCAGAGTATTGGGACTCTACATACAAAAGAACCGCGAGATTGACACCACGCTGAAGAAACTCCGCAAGGTGGGGGATCAGGTGGGTCGTATGGTCCGCCGGTTATCAAACAAACGAGGTGGGTTGCGATGCAAAGACGCCCTGCGGCTGGCCGATGCATTCGTAACCAGTCGAATCCTGTATTCGGCACCGTACCTCCACCTGCGCAAATGCGATGAGAACGCTTTCGAAGTGATTCTCCGAAAAATCTATAAGAGAGCTCTCGACCTCCCAGTTGCAACATCCAACCAACGTCTCCTCGGCCTAGGGATGACGAACACCTTTGGGGAGCTGCGCGAGGCTCATCTCAGCAATCAATACTTGCGGTTAAGCAAAACACGTGAGGTTAGCCGTCTACTGACCCGCCTCCACATCAATTACACAACCCAAGAGGAGAAGCGGGTATCTATGCCCGACGCCTGGCGCTTCGCACTAAAGGTTCGCCCCCTCCCCAATAACATGACAAAAGATGCCCATGATGGCCGCCGCATCGCGCGAGCGGAGGCCATTTCCAAGCAGTATGGTGCTCGACCAGGGGTATTTTACACGAACGCGGCAGGTCCACACCATGGGGGTTGGTACACGGCTGCCGTTGTCCACCAAAACAACCCAGTTCAGGGCGTCACCTTCCGTGCCCCCAACATTACATTCGCGGAGGAAGTTGCTATCGCACTTGCAGCTGCGGATCCAGCGTCCCGAGTCATTATCACCGACTCAAGAGAAGCTTGCCGCAATTTTGAACAGGGCAAAATTCCAGATCGTGCTTTCCAAATTTTACACAGATGTGAGTACCGGGATTTCCCAACCCGGCGCACCATCATCTGGGCCCCAGCACATGCGGGGATAGAGGGAAATAAGGTAGCGGACACTACCGCTCGCGCGCTTAACCACCGGGCATCGCCTCTCTCACCGCCTGATCCGGCTACTGCTTTTAATCCGGCTATTACTTTTCGGGCGATCTCTCTCCTGTATCAAAACGCTCACGGCCGATATTCACCCCTCTGTAAAGGCCTCAATAAGTCAGAGGAGCGTTGGAGCGTTGGCTACTTCGCCTCTACACCAACACGGTACTGTGCCCGGCAGTGCTCAAACATTTCAATTCGGACTTTTCGGGCGAGTGTCCACACTGTGGGGAAGTGTTTGCGGACACGTATCACATGGTGTGGGCATGACCGGCGAATCCTGCTTTCCCACCCCACCCCCACCCCACCCGAGAGGACTGGGAGGCTGCCCTGCTCGGCTGCTCAACTCCCCAGGACCAACGAGCCCTGGTGACAAGAGCCCGGGCCGCCGCGGAGGCCACAGGGGTCCCGGACTAGGGATCCTTCCTAGTGATTGTGAGGGCCGGGCCCTTCAGGCACGGTCCAAGCAATACCTCTGTATATAGTACAAATAAATGTTTTACACCACACCACCACCCGCCTAAGGCTTTCGCCTCACCGCACTTTAGGTCAACAAAGTGCCCCCCTGAATTTTTCCATTGAACGAGTGCTACGATAAACACATACTCTACAGCATGACTGAGAAGATTAAAAGAATACGGCTATCGGCAATTATGGCATGCTGTAAAATGAGTAACTCTAACTGTATATCATTTCATGTTGACGCTTAGGATCGGCGGCAAAGTAGACACTTATTTCTTCATTTAAGTTTACTGTTCTTCAGTTTGCGAGCATGGCGTGCAGAGCATGGTCGTTGGAAGAAGCAGCATTATCTGTCTGATGCACAATTTTTTTTAAACTTGCATGTAACACTTGTGTGCCATCCGAGGAAAACGTCACAAACTGAGACGCTGTCTTTACGAGAGAGATGACTTTTCATTCACCGATTAGTAACGCTGGCCGAAAGCAGGAAGCGATGTATTCAACTTGTCGATGTGAGTTCCAGCAAAGAGGAGGCAGTGCAGTAAAAGAAAATTTGGTGAGAAAATTGAAACATGAAGTAAATGTATGTGAGAAAAGCACCTCTACATTGGAAAATTCTTTTTTTTTTCTTGGAAAGGACATGGCGCAGTATCTGTCTCGCATAGCGCTGCATGGACACCTGAACCGCGCCGGAAGGGAAGGGATAAAGGACGGAATGAGAAAAAAAGGAAGAAAGAGGTGCCGTAGTGGAGGGCTCCGGTCCGCCGTAGTGGCTCAGTTGTTACGGCGCTCGGCTATTGAGCCGGAGTACCCGGGTTCGTTCCCGACCACGGCGGCCGCGTTTCGGTGGAGGCGAAGCGCAAAAGGCGCTTGTGTGCTCTGAAATGTCAGTGCACGTTAAATATCTCTAGGTGGTCGGAATTACTATGTACTTATCTCGCCAAATTCGTTCATACATACAAAAACAACGGAGATGCATGAATAGATCCCCTCACATACACTATTTGCTATATCTGCTTAGACGGATGCTTATATAGGTAATGGGGCGCACATGAGTATTAGCCAGGATACGTGATGTGGCTAAAGTGAATAAGCATTCACATGCAAATGGTTCCAGCGTTTTTCTAAAGTTACTAAACTCCTTTCATTTCATATAAGAGGAACTACAAAGATAATACAGGAGGCTATCCGTTATATTTTAGTTTCGTGGCATAGAAGCACATCTGGAAGTTCACGCGTAGTAAATCATTGTGAATGTTTTCCGAGCCGAGCCATCAGTGCTTTGGTAATGGCTTGTATTCAACAGCCGCTACTACACCGAGGAGTTCTTAGCTTACTTTAATTACGCATTTATATATTTCACAGCGCCCGGTTAAGCTTTCGTCCACAAAGAAAACAGCTTGCAATTTAAGACTATGACGGGTTTAGTGTAAGGTGCAGTCCGCAGTGACCTGCGTTTTCCAGTACTTTCTAACCGCTAAGACACAAAGGCTCACCGCAAGGGCTGACGCCTATGTGTTCGGGAACCGGGATAAATGCCTTTACCAGAAAGGCAAAAGCCAAGAAACGCAACTTTGCTTCTACGAGGTGGTTCAAAGTCTTGTCTACGGGGAGCACTATAAGCCTGAGGCAGTGTTTCCTCGCCCTCTACGACGGCCTCCTCCTCTTAGCAGGAGGCTCGATGTTGTCGGTGCAGCACTCTGGATGTACATTGATTAAGACATCCAAAGCTAGGTCTAGGTTGTCCTCCACTATTGTTTCCCACCCAGTCGTTTTCATCACTTCGCACATGTTGGCACAAATAAAATTCAGCGCACTCTGCCGAAGAATGGTGGTGTTCAGTTTGTCAGCGACGATTAGACTTGCCACCGCGCTCTCGGAGTTGAGCTTCCGTACGAGGGCGTCTTCACACATGTCCCGCAGAAGCTGCTAGCCGTATTTGTCAGCTGCTACCATGAGCGCGTCCGCCATATTTTCGACGTTTCGCGATCGCCCAGTGTACATGAAGCGGAGCAGTTCTCCAAATATTTCGTGTTCCATGCCTGCCACAAAAAATTAAGGGGGCACTTTGTTGACCAAAAGGGCAGTGAGGCGGAAGTGTTAAGCGCAGTGATGCTGCTTGTGTCACTGATGTGTGGTTAAGATGTTAAGCTTCGCCTCTAAAGTAGAACGCTTCGCCTGTAAGAGTGGAACGCGACAGCTTCTTGCAGCGCTGCCAGGGAGTCCACAGAACGCCATCGCCCGTTTGGCTCTACGCCTTGCTTATCGGTAAATTGGTTTTTGAGTAAAGAAAATGTACCTGCCTCGCATATCTCGGTAGACACCTGAACCTCGCCGTAAGGGAAGGGAGGAAGATGGGAGTGGACGAAGACACCTTATTTACTAGACGCGCCTTTGTTCATTCCAAATCATCCAGCTGGCATGGCGAAGTGGTAGCGTGATCGTCTCGCACTCCGGAGGCCCTGGTTCGACTCCCAACTCGACCATTTTCGTACTCGGTTTTATTTATTTATCTGGTCTGACTTGAAAAATTAATTAGGCTGATTGGTTAATTTAGGAATTAACTGAACTAAAACCCACTAACTTGGAGCATCACTATACCATCCCTTTAATTGGTTGCATGGTTACTAGCTGAAGTACAATTGGCCCCGTTTCAAATTCGCGCGCTGTGACATCACGACCATTTCGACCAACCGAAAAGCGTGACATTTCTGTCGACAACTCCTGCTTACAATGATGAGGCATTAAAAGCTTCCACCTTAATACTTCGTCTTGCAGATTTTCGATAATATCATACTCGAACATAGCTCGAGAGACTGGAGACCGGGATGTCAATATCGCCTTGTGCACACGATATGTGCCATCGCATACATTCACGGTAACGTCAAAAAATCTTCCACTATCCAGAAGCCAGCCCAAGTACTCCGAGAGACGCCAGTCAGTGATACTGACGCTGGTTCTTTGGCGATCTGTTTGGACTACAGCGTAGTCAATGAAGGTCAGATCACAGCGGATCGTGAGCGTGTCTTCAGGCATAAGCTTCGAAGCTTGGCTCTGCAGAATGCTTTTCGTTGTGGTACCCAAGAATCCGCGGCTTAATGCACCCCTGGTAAATGTTATTACCGTGGTCGTCCCCTTGAGGGCATCATTGTTAGTCACATCGACGACGCACAACGTTACCTCCGCACTCACTTTCTTGCTGTCCTTGTAGTGCAAGCAAAAAGACAAGAATTGGCATTCACAATCTGTGTGGCTGTTATCACCTGCAGTCTGAAGCGCGAGATACCACGACCCGTACGACTGGAATTTAGAGCTTACTATTTGTTGTCCAGGCCTTTGCCAGCGGTACGAAAAATTTTCGATTAACCACACGAAGGAAGCTCTCGCGATCTTCTTCTTGGCCATCAGGTCGTTTTCTGAATTTTCCACGAAGAAGCACTTCGCGGCAGTGCGCAGCAGATGTAGCTCACCGGCGCTGCTTGGGAATAAGCAGCTTCAGCCTGGAACAGATCCGTGAAACGCGGCGCAAAGACCTCGCCTTGGCGACTCGTCCCCGGAAACTTCCGCCGCACTTCATCGGTGCATTCGCTTGTCTTCAGCTTTTTCATTAATTCAGCAGCACTTGACGAAATTTCATGCTTTCTTTTTTTTTCCTCGAAGAAATTTACCTGGCCGTGAGTTCTCCAATAATCCAGTCCTATTAAAATCGATGTGTTAATAATAAACCAGCAACCAAAAATTTGCAATAGAAAAATTTCTGTATGCTAAGCATTCTCACCTTAAATCATTAATTGCCCAGCACAAACCGGCTCCCTCTTCTTACACATCTCAAGAGCGGAATAGTAAGACCGAAAGTCCCGGAACCTACAGAGAAATAGCAGAGCATTCCAGGCTCGCTAGAATAGAATTCCCGGCGGTGGACCGCACGGTCTGTTAAAAAGAGGAAGTTTGGTGGAGGAAATTGCCGACAGGGGTTTTTCCTAACCAGCTTTCTTTAATAAGTTAAACACGGAGGTTTTCAAACCCCAGTGCTGTTTTTGCAATAAGATAGCACATATGGTACATAAGCTGTGGACTTGCACAAGAATGTGTGATGGCACACACACGATGGAAACATGGAAGGCCTCACTACGCAGCCCCGACATTAAAGTGCAACGTAATATCTTAGGAGAGCAGAAAGTTGGGCTAGTGTGTTGATATGCATACTGATATGCAGTACGCAACGTAATATCATCGATAAAGCTCCGTCTGCTGCCGTGACCTTCGGGATCCCGGCCGACTGATAGACACGCTGCGGAGGAAGAGTTCTGCAGTGCGGTTTTTACTGGTGGCAATAAATGTTATCACCCTCTTTCACTCCTTGCACCCCGCCGCGCGTTGAATACACATGAGAACCTCTTCATGGCATCCATCGCCTGAGAGGCGGATACCACACCAACATTCTCTACTCGCGCTGGCGCTGCCACCCCCTCCCCTTCATAATAACATCTGTTTACTCTAATGGCAAGGGTAGACAAATTAATTGTGCCCCCATTTCACAACAACGTGAGGGTACTTAAAGCTACGTCAAGATGCTCCCGTGTATGTCAGAGAATTTTCATAATATCTGAGGAAATATTAGGGCAGACTGCGATGAATGGACACTCATAAAGAAAGGACAAAGGCAGGATTACGGACACAAAATAAAGCTGTGGGTATCTCTTTGGTCAGCCATTGCATTACTCGAGGGACAAGCGGCTGCCAAATACACTACTGAAACCCAGACAGAAAATAATAATGACTGGAGTGAATGTGCAGCAATGTGTCCACCTAAAAAAAAAAACAGGAAACATTTCAACGTGAACAAGAATGGCGTAGTGAAAAGTTCGAAAGCGCTTTCTATCAACTAGACAGCACTTGTTTTTTGTTTGTGCACAAAATACTACCAAGAAAGCCTTTCGCCGGCCAACACACACAAAAAACAGATTGCGTGATGTTTCGCTTTCAAGCACTGACCTACCCCTTATTCGCAAAAGATGGGAGCCGGCTTTCACGCAAAATATTTGCATAACGTTTGCGTTTCTTTGACCAGACTTCGAGTTCCCTTCAAGTGAATGCGTCTGACGTAGAAGAGCCAGGCCAGATGCGGGCGTTGAAAGGCAACCTGGAAATATAAACATCTGAAAGCCGACAAGACACTAGACGACAACTGGCGCCTGCCTGCAGCCAAAACAGGGAAAACTGCGTGTTTTTTGTTAACACGAGAACCGGGAACCAAAGAAGCAACTCGATGCTGTCCTCTAGCGTCTCCCACTCGGTGCTTGAAAACTTCCCAAACAGCAGGGGCGGGTGCCGTACAAATAAAGCATTTCAAGCTTAGTTTTTTTTTTCACCCGCTTGAACTACAAGGGAAAGGGGGTCTTTCCATGGTAGGATATCCACGCATTTATGCCGAGATCAGTGTCACCATTCCAGTTTTCCCAGTGGCAAGTGAAAGCCGGCTGTTCGCTGTCATCTTCTGGCGCACTTTTGTTTTCTTCCAGGTTTTTATAAAATGTAGAAGTAAGGCTGCACCTTCGGAAAAGCGGCAGCTAGTGGTTACTTTTGTGGGAGGTCATGCATGTGACTATCGTATGCTTCTGCATTTTTTAATAGCTGCTTTCTATATCCTGCTGAAGAGGAAAGTCACCCCTTCAGAAGAAAGCTGGACGGAAAGTAGTGCAGTTAAGGCTTCGTTGTTTTGGTTTTGAATGAAAAGGAGACAAAGAGCTTGTGGTCTGCGGCTGGCTGACCACCCCCAGTGCTTATTTTCAGAGCTAGCTTTAATGTACCTCTTGTGAAAAAAATATTCACGCGATTGTTCGCAACGTTCTTTTTTGTCTTTCTAGGAACCGCTGCACTCCGTTTTATCACATTCTTTCTGAAACCAAATGTTGCCAGATTTTCCTTTAATCATCGTAACACCGGGCTACTGCATCTGTACTGTGCGAGCTTATTCTAGGTGCTTTCCGCGCCTTGCTACGAAAGTTTTTCGTGCACTTTAAACTGAACGTGACCGAGGCGGGAGGAAGTTTATACTTCAAGACTGCCGAGAACGCCTATTGCTATCACCGCCTCTAAATTCTTCAGCTCTTTGTGGGCACAAGTGAGTCCAGTAAAGAGTTCATATCAGTGCCAAGGGAGTCTTCTGATCTTTTGTCTGCAACGTTGCGATCACCAGGCTGCATCATAGTTTTCAACTTGTTTTTGAAATTCTAGGAACATGCGCCTTAAATTTGCGCAAGGTTTACTTGTTCACCTAGGTAGAATGTTCAAATGCACAGTGCCGCATATGCGACGTAATATTTCATACAGATGTTATTTTGTCAGTGGTGAAAACTCCGCAACAGGAAAAATTTTTACTTCAACTACGAAGTTTCTGTGGAAGTTGTGCAGCTTTCTTTTTTTAGCCTTATGAGAGCGCTTGGTAAAAAGGTAATGAGCATTTACTCTCTTATTTTCAAGGAAGAAAAGTATGCCAACAAAACTAACACGTCAGGAAGTAGAGCGAGGTTGGTGGGGGATGGTGGGCGATGTACTTACCCTGCGCTGACGGCGGCATCCGACAAGAATTGCTATTTAGTGAATGAATGCAATCTAGTCCGGCCTACTCTATAGAAAAGCTTATGTTTCTTTCCAAAACGCAAGTTTTCATATGCGTGAACGGGGTAAATGCGCTTAGAGTTTCGCTCAGAAAAAATCCCACACACTCCTTGCCTGCTGCCAAAAAATTCATGAAGCGCCTGCTTCCATCCCCAGTTGGGCAGAGAACCCCGGGTGACACGACGTTGCACTTGCTTATAACATGGAAACACAGGCAGAGAAATTTCGTCTTGAATTTTATTTCGCCTTCTATTGCTATCTTATAGTAATGATCGCTGTTCACACTGGTGCTCCATCGATCAAAATCATTTGAATCAGGAAAATATTGGCCATAAATGAGAAAAATGGGATTCACTTCACTTTGGTTTAAAGAGGAAAGTGTGTTTTTTACCAATTACAAAATAAATCTAAAGTTGTATAAAGAGCGCTTCTGCCCGGAAGTAGAAGTTCGCGAAAAAGAAAGGAATGTTTGCTAACACAAACTTTTTATCGTCCAGAAACTTTCTGGAAGAATTATGTTCGAAATTACCAAAAATAAAAAAAACAAATTCGTTTGAAATAAATGAGGTACGTTAGACAACAGCTGATTATCTCACATTCCCCTTGTTAAAGACATCTGTGGCGACACGTCCTGATTTCCGCTAGCATCTCCTTATCAACGTTTTGCCAGATGGCTTATGTCGCTTGAGGCGGAAGTGAACTTTATGCGATGTTTTCCCAGCGGGACACTGTTTCGTAACAAAATTTCAAGCAGGAAGAGAAAAATGCAGCCTGTTCTTCCGCCAAACTTGTTCTCAGCTATAAATGAAATGTCTCAGTCCAGCATGCGGAAGCACAGGAAGCTTTGAGCTCCTTAGAAACACTGCGGTTGCTCCTTACCAGCCGTGATTTTGAAGCACCGTTCGGAATAGGACGGTATACGACGCTTAATTTTTTTTATTTAGTTTGGCTTATGGAACCTAAATGTCTTCAGGTATGGACATGAAAAAAACACGAGCAAATCATACTGATAGTTCGCAGCCGGTTTTTCTACCCACTGGTTCAGTAAGGAAACAGCAGAGTCACCGATAGAAATTTATTAATCAATGCCTTGCTTTTAAACCGTTTTTCAAATCGGAAGACTTGCACAGAAGAGAGCAAAAATTAAGGTAGTAAAAAGAATACACTTGATTTTTTTTTACAAATAAATATACGTTTTTGTCACTTCATGCGCTCATATTTGTGCGCTAAATTTAGGGACAGCATAAGCGTAACATCGGCCTGATAGACGTGTCTGTTGTATATGGTCTGGCAATACGAGAGATTTTCCGCAAAGATAGCTTGCGATGCCTATATAATATACCGCCTATTCTGCTTCAAGTGTATTGTACATTGCTGTTAGGTGCCGGGATGGTCCAGTCAGCGTGATTAAGACAGGCGAGACAAAGGAAGGATGGCACGACTTTCTTTCAATATTAACGGTCAGAAGAAAAAAACGACTTCACATTTTAAAGGAAGCGTTAGATTATCGTGTGTTCTATTGATCAGTCCAAATGAAATATGGAAATTTGAAGCGCATATTCTGCAGGAACTCTTTCCCAGCAGCGATCGCTGTCCTTTCAAGAGTGTGCACCACAAGTATGCGATTCGCTTGCACGCGTCTCCCAAGACAAGGGTGGCTTTTGACATCACTGATGTAAAGTTTCATAAGTCACTTCCCTGTACGTCAAGAAGCGCTTACGTTTGCATAGATTCCCCCGTGTGAAACAGCAAGAAAACTGAGAAGGGGGGGGGGGGGGGGGGTGAACAACCTTTATTTAACTGATAAATGAATGAACAGTATATGGGGCGCCTCTCGGTTTTTCAGGTGGTCTACAAGGTCACGAGACATTTTATCAGCGGATTTACAATATCCGCGAACAAAGTTCAGTTCGATGATGTGAAATAAGCAGTTCGCAGGCGGCAGGAATTCAAGGTGAAGGTTTCTGTTCTTGAGTAGTTTAGACCACTGTGGGGACCTACAACTGCTGTGTTAGACAAGTTAGCGGTTACCTTGAGAAAAGAAAATGCTAATATATATGTTTCTCTGATTATGATAACTTACTGCAAATGAGGAACTTTCAAGGATTTTGTTTGGATGCCCTTTGCGGTACAACTTTTTTTGAGCGTGTTCAAGGGCGTGACATTTAGGAGCTAACGCGAACCACAGTTTTTTGCCTACATTTGTAGGAACACGGTATTAATGTAATGAGCACAGAAACTGCACACAATATTTATATGGTCCCTGCTAAGGCGAAAGCCTTTAATGGCTCGTACTGTCGTCCGTTAACAAAGCGTGTATCACGAGTGTAACTCGGGAACTAAAAAAGATAGAAGAAAACCACTGGCTGCTTCAGATAGAAGAGGAAAAAATGAACCTAAAAGCCATGTTCGACGACTGTAGATTAATCAATTAATTAATTATAGGCAGAATTGTCGAAATTGCGCTGGAATAGCGCGGACGGCGATAAAGCCACGCGAATGGTGTGACGTCACATCCACCGAAAGTCGTCGCGGCATAGTAAAAATTGTCACAGAATGGTTAGAAAAACGTCTAGTTTGTATCAAATTAGATGGAAAAATGTTTAATTAAGCGTAATTAACACTTAAGATCCCCGAAAGATGTATAATTTGGGTATTGATGTAGCGACGGGAACGGTGTGACGTGACGTCCACTGGAAGTCGTCACGGCATAGTGTCCTTAGCTTTCGCCTCTCAAAACTTTAGTTGCTGAAGTGTCCTCTGAATTTTTTCACTCTCTTCTTCGCAAGAAGCAGGCGTGTGCGCTAGTACCGGAGCAAGCGGCACCCAGTGCTGGTTGCAGATAATAAAGAGCTTAACAAGATTTAGGGTCAAAACGACATCTCACTATGTGCCTTAGATAGGTTCAGCAGGAATAAGGGTCATTATAACGGCAACAAATCCGTGCACCTGTGTGCAGCGACGGGGCACGTAGCACGCTTTTGAAAGGCTTCCCAGAGAAAAAGATGGCCTTTGTGTGTGTGCACGGCTTGTTCCGAAAACAAGAAACAAGTCCTCTGTGAAGACTTTGTCCCGAGCACGCTGATGGCGTCCAAAGAGCGAGACGTGATGGAGTGCCGCTGGCCGCGTACTATCTCGATGCTCCTGCTGCTCTTCATTGTAGTCTTTGTTCGTCGAAGCAACAAGACAGAATCGCTCATTTACGGAAACTTTTTGTTTCGAAAGATAATACGAGCCTTCATTGTTCCAAACTTTTTGAGGTTGATAATGATAAGCCTGTCATTACATCAGAAGCTTCTTGATTATGTTACGAGAGAGTTAGTAATAAAATATATGCGGCGGGGAACAATCACGCAGCCCTGTGTTCTGTGGCACTCATGAATATGTTTTAACCGTTACATGAGCTTCAGTGAGCCTTAGTCTAAAAAGCGAGATCCGCTGAGTAGGCTATGGGAGTCCAAAATAGACAAGGTAAAAGAACTGAACATCTAGTGAAGAATTATTTCCAGAAGAAATTTTCAATTGCGATCTGTATATGAGATGTTTCACATGAATATATGAACAGTCTTGGAAAGTAACAGCGCAAACAGACGAAATCTAGTGCAAAGAAAGACATTAGGGTCTTAGTAAACGAACTAGCTTTGTAGCAAGGTTTTAGAGCTCACTGATGTCCTTAAAGGCTGAGATTGTGTTCCTGAAAAAAAAAGAAACACCACAAAGCTAACCACTGTAGTGGCGCCATCACGCAGCCGACCTGTATTATCCACACTTCCAAAGCTTAGGCATGCTATGGACTAGCCTGGTGCTTGATAATGCAGTTCGCCCGCTTGACTGTGCTACTGGAGTGGCTAGTAGAGTGGGAATACTTTCTTTCCATTTCTGCCACCACATATTTAGGAATTTTCGAAGGTTGCTGCTGAAACACTGGGTATTTTTACGGTCTTTGTTTTCCTCACACGTCCCACTTAAGCATGGAGGCTGTAAACACCGAAGCATGGCCTTCAGCCTCCCGAGTGGCTCTCAAGACTAGAGCCGTTGTGTATGTTGCGGGAATTTTAAGCTGACGAAGTCAGTCTCGGGCTGGCTGCCCACGACAGTGTCGTATATATATAGCGTTATGTGTATTTTTGTTGTGCAATGTCATGCGCCAAAGTCAGGCAATAAAGAAAAAAAAACCGAAGCGTGGCCTTGTGGTAGAGCATCCGCCCCGCAATCGGGAGGTGCTGGGTTCGATCCCCAGTGCCGCAGGGCACGCACCGGTTTCTTTAATGGGTACAAGATTTCCCCTGGCCTGGTGCTCGGCTCTTCTAGGGTGAGATGCTTGGGAAAAGGGTCTTAGACCAAAGTTGCCTTGACGGATCAGAGATAAGTTCCGCCGCCAAGAAACCTTAAATTCACCTCGTGCGGTAGAAGCCCAACTTGTGACCCCCCTTTTTTTTTCTCGCATGTCAGACAGCCGGAAAAACCGGAATGTCTAGTCAGCTGTGATACTCTGAAGTTTTCTCTTCGGAACGAAGGATCGCTTACAATAGTTTGAACCTGTACGTCTTGAGACACGCTGGTTAGAGCGTACGACTTTTGAGTCGAACTCTTCACTTTGCAGTGAAACACGAACCACCTTTGCAGGCTGAGTGCTCGAAACTAGGTTGCCCCCGAAAGGGCGCAGCGGGGTTTGCGGAGCCTCCTCCAAGCGCACCCCCTGAAGAAGGCGGGCGCCGGGCCGGGGGTGGCTTGTACCCATTTTTACCGGTGGGTGTCCGGCGGTGGGTTTCGAACCCACCACCTTCCGCAGCCGAAGCGGACGCCCACACCACTAGGCCAGGACTAATATTGTGACGAAGAAATCGAGGCTGGCAGTGGTGTGGACGAAGCACTCGCGCTAGGCCAGCGGCCATTAAAATCATCTCTTGTCTATCGTTCATCGTGCCTCATTTTTCGGCTGGCAGCCACGTGCATAAATCCAGTGGGAGGGTGTAAGGAGATAGCGCCACCCAGCGGCGTTCGTGAGGAGAAGACAAAGCACGAGGAGCGCGTGCGGAGGGGAACGCGGGGCAGGTCGAAGAGGATGACGGGGCAGAGAAGAGAAGAGCGCGGTGGACGACGGACGCGGACGAGTTCTGCTGGCTCCCCGAGTTCCGGGCTTGGGCCTCAGCCGCAGACGTCCGGGCCACCAGACCTGGACATCCATCGTCGAGACCTCAACCACCAGGCCCAGGCGCCACTCTTCTCCGTCCATCCGTCAGCTGCTCCACACAGGCCGCTTCTGGCGCCTACGTGACCTTTTCCGGGATACCAGACCTGGGAACCGTGCCGGGAGCCCACGAACGCTGACGCTGCGGTAGCGTTGCATCGACGTTGGAACGCCAAGAGACTCCTTGACTGCTCGACACCCAGCCAGTCCTCCCCGCTCGTTGCTCGAATAAGAGACAAGTAGTGTTACTTTCCTCTTTGACTTTCTTTTCCCTGTATTGGCCGTAAGCATTTTGTTCTGTTCCCCCGTGTGTTTTTCCTGTGTGTTGTTGCGTTGCTCTCTTGTTCCTTTTCCTTTTTTCTCGCTCATATTGAAATTGGTTTTCCTTTCCGATAAAAGCCGCCTCGTTTATTGTTTGTACTTTTGCGTTTGTTTAAAATAAGACCTGCAATCTCACAGATCCTCACAGAGGGTGAGGGTTTTAGCGCGCTGGAAATAATTTTCTCGTGCATTAGTCAACTGCAGTGGGGGCCTTTGTGAAATCTGGAATATACGCAGGGTTTTATTCCTCAAATAAAATCATGGCATACAAAACTCGGCGTGCAGTTGACATGGTCTTGCCGCTGATAAAGCTCTAAAGCCGTTGTCGACACTTAATCGTCTGTGTACACTGCAGGATCGGCAAGGATGAGGGTTCATGGTCATCATCAGCCTGACTATGCCCATGGCACTGCAAAGGCCTATCTCATGTCTATCCATATGATCCTCTAATTTGCCAGCTGCGGCCACTGTATACCTGCAGACTTCTTAATCTCATCCACCCACCTAACTTCCTGCTGCCTGATACGACGCTTGCATTCTCTTGGAATCCACTTCTTTATCCTTAAGGACCAGTGGCTATCTTGCCGTCACATTACATGCCCGGTCAAGCAAATGTCTTTGTCTTGGTTTCGACTAGGATGTCATCAACAAGCGTTTGTTCCCTCACCCACTCTGCCCGCTTCTGGTCTCATAACTAACGTCACACCTGTATTTTTTCTTTCCATAGCTCGCTGCGTTGTCTTTAACTTAAGCTGCACCATTTTCGTTAGCCTCCACGTTTCTGCCCCGTAGGTAAATACCGGTAATATACAGTTGTATACTTTTCTGTTGAGGGATATTGGTAAACTGCATTCATGGTGTTTGAGAATCTGGGTGCATATTAATTGTCGGTTAATGCCAATTTTTTTTTTGGGAGATACAATATAGCTTGGTTACGTAAAAACCACCTGGGTTTTAAACAAGCGACGCACACGTAAACCGTAGTCGTCATCACAGCACCTGTCGACATTAAAAAAGTAGCAGTGTAGTTAAAACAAAACATTGGAATACATCGCCACGGGATAGTTTATTAAGGATGCCAAAACGCTACTTTTCGCTTTCTGCTCCCATTCCCCTGATCTCCTAAACAGCCATGAAGTCGCATCCGCCCGTACAGCCCTGGAGTTCTGGGTCATTAACGAAATTGTGTGAAGTAAGGCCCGCATAGAATCCGTCGGGATGAAACTGCAGGAATTTATTTTAATCCGTAAGCGCTGCGACTGTCATGCTGCGAAAACGCTGGTCTTGATGGCCGAAGCCACCCGGCCACCTTCACGCTCGATTCTACCCCCCCCCCTCCCCCGTCACTGGATGGATGGACGGATGGATGGATAGGAGCGCCCCCTTTGAAACGGGGTGGTGGCAATTGCCACCATTCTCAGCTTTTCTTTCTTTATTATTTTTTGTGTTTACTGTGTTGGCAATTCTCATTAAGATTCGCCATCATCTTTTCCTACGGTTTCCTACAGTTCTAACCTTATGCCACATGTCTGCTTTTCAGCAAACAATCCTCCAATCACTTTTTGCTAACTTCTACTGCAGATTTATTTGCTTGACCGTTGTTATCTTTAAACCCTAGGGCCTCAGTAAGAGTGACTGTGCCTGCATCGACATCCGGATGGATACCATCACATTTGATTATGAGGTGTTCAATTGTTTCCACAGATCTACCACACACTGCACATGTGTCATCTTCTTCGTTAAATTGCTTTTTGTAGCTGCGCGTTCTAAGACACCCTGACCTAGCTTTAAAAAGTAGGGCACAGCCTCTTGAGTTATCATAGAAAAATACTTTCCTGATCTGCCTTTTCCAGTATCGATATAGTTCTACACTATGTTTCTTTGCCATTGAATTCATCCAATTTTTATCTTCCGCGTCTTTAACCTGTCGTTTAATGCTTTCTTTCTCCGTCCTTATGACCGGCATACTTACTGTTTATTTTTCTAGTTCTTTTCCGCCACTGTGAGTCAACACTATTTCTGTATAAATATTTAAATACCTTTGGAGATAAATACTGAATACCTAAATACTAAATACTAAATAAATTTAAATACCTAAATATTTAAATACTTTAACCCTTCAGGAGCGCCATCCATCGGCAAGCACAAAAACTATGATCCCCAGAATCTTCTGCGCAGTCATATTTAAAGGCACAATGGGACAGCCAGCCAGCCGCCCTCTAGAAGGGCCAGCGGCCAGCCATCACTCACCACGCCAGCCCAATACCCTAGCTATGGGCCAACCAATTTGCTTGCCTCTCGTGCCCCCCCCCCTCTCCCCCTTCCTCCGCCATCGCACACTAGTAGAATTGATCGGTGCAACTTTCAGTAAATAGTAGGCGACTAAAGGAAAAAGCATAAAAGGGGAAAACGTCATTATAAGAGCGCATCTTGCTCACTCAGTTCCTCGCATGTTTCGGTCTATCAGTCTGTCGCTGTTATTTCATACAATTCATTGATACTTTCCTCTATCTTTGCTACCCCCTAGGCCGAAGTGCTCGCTTGTTCTGGCATTCCACGGCGATGTTTTTCTTTTTGCCAAACCTAGCTATATTACTTCACCGCAAACCACAACTGCCGGAAGGATGCTGCTCTTTCACATCGTGCGTTCCAGGAGCAAAGAATATAAACAAG
Source organism: Amblyomma mixtum (assembly GCF_055824585.1). Lineage (NCBI taxonomy): Eukaryota > Metazoa > Arthropoda > Arachnida > Ixodida > Ixodidae > Amblyomma > Amblyomma mixtum. The sequence goes on from NC_143015.1 coordinate 54,666,227, forward strand.
TAGCCAAGTTTGTTTCAGCTTGCCACGCGGCTGTATCTTCCCAATGAGCTCAGAACCGAGCGGCTCTTGGCGCTTCGAACGCTGCGAGCATTTAGAGACACCGCACCGTTTCTAACGGTATAGCTACAAGCATCGAAGCAGGGGCGGAAATGTCACGGAAGCGAATGCGGTGGCAAAAGAAAAAAAGCAATCAGCGTGTCTTTTTTGCTTTCTTTTTTATTTGTTCCCACTAGAAATAGCAGAAAGCAGAGACGAGCTACGTGCAAAGATAGAAATAAAACCGTGAGCGAGATTGATTTGATTGTAAAACATTTTATTCGCCGGGAAGAGCTTGGCAAGAGGTCGCGTTAAGTGATCGAGAGTACATAGCCCTCGACGACTTTGTCAGCCCACTCCACCGCCAAAACTTGCGTTCTGGGGTCAGAGCTAGCCAGCACGGTCTCCCACCGCTCGAGAGAAGGAGCTGTAACTAGATCACCCGGAGGTGGCTCTATTTTGCAGTCCCACAGGATGTGATCGTAGGTAGCACGTTGGCCACAGTGTTTGCAGTTTGGGTAGTAAAGATCTGGATAAATGTGCGCGAGGAGTGATGGGGTGCGTATCGATCTCGTCTGTAGACGACGCCACGTAACCTCTTGTTCTTTAGTAAGTCTTTTGTCTGGAGGGGGGAAAATTCTCCTCTCTAATTTAAAATGATTGGTGAGATCATGATATGTGATCATTGAGTCCTTCGTGAAATTCAGGGAGCCAGACTCACCCACTGCCCGGTCGACGAAACCTCGGGCTTTATTGTGGGCTGCCTCGTTCCCCGGATTCCCCGAATGGGCTGGGACCCATATCAATTCGGAATAATTTGGTGAGAATTTGGTTGCGTTAAGGATTCTAAGGGAGGTGTTTGTAATTCGCCCTTTAGCGAAATTATTGATACCCATTTTGGAATTACTGAGGATGATGCTCCCTTGGGTATGTTAGGGCGAGGTGCACCTGGAGAAAATAACAATCAAATAAACCGCGTCGTCGATGGTGCTTCGCGTCCGTCTGGGGACTGAGCAAGGCGGTCCGTAATCGATTCGCGCAGTTACCTCAGCAGCTTGGAAGGCGGCTTTGTGCTTTTTTCTCTTGGAGACTTCATCACTGCTTTCTTTCGAAGGTTAGCTGTGCCGGCATTTTAGAGCTCGAACTCTGTTATTCGGGGTTCAGCTTCCAATTTTGATGTGAAAGAGACAATTAGCTTCAATGCCTCACAAGTTGAAACCGAACTTACTTTACTGTGTGGTAGTATGGCCCATGCTAAGATATTATGACCAAGTTATCATAAAACTATGGCTACTTGGTACCTTACCTTCAGCTCTGACCTTGGTCCTTAACCTTGGCCATGACATTTGACTTGAGACAGTGGACAACATGTCACAATAACCTTCAATGCCTCACAAATTCAAACCGAACTTAACTGCGTGGTGATATGGCCCAAGATGTGGTAGTATGACCACGTGACCATATGACTATGAAAATTGGGTGTGTGACCTTGATCTTGACATTTGATTTCACACTCTGGAGACCATGGTTAACAAAACTTCTGCTCCTATATCTAGGCTCGTGCCACGTTGAACCCCAGCCAATTTTTTTTCAGAGGTTAGGTTTGTCTTCCTTTTTTGTTTCTGCAATTTAGTAACGAACGTGCAAGGCAGCCCTTTCTCGCCTACATTGGTAGTTTAATGTTCCTTCTCTTGGTCTTAGGCGCTGCGATAAATTCGTCGCGTCAACGCAGCGACAAAGGAAAAAAGAAGCAGCTGCATCGGTAGGTGACTTCCTCACTCTCTTTCTCGGCGCAAAATATCATTAGAGGCGCTGTTAAACGGTCCCTACTTTTTCTGAGAAACCGGGGTGAAAAAGGAAGGCTTCCTGTTTTTTATTTATCTCAAATTCATTATGTTTGCCCTCAGAGCATGGGAGATTTCCGAGGAAGCAGGAACAAGAAATGACAGACTGTCCGCGACAGTGTTCAAATGATTCTGCTCTACCGTTTTCGCCGATATTGATTAGTAGTAGTATTTCTTTGCGGTCTTCAGGAAGGACTGAAACTTATGAAACGACTGAGGAATTAACGGATTTGAAAGAAAGACTCGGAATACCGATCACGACTACGGAAGTAGTGTGCGTTGAATTGTGGCGAATAAAGAAATGCTGTCAGTGGTGGTTATGTTTACAATATTTCCGTGTAGTACTGTAGTGACCAAAAACTAGAGACAAACCAAACTACGACCCTGGAAAAATGCGGATGAAAAACTGACCGCCCTGGGCAATGCGTACAGCACAGCCTCGTTTGATTTTCAGGGCGCAGGAAGGGCTGTAAATTAAATGTAAAAAAAAATTATCAAGATGCTGAAGTAAGCAAAGGGTTGGTAATCCCGATACCATGAGGGCCTTTGAAGGCTTCCTTCACGCACTCATTCTTATACTGCTCTTCTCTGCATTCCATTGCGAGATAATAAAGAATGCCGGCGTGTAAGAGAATGAAGAACGATGAAATCAATCCGGGTGCTCTGTTTTGAGTTCATTCAACAGTTTTGACAGGGTGACCATGATGGAGCTTTCAAACGGGTGATATCTATTATAATTTTGATGTGACGAAGCATTTGAATGTCAATAATTATATATTTCCCGGAGGTTGGTTGGTTGGTTGGTTGCGACTGAGTGAAGCACAAAAAGGAAAGTGCATGAGCCTGCCAACTGGCTCAAGCCGAGCCACCACCGCTGCCACGTGCAGATAGAAGAGAGTTGAAAGATAAGAGGACAGAGTAAAAGACAGAGTAAAGACGCGCGTCGCAACAACCGCGTCCGCCGGAACGGACGCTGGCTGAAAAATACATACACGGCCGCAGCCCGAAGGCTGCAAACCGAATCGCGCGGCGGTGACGAGGTCTGAAACGTTCAAGCGTTTTATTGGCTAGAAAAAAAATATTATTAACATGTGTAGCCCGCGATAGGGACCCTGATATTTCCTTGATCCCATAAAAAACTCTAATTTGTCGCTTTTTATGCCCGTTTCTATATTACAAGACAACGTGAGTGAGTAGGGGCCCCTGGTTCACCTAAATTTTATGCAAGATATGCCGAACACAGCCCGGTAAGCAACGTTTCCTCGCATTCTATTTGAGCAAATATTTACTGGTGCAAAAGCGCGGGTTGTAATAAAAAAAAATTACCGACGATAACGTTACTTCCTAATGCGAAATTTGAGCGCAGCAAATAAGCTGTTTCACCTTTTCGATAGATTGAGGCAAAGAAATCGAGCAACACATGTATGCGCTATCACATAATTTTTTTTTTTTTTCACACGTATTCCTTTAACAAAGACTCCACTAACAGTTCTTGACAGTCATGAAGGAAGCTTTGTGGTCGGAGAAATAGACTGATATATGTTCGACTTGGTACACCAATGCTTGATTCTCAAAGACGAGATCTATACAAGTGCCTCGCGAGGTTGTCACAGCCGTGGGACGCGTTACTAGCGAGAGGAACGGGATGTTCTCCCGCATAAGTGTTAGGAAATTGCTGTTTGTCTTTATGTCAACATTAAAGTCCCCCACTACTAACATCGGTGTGGATCGATGGACGGTTAATGCGAGTTGCAGGAAGTGCACGACGTCTTTCGTGAGTGCGGTAGGGGCGAAGTAGGCAGCTACTACCAGCAAGCCGTTGGGCAACTTTGCGGCGCACAGTTCGCCAACTTCATGTGACGTGCCAAACATTTCGACTGGTATTGCAGAGAGACCTGTGCGCAAGTAGATAGCGACTCCCGCCGCTCTGTTGTGGTCTCTGCGAGCACCACAGCAGTATAGGAAATCTATGATTTCGAGAGGCTCTTCGGGATCCATCCAGGTTTCAGCAAAGCAAAGTACAGAGGAATGGCGCAGAATGTGATCGTGGTGTACGTCCTTGGCATGTGCGGCAAGGGAGCGTACGTTAAGAATGTGGTTGTGAATGATGAATCAAGTGCTGCCAGCGAATGACGCGTCCATTGGCTGTCTGCGTGTGTTACTGATGTTTGGTTAACATGTTAAGCTTCGCCTGTAAGAGTGGAACGCGACAGCGTCTTGCAACGCTGCCAGGGAGTCCATAGAACGCCATCGCCAATTCGGCTGTACGCCTTGCTGGACGGTAAATTTATTTTTTGAGGAAAGGAAATGTATCTCTCTCGCATATCTGGGTGGACACCTGCACCTCGCCGTAAGGGAAAGGGGGAAGATGGGAGTGAACGAAGACGCCGTATTAGCTAGACGCGCCTTTGTTCATTCCAAACCATTCAGCTGGCATTACGGAGTGGCTAGCGTGCTCGTATCGCACTCCGGAGACCCTGGTTCGATTCCCCAACTCGACGAATTTCGTTCTCGGTTTTATTGATTTATGCGGTCTAACTAGAAAGGTTAATTAGGCTATTTCATATTTATATTATTGTATTTCTATCCATCGTGTTCTGTCATTAACCTGTCAATTGTTGGGACTGTCTAGGATGTTCGACACAACGTATATGAAACGAGCAACGTCTTACCGAGTGGGGTAGTGCGTGGTGGTGGAGGGAACGCGGCTTCGTACTTATGTTTTTTTCAGCAGCGTCTCCTTCCGCGTACGCTGTTGTCGCTGCGGCGCGCGTCTTTCTTTTCTTTTCTTCTGACCTCTTCATTCTCCTCTATATTATTTAGGCTAATTGATTAATTAAGCAATTAACTAAACTCAGTCCAACTTAGTTGCAGCATCACTATACGATCCCTTTGATTGGTTGCATGGTTACTAGCCAAAGTACAATTGGCCCGATTTGAAATTCGCGCACTGTGACGTCACGAGCATTTCGACCAATTGAAAAGCGTGACATTGGGGGCGGAGCTGGTTACGAGGCCGACGACGACGCCGACGACGACGCGAAACCCAGGAACGGACGCCAAAGAGCTGCGCTCTAAAAAAGGCATAACGGGTGATTTTGCTCTACGGTGCGTACGAAGCGATCATAGGCAAACAATGAAGTGCTAAAGATAGTGTTTATGAGCGCGAGGATATGTGCTAGCACAAAGCATAAACCTCACGCCGAGGGCAGAGAAAATAAAAAAACTTCGCGCAGATAAAGGTTCATTCATGGCACATAGTTTATACTGCCGCTGCTGCGTCAAAATCCTAAATATCGTTAAACGCATCCGTATAAGCGTACTCCAGGGTTATGCGCTTAAGAAATTCGCGTTTAGAGACGCTAAGAGCTGCTCTGTTTTCCTTCACCAAAATAAAGGGTGAAAATGAAATAAAGGAATAAAGGGTGAAGGGGGGGGTGAAGGGTGGACGCTTCGGTGTGTGTTCCGGCCGCCGGCTTGCGTCGGTGGCCGGTGTTCGACCTTTGGACGTGCGCTTTTGTTAAGGTGTCCTTCGGCTGGCGGGCGCCTCAATATGGTGAGCCAGCCACCTACAAAGGCTCTTGCCTTTGATGTTGTCGTCCCTGAGGGGGCTAGTCCGGAGGAAGTCGTCGATGCGACAGCCTCCGTTGTTGGATTGGAAGAAGTGTATTGCGTCCAGCACTTCGGTGGACGCAACTACCAAGTCACTGTGAAAAGTGAAGCCGCCATGGCTAAAATCGTTAAAGCTTCCTGCCTCATCATCGGCAAGGAACGCGTCGCTATCGTTCCCCTGAGTCCGCAGGTGACCCAGGTGACTGTCCTCTTTCTGCCCGCCCGTGTACCTAGTGACGCCCTTGCCAAGGCTCTCTCCCCTTATGGCAAGGTGCGGCACATAAGTCGCGGCGTCATGGGGTCGCGTCCCACTGTCACCACCGGGACCCGTTATGTGCGAATAGAGATGAAGCCGGAGTCACCCATACCAAACTACATCAAGGTCGCGGGCCACCGCGTGACGTGCGACTACAAGGGAATGAAGCGCGTTTGCCGGCGTTGTGGGTCCACTGCGCACTTCAGGGCACAGTGCACGGCTCCTTTCTGCGCCCGCTGTGGGGTCTTTGGGCACCAAGGCCAAGGTTGCGTGCTCCCATGTCGCCGTTGTGGCGATCCGCACGCTACCGTGGCGTGCGCCATCAAGCCCTCGTACTGGGAGGCTGCGGCCCGCCCTGCGCCTCCGCAGGCCGCTCAGGGAGCCGCTGAAACCATCAAGAAGCCCGGCGCATCCAACACCGACGCCGTTACGGTTGCTTCCGCTGCGTCCCAGCCTCACTGCGTTGAAGAACCGGAGTCTGCTCTTGATGCGTCCAATACTGCACCAAGTGGGCAGACAGTAAATGTGCGTGCTGCGTCAGCCTCCGTCTCTCCGTGCGTCCCTGATGTCACGGGGGTCGAGCCTACTGTGGTCCTGGAAAACCATGATGCTGAGAACGTGCCCCTCTCGGAGCCCGTGCTACAGCCCGCGGCCAGCGTTGCGGATTTGAGCAGGGACACCGACATAGCTGAGGTTGGCGGTGACGACAGCAGCTTGCCATCCTCAGCCTCTTCAGTCAACCTCGTCATTGACGAGACTGTCATCACGCCTGAGGAGGACCCGACGCCGCCGTCGTCGTCGTCGACATCGCTTGGAGAGGAGCCAAGATCATCTCCAGACGCTGACCCTGTGCAATCGCCGTCCTCTTCGACATCGAGGACCAGCGCCAGCACTTCCAGCGCACAGTCGTCCATGTTGAGATGGTCGCTTTGAGTTCAAGCTTAAAGCGTCCACATGCGTCAACTACGGACTCGGACAATTCTGCCGGTCGGCCAAGGAGGCCTCGTGCCTCCTCTGGTCCGACCCTCCGCAAAAAGTGAGGTGGTTTAGCGCCGTTCGCGGCGCGCTTTGTATTGCCTAAACATCACGACTTTTCAGGTTTAATTTTTCATTTCCAAAATGACTCATCTTCAAATTATTACTCTCAACGTACAGGGGTTCCGCAGTGTTTTGAAGCAGGCAGCAGTGGTCGCATTCGCTCGTTCCTCGGGTTGCGATATTGTCTGCCTGCAGGAAACCAATTTTTTTCGCCTCAGTGACGTGTTGAAATTCAAGCGTAGGTTTGGCGTCGATGCCTTCTTTTCGTACGCCAGCACGCGTTCTAGCGGCGTTGGCGTTCTCGTTTTGAACCGCTCACTCTTGCGAGATCATCATGTTATCTACGATGCGCTTGGACGCGTGCTGGCGTTCGACTGCACGTTTAACGCACTTCAGCTGAGAATTCTTTGCATTCATGCGCCTGCTCATTCTAATTTGGTAAACGCATTCTTTAAAGATTTAGATGTGCATTTTCTTGGAGGGCGTAATGTTGTGATGTTGGGCGATTTCAACTGCGTGCTCGATACGGTCGCCGATGTGCAAGGCCCTGGTAGGGGTAGGCCAGGCTGGAATGCGCGCGAGGTGCGCCGCCTAGTCAGCCATTTTATGCTCACGGACGCTTATGAGCTCCTCTATGGCAACGTCTTTGTGTGGACTTGGCGCCGCGGGTTATCGGCGAGTCGGTTAGACAGGGCGTATGTTCCGACGAGCCTTTCGCGGACAGTGTGTGCAGCCAATGTAATGATGCTACCATCCTCGCCGGTGCACATATCAGACCACCGCCCTTTTCTTCTATCGCTCGCGGTTCCGGCGGCTGCAGGATCTCCTCAGAGACCGTGGCGGTTGGATGCACGCATCCTTCACGACGCCAGCACTAAAGAAGGGCTCACGCGTGTCTTGCGTTTTTCGGTTGTTGGGGCCGTGCCTGGTGACTGGGACCGTCTGAAGGAGCAGTGGCGTCACCATTGCGCCGCATCTGGTCGAGCCCTTAGGGCTCGCGTGTCAGATGAGGTGCGCGTGGTGACGGCGAAGTTGTGTATTGCTCAACGCACCCCGTCGCCTTCGTCGCTTATGTGCGCATGGAAAGAGGAGCTTTCGGAGCGCCTACAGCGCCTTTTACGTGCCTCCTCTTTGACAGCTTCTGCATGGCGTTGTCGACGCAGTCCAACTGCTCATCCCGAGGTACTTCGCTTTGCGCGTCAAGAGCTGTTGACCCCTCAAGGTGCCCCTGCCTTTACACCTACCACAGGGGCTATGTCCCAACCAGGTGGCAGGAATTTCAGTGCGTTTTATAACCATTTCAGGAGTATTGCTCAGTCGCTCCTTCTACTTGATCGCATTGTAGTTTCCGCAAACCCATTTTTAGCAGGGTTGCCTCAGGTTTCCACTGAACTCCATGATGGCCTTATGGCTCTGTCAACAACAAGGGAAATCAAGGAGGCATTGGACTCCATGAAACGAGGCTCAGCACCTGGACCAGACGGCCTTCCGGTGGAGTTCTATTTACAATTCTGGGATATTGTAGGCCCCATTTTCTCGGAAGTGCTAAAATTATGCTTCACTCAGCAAGTTTTCCCTGAATCATTCAAAAGAGGCCGCATTGTCCTAATTCCTAAAAAGTCTCCTTTCTCGACATGTCCGGCAGATTGGCGCCCTATCACCCTACTAAATTCAGATTACAAAGTACTAGCAAAATTACTCGTTCGTCGTCTGCGGTCTCTCCTCCCGTTGCTTATTTCCTGCCACCAGGTTTGCTCCATCCCAGGCCGTGAAATACATAGTTTATCTTCTGTAACGCGAGACATCCTAACGTATACTTTACGGCGGCGCGCACAGGGTCTTCTTGTTTCCCTTGATCAAGAGAAGGCGTTCGACTTTTTAGAGCACGAGTATATTTACGGGACGCTGGATGCTTTCGGTTTCCCAGCTTCTTTCGTGCTTCTCATTAAAGAGATGTACAGAGATATTTCAAGCACTCTGTTCCTCGATGGCCGGGAAAGTACCGCGTTTGATGTTCGCCGTGGCGTCCGTCAAGTTTGTCCGCTCTCCCCCCTTTTGTTTGTCTTAGCATTAGAGCCTTTCCTCTTGGCAGTGAATTGCCACTCCCTTATTAGAGGTCTGGCTTTGCCAGGGAGCGAAGCGGTACGCGTCACTGCTTATGCAGATGACATCACTCTGTACTTAGCTGATGAACGCAGCCTGCTTGAAACTCTAAATGTTTTTCGTGAGTACGCCTCATTGTCTGGAGCTGCTCTTAATTACTCGAAGAGTCGTTACTTTTTTGTGGGGTCTACCCAGACTCGTATTTCATCTGCAATACCTTTGCAATGGTGCGCGCAGATGCGCATTTTAGGTGTGACCTACGACTGTGCTGGAATATGGGATGGTGTGTGGTCTTCGGTCGTCAAAGACATTACAGCTCGTGTGCGAAGGGCGCAGACATTCGACCTGCCTCTGCTTGAGAGGCTCTACCTGGTTCAGTCAGTCATTCTCGGTGCCTTCTGGTACCTTTGCTATACTGTTAAACCACCCCTCCCTGTCATAAGGCGGGTGCAGACTACAGTTTTTACTTTTTTTTGGTCAGGCGGCACCGAGCTTGTGGCTCGTGCTGTTCTTGGACAACCACGGGAGAGAGGAGGTTTTGCCTTTCCAAATTTGTCTGTTACGTCCTCGCTGTTAGCTTTAAAGGGTATTTTGCGTATCCTGCTAGGAAACGCGTCTCCGGCGCGAAACCTGACTCGGTACTTTTTGGGCCCTTCTTTGCGCTTTTTGGATCCCGCGGCCCCTGTTAATCATGGACCTCAGTCAGAGCAACCTTCCGCTTTCTATGCCTCGTCAGTGGCCTTTTACAGGCATGTAACAGCAGTAGCACCTAATGTCAACATTGTCGCAGACCGTGTGGTGGACATTATGGGCTCGCTATTGTTGCCTGTTGTGCCGGCGGCTCGCCGCTCACTTATGCGCTGCGTTCAGTGGGCGCGCTTAGCGTCGACACCTCTCCCAGACCATCTACGCGACTTTGTCTGGAAACTTGGCTGGGCAGTGCTCCCTACTTGGAATCGGTTAGAGCGATGGGGTGTTTTACGCTCCAGTACCTGTCCGAATTGCCCACTCCCGGAATCTAATCGCCACGCTACAGTCACCTGCGTGGTAGCGCGTGTCTTTTGGCGCGCGGTTCATGCCGGATTCCGTGGGCAGGGCATTTCGTACTTCGTCTCCCGTGGCCGATTCCCCAGCGGCCGTTTTGCTCGCCTGTTAATTGTTGCGGGTCTTTTTAGTTTATGGCGCAGTCGATGCGCCGCGGTCGCTGGTGGCTTTCGGCGCCGCGCTGTGTGGCCGATTCTCGGCCGTCTCCGACGGGAGCTCATCAGTTTTTTGTCCGAGGAACTCTTTTTCTTGGGTGAGCAAGAGTTCCTCCGGCAATGGTCATGCCCATTCATTTCTGTGAATAATAGTCGTCTTGTCCTGGTTTTTAGGCCAAACTGGCTCTAAGGTGTCTTTTTAAATATTTCAATGTCAATTATTGCCTTTTCACCCTTGTGTCAATAGGCATTCTATCCTGTTTTACATCGCCCACGAGCAATTCATATTAGTTAGAGATGTTTATGGTAGCTGTTTAATTGCCTCGCCTTACATGCTTATTGTCATGTGTTCTTCAAAATGTCACTGTACCTGGTAACCTTGGCATGTGTACATATGTAAATAAATTTTTTTCTAAACAGAAGTATAAGTGCATGATGGGAACAACAACGAAAAATTATAAGAACAGGAAGCAAATGGAGCGCACTGAGGGCATTATTTTTTTATTTTTATTTTATTTAGAACATGCTGCAGGCCTACAGTAGGCCCAAGCATGAGGGGCGAATACATAATATATGCAAAAAAGAACAGGTTTAGCAAAATTGAAAAAAGTTAAATACAAGTTGTAACACAAAATACAGCAATAAATACAAGGCTCAGATGCAAAATACAAAAAGTAAACGTAGAAATAAATGGCTCTCAAATTAAATGCTGTGAAGAAAACATAGAGTCAAAAGAATCAGCTCTGGTTCAGAGATTATGTTCTGCAAGAGCAATATTCGCCGGCTCCGGAGCGTCTTAACAGAGGCGGCAGTTAGCTGATCCCATCTTTGCATTTTGCATTGCGTTTTTGCCCTTTGAGATTTCCTCCTCATAAGATCTCACTCAGTATTCTGCATCGCATTGAAAATATATTGCTTGCGAAGTGGTCATTGCTGATTTTCATTCATCTAGGCAGGTCCTCTGAGGTAAGCTGTCCTATGGTGAGAAGAGGAATAAGCTCCGGTTGGAACAGCCTGCTGTGCGCGAAATGCCTGAGGACATTTATTTTGTTCTCAATTACATGTTATCCTTTCTTGATGGCCTTGACTCAGTCACGCCATCGCATCCCAAACCATACAAAGCCTTTTCTATTGCACTGTTCCATACATGCCCAGCCCATGTGGTTTTTTTTTTGGGTGCGTTGCAAAATATTCAATACTGCACAAAGCTGTCAGTACGCTGAATAAAGTTCACCATAATTAAAAGCTAAATAATACCTTGGCAGAAGGGACAGCTTAAAATAGTGAATATGGAGTAATTTCTAACAGTAAAAGCTTCGTTACAGCTAAATGGCACGATGCCCTCGCGAATCGACGCTTCGCATTATGTGGGGCACATTTTAACGCGATTTAGTTAAGGCTCCAATCAGCCGAGGAGAAGGGGTCGTGGTCGGCGGCGCTGGCATGAGCGAAAAATCCGCAGAGAAGAAATTAGTGCACTAATTTGTGACGTCATCCCCTGCAACTCAACGCATCGTGAGCAATCTGCTCACCATGGCAGGTGGAAGATTGGCAGGTGGAAATTTGTCGCGAGACTTCGCTCAGGAAGAGCGACCTGGGTGTCACAAGCTCCACCGTGGGCAGTGTTTTGAAACAGCCGCCTGCCGGTGAAGTGGCGCATCGCTTGTCCGCTGCACTACTGCAAGAGCATCAAAAATTTATCATAAAGGCACTAGCGACTTTTCGAGCATTTGCGCAAATTTTTGTGACTGAAAGAAATAACGAGAGGAATTTTGTTTTGGTCAGTTTTTTTAACAGTTATATACAAGCCCAGCCTTTACAAATACTGTGTGTTTGAAGATAGCACATTTGCTGGCATTGTTTGGCGTCGGTGAACGCTTGCTGTGGGGAGTGAGTACACGTTTTGAATCGTTTTTCAATATGAGAACCCCAGGTGGACTAAATTTCCGGAGCCCTTCACTATGGCATTCCTCTTAGCCTGAGTAGCTTTGGGACGTTAAATCCCCATAAACCAAACCTTCATTATCAGCAGTCCGAACTGCTGCGCTGCATGCAAGCTGAACTGAATTAGCCTTAGAGAAAAACGAAGAAAAAGAAAGGGAGGAAAGGGAAAGGAAAGAAAAAGAGTAAATTTCATTCCTGCCCTGAAAAGGGTGCTCGCTGGGGGGCAGTGAGCTGCATAACTGAGCTTATGCGCATGCCTTCAATTAGCTCTTAAACCACTCACAAAAGTGCAGCCGTATGTGAACAACCATGCGCAAGACCTGAACTTGTGGTTCGGTGCACAGGGTTAAAACAGCGTCTTCCTCAGATCAGTTTATATTGTTCCAAGCCTAAGTAATTCGATTTGGTACCAAGGTCTCGCGGTCGCTCCTGGAAAGAACAAAAAGCAAATCTGAAATTCGTTCATAAGCCACTTGTTTAAGAAAGAGCTTTAAAGAAATTAGCCTAATTGTTTGCCCTTAGCTGTTCCAAGTATGAATTCCTAACTCTAAAATTGCAGCGCTGAATATCGAGCGGGTCGTCTCGTATCTGGGTCTTTAATAAGACGGCTATTTCCCATTATCTGGAGTCGGAGACGCGCAAATTTGCGCGTGTTGATTTTCTACTCAGGTTTGGTTTGGTTTATGGGGTTTAATGTCCCAAAGCAACTAAGGCTGTGAGAGACGCCATAGTGGAGGGCTCCGGAAATTTCGACCACCTGGGGTTCTTTCACGTGTACTGACATCGCACAGTACACGGGCCTCTAGAATTTCTCCTCCTTTAAAAAAATAATTGTTAAGCGACTTGCATCGTTCCTTGCCATAATGAATAGCGTCAAAAGGGGCTTATTGTTGTATATCACCAGCTAGACTGAAGTCAATTTGTGACGTCACCACTGGATGACGTCACACATAATTGAAGACGAAGTAATGACAGATAGAAACGGATTTAGATTTTCCCCTCAGAAAACAGTAGTGGTTCTGTTCTCTTTGAGACGAGGCCTACAGGCCGACCCCACACTATATTTAAACCAAACCCCACTACCTGTCAAACAAGAGCATAAATTCCTAGGGATAACTTTCGATAAAAAGCTCACTTTCTTGCCACATATAAACAGCTTAAAGAAAAAAGCTTCCCAGGCCCTCAATGTGCTGAAAATACTGTCAAGAAATCGCTGGGCGTCTGATAGGGCTTGCCTGTTACATATATATCGTTCTCTAGTTCGCTCTAAGTTAGACTATGGGTCCATAGTATATGGCTCAGCAAGACCGTCCTACATAAAACTACTGGATCCTGTCCACAATCTTGGTTTAAGGTTGTCTTCCTGTGCCTACAGAACTTCCCCAATAGCAAGTCTGTATGTGGAAACTAATGAACCTTCCTTAGAAGATCGAAGAACTGCACTAACTTGTACATACATCCTCAATATCCTTTCTCAGCCCAAACATCTCTGTTACCCAATTGTCACGAAATGCCCATCCCGAATACTCTTCAACAACAAGCCTCGCGCAATTAAGCCGTTGCTCTTGCGCTTCGAAGAAAAATGCTAAGCTCTGAACATACTAAATGAAATTAAAAATATTGACCCAACACACGAAGCGCTACCACCGTGGTACACTCTCCCCACAGTGTGTGACGTCACACTAACACGCCTCAGGAAAACCTGTACACTACACGACCATATAATACAAGAATATCTAGCATTACAAGAAAAAAACAGAAATTATACTGCATTTTATACTGATGGGTAAAAAACTCATGCTCATGTAGGAAGCGCAGTAATAGAAGGAAAAAATAAAAATGCAGTACGACTGCCCTCATGTGCTACAGTTTTCACCGCTGATTGTTAGGCCATTTGTGTTGCGGTAAAGAAAATAACAAATGAAAACATCAAAAACAGCATCATTTATACAGATTCACTGAGCATCCTTACAGCATTAAACTCCAAAAATGCCACGGAACCACTGATAGGAAGCATCATACACAATATAGTAAAGGTCACAACACAAAAACATGTTATAAAATGCTGCTGGGTTCCCAGTCACGTTGGCATTAGGGAGAATGAGAAAGCCGACATGTGTGCTGCACAAGCCAGAACCATGGAAATAAAACATGTGAATTTGCCTCCTAAGGATTACATGAAGTTAGTGCATAGCAAACTAAGAGCCAAATGGCAAGGTTCCTGGGAAAATGAAGGAAACATCAAGCTGCATAATGTAAAGCCCATTTTGAAAGAATGGAAATCATGCCGCCATAAAGAACGTTTTATGGAAGTAATTTTATGTCATTTACGCATAGGCCACACACACATCACCCATAACTTCTTATTAACAAAAAAAGACAAGCCTGTGTGTTAAATGTGTGGTGAGGAGCTCACAGTAAATCACATTTTAATTTCTTGTTCGCATCTCGAAGAACTTAGAAAAAAAATTTTACTATATTTTACAATGAACACATTCCATTTCATCCCGCATTGCTTTTAGGCGACCAAACACTTGTCGAGTTTTCACTTGTTTGTAAGTTTCTAAAGAAAGCCATTGTTTTAAATTTAATATAATGTAACCTCTATACACTTAACATAACATCATCTAACCTTGGGTTTGGCGCATGATAGCCATAGTTGCTTATGCGCCATAAAACCCCATATAACTAACTAACAGAGTAATGACAAATTACTAATTAATGACTAATTACTGATTAATCACTCAGCGCTAATTGACTGCTAATTAATGGCGCTTAAAGGTGCACTGAAGAGGATTCTGAACTTGTCTTTTTGCTGCGGGAACTCGATCTACACGTTCCTAGCATTCTTAGAAACAGTGACTTATTGCCCTGTGTGGCCGATTTCCCCAATGAAATCGGATTAACGTCCAGCTCCCGCCTTTTTTTTTTTAAATCTGCCTCGTACGGTGGGCGGAGTCAACCAACGCGCGGAGCGCTTTTCACCCAGTCCCGTGGCGGCGGGCCGCTCTGCCATCGGCGGAGTAATACGTAGTAGTCCGTAGTAGCAAATAGTCCGCGCGTATTTTTATTTCTTCGGACTTATTTTGCAGCTATATTATTTGCGAATGAAACTATTTATTCATGGAAACCTAAAAAGCAAAATAAAGCGAAAGCAAAGCCACCACGGGACGGGGTGAAAGGTTCTCCACGCGTTGGTTGACTCCGCCCACCGTACGAGGCAGAATTTAAAAAAAAAAGGCGGGAGGCGGACGTTAATTCGGTTTAATTGGGGAAATCGGCCACACAGGGCAATAAGTCACTGTTTGTAAGAATGGTAGGAACGTGTAGATCAAGTTCCCGCACCAAAAAGACGAGTTCAGAATCCTCTTCAGTGCGCCTTTAAGCTACGCCTTTAGGAGTGGAATGCGACAGCGTGTTGTAGCTCTGCCAGGGAGTCCACGGAACGCCACCATCCGTTCGACGCGATGCCTTGCCCTTTGAACGCAACGCTTTTTTGAGGAAAGGAAATGGAGTTGTAATTCTCAGTCATCTCGGTGGACACCCGAACCGCACCGTACAGGAAGGGAGGAAGTGGCAGTGAAAGAAGAAAGAGGGGCCGTAATGAAGAAACTGAAAATTGTATTTGAGGAAAGGAAAGTACGCAGTAACTGTCTCACATATCTCGGTGGACACCCGTCAAAACCGCGGACACTTCTGCCGACACGGCTGCCGACACGGTCGCCGACAGGGATGCTAACGACTGCATGAGGCATTAAAAGCTTTCGCCTTAATATCAAGAAATCGACATGGGGCTGGTCCGCATTACGCAGCGTTTCTGCCGAATGGCTTGAAAAGAGGGGCAGGGTTCAGTGCAGGTGTCTAGTGTCCGTCTGGCAGACAGGACCAGGGCAGAAGGGGCAGGAGTCAACGAAGGGGGCATGGTACTGTGCTACTTACGATCAGGCTTCCGTTTGACTGAGGGCGGCACGGAGGCGTGACCTGCGAAGCAAGACCTCTTCCCAGTGAACGTAGCCACCATGAAGGTCGGTACCACAAAGTGGAAGAAGTGCTCGCTTGGCGTGCCGGAGGTTTTCTCTTCATAGGAAGAAGAAGTCTCGTCTACGGAGAGGTTGGGGCCAATAAAAGAGGGCGTGGAGGTGTTGAGTCATGACTCGCTCCCTCCACCGAGGATTTTGTCTGCTATGAATGTCTACGGATCCATGGTACCCAGGCTCTGAGGGTTGGAAATTTGGATCATTTCAGCTTCAGCAGAAAAAAAGAAACCGAATCGGCTGTTGCGCTGATTAGTGAGATCTTGCCCACGGGAGCAGCAAGCGAGACCGTGCCTAAGCATTCGTGTCAAGGTCAGCTTCGTGCCGGTGGTTTGTTTTTCGGATAATAGGAAATAAATAAAGAATATGGAAAGAAAGCTCTGACTGCATTAGAGAATATTGCGTGTGTGTAGATGCTTTCTCAACAAAACAAGTGCGTAGAGCACACAGCGGCAATAATAGGAACATTAATGGATGGGCGCGGAGGCGTATGATGAAAGTTGCAAAGAAAGGCCAACAAAAAAACGTTTGGGCAGGGAACCTAAGGGGCCTATAAAGGAAAAAGACAGGCTGAACTGGGACAGCTTCTTGTCTCGCGACGAACATAAAACGGGCTGTCAGCGACTATAAGTAGTGAGTAGCAGTAAAAACAGCGCCTATATGCCACTGCAGACCCTTTAGTGCAGAAAAGGTCTTGCGAGAGACAAAATGATTAAAAAAAACACGGTGCGTTGTTTGCGGTTGCGCTTCAGATTACTAGGGAAACAACACTGCACGGTGGACCAGCCAGAGGGACAGTATAGGCCAGTAAGTTGAAATTTTGGCCGGTTGGAGTGCGGCAACCAGTAAAGGTCTACTTTTCTTGGGCACCATTTTTTTACTGTGTGACAACTGTGGAACAACTGTGGTTAGCATTCTCGAGTAGTCACCCACAGGACCGGGGCTCAATCCTGGCCACGGCGGCCGTATCTCGATGTGCAGGAAGTGCAAAAGGCGCCTGTTCTTTATGGAATCTCTGCAAACATGAAAAAATCACAGGTGGGTTACATTATTCAGGAGGTCCCCTCTCCTCAGTAGGGCGTTCCTCAGAGCACCTGCGTCGCTTCGGGTAGATTAACCTTTATATTATCAAATAATTATTTAGATTCTTCTCACCTCTCATTTTTCACGAGTGCTTCAAAATATGTTCTTGCCCTTCGCTCGCGCTACTTCTGCCATATGCCATAAATCGAAGCGAACAAACTTCCATTCAAGGACATTTGAGTTTACATAAAGTGCCGGGTATGAAGCAAGGAAATTCCTACTGAAAAATGTCAGGACACAGAGATGAGAACGAAATATCTCGATGCTTATGCGCTTGCTACTCGTGAGCGTCTAGGGGCTCTGTCGTTGTGTTGTGAAGTTCTTCACTGACGCACATGACAGCAGTGCCCATAGCTGGAAACTACACTAAAACGCATATGTTAAAGAAGGGAACACAAGCTTTATTAAAGATTACCTCAGCTGCCGTGCTCAATGAATGCGTGTAAGCAGCGTGGCCAGGGCTCCTTCTGGTCGCTCTATTTCGGTTTCGGCAGTCTAAGGCCCCCAAAAATGCTTGCGCTGCTTCGGTCACGATATTGGTATTTTATAAAGTAAAAAAATACTGATATGGCTATTACGGTGGACTTATAGACTCTCAAAAAATAAAGAGCGTAACAAATACTTTAAAAAGCTTAACGTTCATTATTAGTTGCTCAGCCTGCTAATTAGTACGTCTTACCTGTATTCTAATGGGCGGCCCCACTGAAATTGCTACGCTCAAGAAAGCTGTGTTCTAACATAAAAATCCTAATGTAAAACTTGGTAAAAGTGTCGTGTGAAACATGCTGTGAATTCTATTCGAACCAAAGCCTACTGTACTCTGTTTCTAAATTTGCAAAGAAGAAATTGGGCATTGAGATCCAGTGCTCAAGACTGTGATGAATCAAGAATACCAAACAGGCAGTGCACGAATGCAGTAAAGTTCTTCTAGGAGAATTTTTAAATCTAGCCATATTAGGAAAGATCACGACAAGCGGCGCCTTTGAACTCGTGAAACCAGCGATATTGAATTCCCTGGCATGACAAGAACAAAGAGCCTCCACGTCGTGACAGGGCGCACAGGACGAGGTGGTTTTGACAAAACTGCAATTTCTGCCTTTCTAGACTTTTTATACTCGCCGGAGCGAAGTTTCGGACCTCGCCCGTTTGATTTACGACCGCCGCTTGTTTTTTTTTTCTTAAACGGTGGCAGCCTCCTACCCAGCCCTGGAATTGAAATACGTCCCACGGCTTCCCAGAAACAGAAGTGTCGCAATATTTACCGCAGGATATGACACAGCTGAAATGCTTCCTGTGTTTCAGTGCTGCGTTTTGATATATTTCCCCTGAATATGCCTGCCCTGTATGGGACCCCCAGTTTGCTTACTTATGTGATATGCTCGAGCGCGTCCCAAATAATGCTGCGAGATTTGTGTCCAATAATTACAGCTTCTCAACTAGTGTCACTTCTCTGAAAAACCACCTTGGCTGGGGATCTTTAGCTAACCGCAGGAAACATTTGAGATTACAAATCATGCATCGCATCTATTTTGGAAAGCTGAGCATTGACAAAGACCGGTATCTGCTTCAACCTCACTTTTTTTCTAGACGAGTTGATCATCAGTGGAAGATCCGAGAGATCAAACGTCATTTAGATGTTTACGAAACCTCGTTTGTTCCACGGACGATCAATGAGTGGAACAGGCTACCAGCCGGCGTCACAGAGTGCTGCACGGAAGGTTAATTCCGCGCATTCTTATCTGATGTGTGACGTGGCGCGCATTTGTCTTGCGCGTGTCTTTTTCATTTCATTAGTGTCATTTTATTTGTGGAGCGTGGTTCTCTTCCTTCAGTGCATGCTTTTCCTCATCTATTAGTTGTGTGATTGTATTTCTTTTATCATGTGTGCTTTCGGCCAAATGAGCAGAAGTTATTGTGTTTCCCCCCCTGCAATAATGCCCTCGGGCGCTGCAGGTATCTGTAATAAATAACTAAAAGAATTGGCCAGACCCGAAATGTTCGAGGTCCGCTGCCTCAAAACAAATCTCTCTCCTGCGAATGATATTGTGCTCTCTAAAGGAGGGAGGGGGTAAGAAAGCATAAAAGGAGCTGTAATGTTTGTTCCTTCTGAACGAGTTATTAGTGGCGAGAAAGTCTGAGCCACCGAAGTTGAAAATAAGTGCCACATAAGGGAAAAGCAGGTCGAGGTCACGAAGCCTTGTGAATTGTTTGCAGGGAATGATTAGTGACATTGACACACCGGTATGCTGTTTCCTACAAACTTGAGACTTTATCACTTCAGGCAGGGAAAGCATTCTCTTTTTTTCAGCTGGAGTTAAACAAGTTCAGTGATCAAGTGGAGATCCTGGTAGATCATGAGTACCTGGTCTGAATTTGCTGGTCAATGCTAATCCTTCTTTTTACCAGTCTATGCTGCACAGGGTTTGTGAGATGTCAGTCTTGCGCTTTGGAAGCCCGTAGGGAGGATGAAGTTCTTGAAAACTGAATGGCGCATGGATGGTATTTCAGGTTGGGATTATTATTTTAAATTTACTTGAGCGTGGAGAGGGATAGGGGTCGGGAAGGCGGGTGGCTGCCTGTTTATGCAAGGCATTTGTTGACTGTCTTTCACTGTGAAAAAAAGAAAACACCGCAAGAACAGCTCAACGCGGTTTTCCTCTAATTAGTTTCTCGGTGTTTGAGCAGTGCACTTTCTAATTGCAAGTTTTCTTTCTTTCTAGGTAGGTATGTAGTCATTTATATTTTATCGAGAGCGTCAGCGAATGTTATTCGAGGTTTACTGTTACGACGTACCATCCCTACGCTTTCGAGAGTAAAAACAAAACTGCTTATTACTCTGTCGACCAAAAAATTGCCTCCCAGGTTGTTTAGTGCACACAGCACACGCACAAAAAATTCTTACAGGTTCGTTTTGCGTCTTTCGCAACGCGCGTTTTCTTTTGCCTTTCTGTCTCAGATTATAGTAGTTATATCCCACCAGATGGCTGGAGAGGCGGCCTGGGAGCTTTCAGATTGATCCTCAAATGAAGACATGTCTATGAACGCAGTGACTTTGCCGTGCAAGTGCGTCGTACCGAAGAACTGCCGCTCTAACCTAGAGCCCGAAGGGTGTATTGTCCAGGCGCGGGCCTTAATCAAAGTGGAGGCGTGAAGCTGGGTATGAGTGCCATAGATAGTGTCAACATTAGAGTAAGTTGGTTGGGTGTGGGGTATTTTTACAGCTATCTTTGGGACTTCTTCGTTCTGGAAAAGTTATCAAGAGTAAGAGCATTGCTTATCCATTTCTGAAGTGTTAGCTTCACTCTGCTAGGTAAAGCCGGGTATCGCCGTGTGCGCTACATGAATCTGGCAGGTAGCGTCCAAAGTGCAACCTAGGAGGCAGGTGAGCCACCTAGGCCATGTGACCTTGCGGCTTTCTCATAACCTGTCCTCCGAATAGTGAGCAAACTGCCCGCCATGGAAGGTGGCAATTAAATTAATGATTGGTCGTTCGGGAAGAGCAATCTGGGCCGCAGAAGGCCCACCGCTGAGAGCACTTTCCAACGCAGGGCTGTGGCGCATCGCTTAACCGCTGCACCACTGCGCCAGGAGGGGTACGAGGACTCCAAGAGATCTGTGAATGTAAATGCCGAGAATGACGTGACGTTCTGCATACATAGGAATAAACCCACTACGCTATCACGTCATACTCTTATGGCGGAGCTTAAGTTTCCCCTCCATTTTATTTTCTCTCTGCTTTGCTAGGGTTCCAAGACGTGGTCAATAATTGTGGCGAATTTTTTATTTCAAAATTATGGGTATAGATAATGAGTCGAACATCAGCTTTTCAGACCAAAGCGAGTGTTTCAAGAAAAAAAAATCCTATTGGTATTTGGCATCTAGGCTAGACACGCAACACAATGAGACCGAAAAAAATGAGGAATACAGGAAAAGATCGCACCGTCAATATACGAAATATCTCACAAGGCCGCAGAGTACTATAAAGCGGACATTATCATTTCTTTGCCGTAGCAGTGGTCAAAAATTGTCTCGTTGACACTTGCGGCTGCCTTCGGTCAGTTCCTGTTGCTCAACTCTTGCTCTTATGCTCTCACGGGATGCTTGCTTGGACAGCTGCGATTTGTGAACCCTTTGCCGAGTTTCTCATAAGTACAGTTCTCCTGTTGCAACTGTCATTAGCGGCCGCCTTTGCACTCCATTATATGTGTCCACGGAGATGCTGCGCAATATACCCCGATCCTAATGGACATTTTGTATCTGCTGGTTGGGAACACATGTAGTGTTAAGGCAGCGATGACAATGGTGTCGTTTCTCAGCCGGACAGAAACAGTGATAGGCTTTTCCTGCCAGATGTGTTATAGCGCCGCAAATTTACTACCTTTCTCCCCCCCCCCCTCCCTCCCCCTTTCAGTAGGGATGTAGCAACGCGAGGTGATAAACTGGCCAGGTTCAGCGTAAGTCATCTTAAGCGAAGGAAGAGAAGCTCAGCTTACATGGGCCCGCGGTGTCGACTTAAATCCCGTAAATACGTCGAACGCACGTACATATAAAACGCTTCCAAGAAATACCTGAAAAACACTACGTTATTGCTGCAAAAATACCGCCGTTTTGCACGCCTTTATGTACGGCGTCATCTCGCCAAGTATTCGAGGATAGAATCTTAAAAAAGTAACCCCCAAGGCATAAAATGCGAAATTCAGTGAGAGCTGGCACAAATAATGTCAATATTTTATTAAACCTTTCACCCTTTTAATCTTTCCTGAATATTTTACTTCACCGTGCGTTCGAGGTGCCTGCCAACAGGAAAACTGCTACCGCACATTCCCTCATGACAACTTACTATCCCTTCTCATACGCGCAGGCTGTGTTTCTTCAGGATAGCGAGTAACTCCAGTCGATCGAAATATATGCTGAGCCTAAACTGCGGTGCACCTTACTCTATTCCTTCTCTCAATCCCTCCTTTCACTCTTTTCGGCGCTTACCGAGCTTTTCGTTTCTTCAAAACCATTTATCGGAGACTGCACACTCTCTACTTCGACCTATCCTACAAGTCAAGTTCGAAGCGCATGTAGCGCGAACAAGCAGTATTGCTCTCTTTCAGTTTCCGATATTACGCATATATATGTCCATCAATTAGATGCCCAGAGAGGTGCGGTTCCTTTCGGGGAGCCCGCCTCTGTGATGCTAGTGCGAACTCCCAGAGTTCAATGGCCGTATCTGTGGGGAATTACACCTCATTACACCTCAATTACACCGCGAGTGAATACAGTCGCACCCATTAAATACAACCCTGTTAAGGAGGACTTGCTGGGGGAAGGATGTCCCCCCCCCCTTCAGTGAACCTGGACGGGTCATCGCAAGAGTGCCGAACGTGGTGAGATGGCTGACAACACTTGGCATTTTGAGGAACTAATTAAGATATAAATAATAGAAATTGTTGTAGTGCTACAGTGTGTGCACTGATTACGTCCATATTGCACAGAAACAATTTCTGCACCTTGGGATGAATAAAATCTCTGCCTCTCCCGTAACCGAGAGTAGAGTAAGCATGAAATGTTTACGGGCATAACACGAAGCGTACGCGGACACGACGAGACGCAGGCCTGACAAGAATGCATATGAAGTGCGTTCGAAACCGTCTTTAAGTGCGTAGAGACGAAAGCGTTTTCCGCACCACCTTGCCACTGGTGACACTGGTGACGTCACCACTTGATTACTTCACACATAATTGACGAAGAAGTAATGGCAAATTACTAATTAGTGACTAATTACTGATTAATGACTAAACACATATTAACTGCTAATCAATGACGCTTAGGCTTCGTCTTTAGGAGTGGAACGCGACAGCGCGTTGTAGTGCTGCCAGGCAGTCCCCGGAACGCCACCACCCGTTCGGCGCGATGCCTTGCCCTTTAAACGCCACGCTTTTTGAGGAAAAGAAATGGCGCAGTAATTCCCTGTCGTCTCGGTGGACACCCGAACCGCACCGTACAGGAAGAGAGGAACGCCACCACCCGTTCGGAGCGAAGCTACCGGCGCTTGTATGCCGGTCATGTAGGAGGGCTTAGAGAGTCTCGTTAAATCTCGTGCGGTGCCCGGGTGCTCTCGTTGCAGTGCCCG
This sequence comes from Amblyomma mixtum, assembly GCF_055824585.1. Classification (NCBI taxonomy): domain Eukaryota; kingdom Metazoa; phylum Arthropoda; class Arachnida; order Ixodida; family Ixodidae; genus Amblyomma; species Amblyomma mixtum. The sequence continues at coordinate 54,689,497 of NC_143015.1, forward strand.
GATGAGTGGAATTCAGTGCCCGGATGTTGGCTCTCGGTCTTGGCGTGACGTCACCACACTGCCGAGAACGGGAGCTAAAAGGATTTCATGGTTAATAATTCCTTTGTAGGTTTCTCATATGCCCACATCTGGACCCTGCAGTGGTTGCGGTGTCAATACTGCAATTCTCGTAACAGATTTTTCGCACAAGAAGGAATTGTTAACATAACTGAGGGTTTTCCGGTGTCATAAAATGCTGATCGGTCGAGCACCAGGAAAAAAAAACACGTGCTGTCTGGTCCAACGTCAGCGTTTACATGGAATGAAGAGGCATTGATCTTAAAAGAAAGTAGACTTTCGACGGCATGTCATACTTGAGAATCTTGTACGCGACTTGTTGCACAGAAAGAGGAACAAACATAGCGGTAACTTCAAAAAATTATTTAGCGTGGATTAGTGTGTGCTATAAATTATTGTTAGAAGTTGGCGCTGGGTGTGTCCGTCTTTCTAACTCCTATTACCCATGTTTTTCTCGGAATCATGAACCAATACACCAAGCGTCTACCCTTATATCGTTGAAGCTCTTGGATGGGGATTCGTTTAAATGTTTTCGAACATGGAAAAGCAATTTCTCTGTAAAAGGAACGATCCTGGAAGTGTAGAAGGGAGCGGGGATCTGAAATCGTGACTGTGTGGAGGCACGTTGTAGCAAGAAACCACGGTAGATGTAGGTAGTTAAGAATGCGCACATATTGTGGTGGTTTCGTTTTAGAGCGCAGCTCTTTGGCGTCCGTTCCTGGGTTTCGCGTCGTCGTCGGCCTCGTAACCAGCTCCGCCCCCCTTTCATTCCCCCAGCGCTATCGGCGTCAGCGGCATCAGTCAGTCGCTGCTATCTCTTCCCTCCTCCCTTTATCGTGTTGTCCGCTTGCTGCGCGCGCTTCTGCCCCCATCGTTTGCCGCTGGGTGTACACGCCGCCCCCCTCCCCCCTCTTCCTGCGAGTCTCCGGTTGTCAAAGCGCCGGCTCGAACTTAATTCCTTTCTTCGCTCCTCCTCCAATGTAACCCCTGTGCGGTGGCAATCAGAGAGCCAGATCGGTGGCGGCGGATCTGTATATGTGCACCGCCCGAGCCGAAATTGCGAATACGTGTGAAAAATAAAAAAAAATTCTGTGATAGCGCATACATGTGTTGCTCGATTTCTTTGCCTCAATCTATCGAAAAGGTGAAACAGCTTATTTGCTGCGCTCAAATTTCGCATTAGGAAGTAACGTAATCGTCGGTAATTTTTTTTTTATGACTAGGAATGACAAGTCTTTCCTAGTGACGGCTTTGTTCATATTATTTTTATAGTTCAGCTGAAGAGTCACGTATCGTTGCCTTTTATAGTTTAGCTGTGAGTGAATGGGCAGGATGTGCAAAGTGCCTGTGCTTGCACATTTTTAACTAATTATTATTTGTAACAGCCGTTAAGTGATATCTAGTTGTGTCAGTGTAAAGCAAATCATCGTATTCGCTATTAAAGTTCCCCTGTGCGTTTTCCGCGCGTGTGTATGACGTTCAGCACTCATTAATCTTCTAGGTGTGGGTGTTCATTTATTGAGTTCTTCCGGAACGCACACTTTTACGTTACGCAAATGGGGTTGAACAGCTACTCTATTTATAATGTGTATTTCTCGTTTTCTAAACTATCACGCAGTTTCTAGGAACATTTTATGTGGTCCTTCCTTAGTTTTGTCTTTGAATAAATAGGACTTCAGTTCTTGTGTAAAGTGTACTGGTTGTTCGCAACCTTTTTCAAGAGTGTTGCAGTCATAAACACCTCTATTCCGGCACTACGCATCAACTTTTCTCTCGAAGGATAATGGTAAGTCGCCACAAATGATCTGAGAGTAGCTGCCAAATGTGCTCGACTCCATGCTTATTCCTTTATTCAAGTAGCTCTCGTAGACCGGACATGCGGTCCCTACCTGCCCTAAGCAGATCTCTCCTTTATCATTTCCAGTGCTTCGCTACCTATGGGAAAATGTTGCTCGCTTCTGAGACGGTTTAACATTGTCTTCGTTTTGAGCATAATTTTTACACCCATCGTTTTGCTTAGCCTGCCTAAGTCAAAGACCATGCTCTACAGTTCGTCCCCTGAGAGAGGGAGAGAGACAATAAATTTGAGTGATTTAGCAAGGGAACGTGATCACCGATTCACAGATTACTGAGATATTCTCTACTAACCCTTTTCCCTAACAGCTCCTATTCCACGTCTCTGGATAAGCCTTGTAAACAAGCGGCGAGTAGCACTGAACAGATTGCGTCGCCCTGCCAAACACTGTGCTTAAGTGGGATTTTATTTCTTTCTAGATGCAGGGCTATTGATAATGCGAAGCCCCTATGGATACTTAAGGGCATTTTTTGATATGACTCTTCTATAGCCTGGTTGAATAATGCTGGCTTAAGTGCTGAGTTTCGACTGATTTAAATGCTTTCTCGTATTCGATGAAAGCTATATATACATAGTAGTTGGTTCTATGCTCTGTATTTTTTATCACGTGCTTGATCATGTAAATTGTGCCTATTCTCGAGTGTTTTTTACGAAAGCCTGCCTTGTGCCTTAGTAGATCTAAAATTAAGACTACCCTTATTTAAGTACCGATTACTTTTGCAAATACCCTATAGGAAACGCGCAGTTGGCCGATGAGTCAGTAATTTTCAAGTCATTGACCTC